>NC_091484.1:64022434-64333267 GCF_947461875.1 Haliaeetus albicilla | reverse complement strand
ACTGCTCTTGGAATCCAAAGTCAGATCAACAACTTTTCTCAACTTCAGGACTGTTGAGAAAGAAAAATATTAGGATGAACCTTTGTGGTTAAAGACACTGTGTAGAAGCTTGAGACATCCATTGTGGACTAGTAAAACTGAGACACCTAGGAAATCTCTTCCCACATTTTTTTTTTTTTTTTTTTAAAGCTCAGCATGAGACACGTGAGGTGAAGGAAATATTCCTCCCCAAAGATATGAGTCAGTAAATTTACCCTTGCCTTCAGAACACCCATCTTTTTGCAAGCTGACATAAATGACACATTGGTTCTTTTTGGAGGATGAGGAAACTAGAGAGATAAAGAGCAAAAAATTAAGAACAGACTCACAAGACTTCACATTACACTTTAAATACTACATGACTTAAACTCTTCAGTGTAAAAGTGAAAATCGACTTTGTTTTACCAGCTGAATTTAGATCAATTAGTAATCACCATACTCTAATAGGAAGCAACTAGTTGTGGCCACTGCAGGTAATCACTGCACTCCAGAAAAGAGCAGCTGTACAAGGTACTGTAACAATACATTGTCTGGCTCACTTATGACGTCTTTTGATTAACAAACTCAAGGCCACAGAAGTATTCAGTAAGGAAAGGAAAAAAAAGAAAAAAAGAGGGAGTGGGTAATTAAACTTTTCCAACCTCAACATTACTACACGGTGCATATGTGCAAACACATGTGAACATTCCCCACATTGGCTTCAGTCCAGGTTCCTTCTCTGACTTATTACAATGTCCTATTACCACTCATATCAACTCAAAGACATTAAAAACTGTAAAAGGAACCAAACTTCCTTAACATAAAAATTATTTAAACTCTCTGTGACTAAGAGTTTTGAATGACAGGTGACTTTTGAGATGCAAAAGTTTCAGGCTGGCCAGGATGTTGAAGAATTTAAGATAACTCCACTCAGTAGTTAGTCAAATGGTAATGTGCCTGCTGACCATCACTAAGTAGTGTACTGAAAGGACAGCAGTACTGCATTCCCAAGTAACACAGAAGTGAGGTTAAACATACAGGAGGAGGTCAGAAAATTCAGGAACCTTGAAGAAATGAAATAAAAGAATAAGACATGACAGTGTATATATTAAAGCCTATCCTATGATGTTCAGCTCAACAGCAAGTTCAGGTTATATTTTTTAAGATGAAAAAGTATGATCTTAGGGCATTTTTATGAGAATAAGCCATAAATAAAGAATGTAAATGTAACACAAAGCATTTTAAGTACTTAGAAAAACTCACATAGTTCCAGAATTTAGTTACTCCAAAAAATTTTTTTTTTTTAATTCTGTTTTGCAAAGCTACATATTTTCTTCAAGCCATATGATATTCAGATTCTTTTTTCCAGGAAAATTCCCAGGCATTTTGGCTGACTACCTACCATGGAAACACTCAACGCTACAAACCAGTCAACTCCTGAGTGGAACATCTCGTTCAGTCTGGGCCAGCTAAAGCAGAGCAGCTTTTGGGGAAGCTGAGTGAAGAGTGTTATCATCACCCAGAATGGCTGAAAGAATACATTGTCATAATCTAAACAGCATCCCTGCTCTGTAAAAAGCACAATCTAGTTCTTAAGAACAGAAGTAATGCAGATTAATTTTACAATATATTTATTTAAACAATATCTAGATCTTACAGTAGTCTGTTAACTCAGTGCACTTGGAATACTAATTCTGCACTCTTTGATTTTAGTGCCTTATGGGGTAAAACCTGTGAAATTATGAGCTAACACTTACGGAGAAATATCCTGTATGATAGCATTTTGTTAGTAGCCACTTATTCTATTAAAAATTGTTAAACGATCTAGCAAAATTATAAATTCTTTCTATAATTCTACTGTGATTTGTACCATTAAGCACGACAGTCCAGTAATATCATTAACATGTTCTTAGTAATAAGCCAATATGAAAATATGAAACAATGAATTTCTGCACCACTTATTAAACACTTTGAATAAACAGTTCTGATGTGCATAGTAAGATTTAAAGTATGTTCAGGTCACTGCTAAAAGAAAACACTGTAGTGAAGAAAAATGACTATCAATTTTTGGTTGTAAGAAACTCAAGATGCACATGAAAGTCCTTGCAAAGTTCTGACATACCCTCTGCAAAATAATTTAAAATGTCTTATGTTTTACATTGTCACCATGGGGTGTACAGACCTACAAGGAACTACTTAGTCCCATAGCCAAGACACAAGAGTGAACAGGGGCCTTAATTACTGTTCACCTTTGAAATGGGTCCACTAGGTCAAAGGAGATACTAGTAACAGCAGAGCATAAGCTGTAAAGTTATTTGTGCTTATGAGCTGTATGGATAAACACTGAGTATTATCTGATTATCAATCTTATTTATAAGCTTATTGGTATCTATGTATGTTGTTACAAAATTCTGAATTACTTCAATGTGATTTGCAACTAAATAAGTCACAGTCCTTTTTTCCTTGATTCTTATTTTTGAATAGCAATGAAAAAAGTACCTGATTGCCTTCCTGGAGTTAGAGATATTTAGAATCCTAATCTAAGATCAAAACCATCAGAGACCAGACTTACTCTCATCAGAAAGACAGATGTCTGACTGCTTGATCAAATCCTTTTAGAGCTACTATTTTTATTCGTGAAGAACAACATCTGATTTTTCCAAGTAAAAATGGATTTGTTCACTTTTATTTTAATAATACACTATAGACAGATCAATAGACAGAGGGTAAGCAATTAATTAACCATATGCAGTCAAAGAAATAAAAATAAATTTTTTTTTTTTAAATAATAAAAATGTCAGCCACATATACCTGTTCTATGCACTTGTCAAAATGCAGCTTCCCCTCAGAAAAATGAGGTACAACTGAGCAGCATAAACGTTCTAACAGTGGTTTAGCAAACAAGAAGCTGTCAACTTCCAATAAGCTATTATTCACACCTCTTTAATCACTGCCACAGAGTCGATTATAAATAGCCTCATACATTTTTAAATAAGGTCATTCTGAAATGAAACAACAAAGAAGGTAGTAAATATTCCAGTACATAAGCAATTTAAATTCTACAGCATAACAGAACTGTGCATTCTCAAATACTCCATTTAAAGAAAGCCAACAAAACCGTTTAGTAACTGGTGCGGTGTCAGATGCATAATCTCTGTGAGATCAATAAACCAGCCCAATTATGTGATAGTTTGCAAACAGATCTGAAAGAAATGAAACTATTAAGACCTTCTCATAAAATCCAGCTCCAACAGCATTTACAAATATACAGTAATACAAATTAAGTTAATACAATACATGCATTGCATAAGTAAATCTACTATGCAAAGATTTTACACAAATACGAAAGAGCTCCTGTGTTTTCCCAGAGGCAGAACACAAATAAACATCTTGCGTAGAACCCTGATTCATATGAGACCCTGTTTTCTACTCTTCTTGAAATTTTAAATGACTAGTAATGAATACATAAAGAAAAACAAGGAAAGAACTGCACAAGTAGGAGTGAGTTCTTATTTTTTCCCTCTTCCCCAGTTTTTGTCAGGTTCAAGATTACTTGATAAAAGGATATGACAAAGTAATGCTAATATCAAATCTTTACAACTAGCTTCGGGGAAAAAAAGATAAAAATGAGAAATATTTATAATTATGTGGAATTTTTCTCAAAAACATAATAATTGCAGATGTTAAGCTGACAGCAATTTAAAGAAGTTAATTTAGCACTACCAGAAAAAGAAAGAAGAAAAAAAATAACCAAATAGTTCTCATCTTACTGAGCCCCTACTAAGTTGTTACTGTGGTTAAAGCTCCTTCCTGTTACAGGTTTTGTTTTTCTAACTTGATACTCATCTTTGTAGATAGACACTTACCTGTGTTTTTTCAAAATCATGAAATAAATGCCTACTGATACATTGTGCTGTATCCACCCAAATAGCAATAGTGCTTATTGCTCCATTATGGACAGTTCATTCCATAAAATGGGTTCCATGAGTAAGGGACCCCAGTACCTCCTTCCCCCCAACTTTTCTGAGATATTTAACCCTGTTACAATTTAAGCCTCACTTATTTCTTATATTTAGCTCAAAGGCATTTTGAGCATGAGGTGAAGTTTATTTAGTTCACAGGCTGCTGTGCATCTGATTCTTAAAAAACCCTAACATTTCACAAGAGCAGCAAACACACCTAAATCTTCCTGGCTAGAAACACACCTTACTATTACAATGTCATGTTTAAGTATTCATGCATTTGGACACACAGAGGAGGCGTGAGTTCATTCTGCCTATACTCCCATGTTGGCCATGCCCAGAAGCTGTATCCCCATGGCACCGCACCTAAGCTGACAGCCCTGCTGCATCTTCATGTTCTCACCATAAAGCAGGAGTGACCTCCCAGGTAAAGGGCATTCAGGTCAATTAAGAACTTCATAATTATCAAAACCTTTACAAACACACTAGAAACCAGTGTAAAGGATTCACTGATGGTTTGTTCTCAGTCTTTTCCCAGAGTAAGGCAGTACTACTATTCTACATAGCTATACCTTTTAACTGAATTCTCATGTCCTACACAAAGCATATTATAGCAGCTTACGCAGTAAAGGGGTAAAATTGCAGCTGACCACCGCAAGATCTACATAAAAGCAAGGCATGACTTCAAGGAGCAAACCTCACTATTTCAGTTCCCAGATAATACAGAAGTAGAAAAGGTTCAGTTGTCATCAGGCACCTCAGAACATGTTTATTTCCACATTAGGCATGTTACTTTTTCATCTAGTTCAGTGTCATCTCCCTCACAACAGCCTTTACTGAATACCTAGAAAACGTAAGACGCCCAACAAGAAGTTGGGAAATAGCTTACACAAAAACCCACGCCTTCTCAACCTTAATATCACCAAGGTCTGGTTCATGCCCCAAAGCTTGAAAACTTTGGGGGTTTTTTAAGGTGTATGCCCTCCAGCTACCTTAAGGTACATAATTTGTTTCTAATAGCTACGACAGTATTCCAGATAGCTGTAAGTTTTATTAATTGCTGGACTTTTTAACCTATGTCAGGGAAATGGATGAATGTCTGAATAGAAACTCATTTTTTCCTCCAAAAATATGCACTATCTTATATGCTTTAAGTGCATCATCTTCTGTTGTTCTACATTCATTGATAAACCACCCCTATTTTTCCATTCATTCTGTAGAAGAGTTTTTCTATATTCCCATCCTAACAACTTTTGGTAACGACAAAGCCTGGAATGTCATTACCTGGAATTTGGTAATGACAATGCTGTTTAAAATATGTTCACAACCAGAGTTTTCTGGAAGAAACACAGAGTCAACTATACGTGATTTCTTACTTGTAGGAGCATTTTGGGAGGGGGGAGTTTCAAGCTCTTCTTAATATTGAGAGGACATCTTCACTGAACTTTCTGCAACAAACCAGAAATTTTTCTTCTCATTTGATATACAGAACTAGGTTTATAACCTGGCAATTATGAGAAGTCTGGTGTACAGCAGTTTCAGTAGTTGCTGTGAGTCTCGCCATAGCTTGCTTTCAGCTGCTTCACAACCTTTGAGAAGCCGTAGAGGAACATCAAAGTTCTGATAAACAAAAGAAAGAATTGCGACATGTTTCCCACCACAGTGAGAACAGCATAGTTCGGATCCACAAAGCACAATGAACTGGAGAGGTGACAAGTCTGAACTGTGAAGATGTTTCAGGACAAAGCTACTCAGCACCATCGTCAGAGATCAAGAAAGCTGCAGTCCTATAGCGACACTCCACAAGAAAGTACGAAAAGATCATGCAAATTAAACTGGTCAAATCCCGTGACCTTTGGGTACCAATAGCAATGATGCATATTTGCAATACCAAAAAAAAGCAAGGACACCCCGAGTACAAAAGGACCTAGAGCAAGATGAGCCCCAAATCCAATGAAAAGCAGTAAAGACATAAAACATAGTAAAACTATACCTGTTATTTGTATTCATTAGTATCAGAGGTAACCTCTATGAAGAGTAAAAAAGAAAAATACAGTTTATGTAAAGAATGCACATATATGTATATATTTATAAATAACTACAATTATTTATGAAGTGCCTAACATCCTTGAAAAACATTGCAACCTATTTGACAGTCAACTAACCTGCAGGGCACACAATATTATTGTAAATCCTGCAAGGAGGACCCCCACCTCCCTGCTGTGTTTGCACTCTAACCATCTGAACTGAGAATAGAAGCAGAAGTGGAAAAGGGAACAACAAAACAGAAAAGATACAACTCAGCTAAGAACCAAAAGAGTTAGAAACCCAACTCTCATGTGACAGAAGCATATTACTCAGTATGTCAGGAACACGACACAATAAGTGGAGAAGAACGTGATATACATGCACAGATGAAAGTAGCACAATGGCTACGCCTATATGAACTGTAAATGAGAATGAAACCCAATACTTACACAGTAAAAACTTTAAAAACTAGCAGGTGGGCAGCCCACATGGGATGAAATCTCATCTAACTCAATTCAAGTTTAGAGATAACATTCCAAAGACCATCTTGGGGCACACACAAACAGGAATCTGCACATGAACATGAGTTCACTGCAATAGGAACACTGCCCAAAAGCACAGCCCTCTTATTATCATACTACAGTAAAATTATTTTTAACTGTATAAATCAATGCTACTAAATTACCCTAACCCATTCAAGGTAAACTTAAAAACAATACGAGCTGGTCTGCTGACCTGCTTATGAAAAGCCCTGCTTTATTTCTCACTGCTGACTCTCCTTGCTTCAAACACTTCCCAGTCATCTTACCTGCTAATAGTACAGTTCAAGCCAAGCTGTTGTTATTATCAATAAAATACACCTATGCCTTGCTAAATACCTACCTACATTATTATAAAGCATTTGGTACAGTTTAATAGATATACTAATGCAAGTTACATGTAATTAAATAGTTGAGGACAGCTGTATGTCTCCCAGTCATGATGCAATGCCTGGACTGAGATACAGTACATTATCAATTATACCTTAACATACTCATGCTCCATTGGATACAGCAGCAGAGGAATCAGTAGCAAACATCTAAAATTATGTTTTGTTGTTTTATTTTCCTCTTTGGCGGCTATGCAAACAAAGAATTTCACACTTTTTTTTGCAGAATATATTTGGTGCTTCCAATGGATGTCTAGTTTACTCTGACAGCCATTCAGCTCAGGAGAGGTGGGCTGCCTTGTAGAAGTGCTTGCTTCTCTCCGGGACTAAGTGGAATTAATGTAGCAGGACTAGCCCAGATTTCAGCATCTAAAATGCTGACAACTAATTAGGACAGGTGACTCTTGCCCAGGATGACAGGGTACCTAAGGAAGAACATACCTGGGAGAAGATACCTGGCAATCACCCGAAAGGAAACAGACACTTTCAGGGTTAAGGTGTACTTGAACCTCCACCCAGGAGTTAGCAGGTAAAAAACATGCATCAGCAAACTGAGAGAACTTCCCTTGCACAAAATACGTTTGGCTTTCAGTTTTACCCCTGGTTTTCTCTAACATTCTAATTTAACTGTATTTGGGAAGAGATGTCTGAACTTTCCTAACTGTGCAGAAATTGTGAGTGCCACCTGCAGAAAGTATGAAGGGGGACAGCATCACGGGACAGTAATCCCAGCCAAGTTTAACTCACTAGAAGCAACTATAAAAGGCTGACAGTATTACCAGCACTGAACTGGCCTCACAGAAAACTAAGGCATGCTTCATACTGCATGGGAGGGCCTACCTTTGTACACAGACTCTTCTGCAAGCAGAAGCGAGCTCCATCTGCCCATGTTCCAACTCGGCCTGACAGAAGCCAACATCAACCCAAAACCCTCACAGTTGTTGTAGCACTGTGCCAAACCCAAGCAAACCCATCCTGCTATTTAGCCTGGCTTATTAGTGCAGGGGTGCTGCCACAGAGATATAGATCACCTATTTCAAACTAATTCAGAGCAGTAGTGCAGGCAAATTGGAATCCAAAAAATAATACATAACTAAGAATAAGCTTAAGGGGAAAAAAGAAAAAGGCAGCAAGATCAGCTAGGAGCTTCTAAAGCTTGAAAACAGCAGCCACTCTTCTGCTGCAGGTGTCGTACTCTGGGCAAAGAACTATCTTGGTAAACCAAGCTTTGCCACTCCAAACACTCTCTTCAGACAAATTTACAGCCTGAAAGAAATGAAACCAGTGTCAAGGCAGTGTTCAGTCTTATTTCCTTCAAAAAACGATTGTCAGTGTAGCAGGAAGCTTAATTTTGTCCAGCGTTTCTACCCCCATCATCCCTCATGAGTATATTAATGCTCGAGTCCCTAACCCAGTCATGAACTGCTAGGAAAAAAAAAAACCAGACAGCGGGAGTAGCAACAAAAGGTCTAAAACATATTTAAAATTGAAAGAAGGTTTGAGCATCCTCACACGAGTGCAACACAGGACACCATTTTTCTCATGTTTCTTTGCTGCTGTTGTAGAACTAGGAATGAAGATTTTAATTTCTAAATAAAAATTTTATTTTATGACACTGATCAGAAATTACATTTTATAAAGCCATTTTCCCCAATTCGACACGATCACACAGACAGGAGTTTTACAATCCTATTACACCTACTCGAACTGTAAATGTGCCTTTCAAAAACACAGGCCCTGTTTTTAATTTCTAGCTAGAGTAAAAGCAGAAAATAGATGTTTGGAAGTTTTAAGTAAGCCTTTGGTCCAGGTACGATCTGTGAGATCTCTGTTAAACAGACTTGCATGGACCTGGGACCATAATTTAGTTTTTCCCACACATGTAAAATGTTTTCTTCATCACTGGTTGATGTCGCGCAACACGTCTCTTCAGGAAGCCTGTAGTGCTTTCTTACTGCATTTTGCATCAGTGATTCCAGGAGTACGTGCATATAGTGACAGCTGCTGATGTGCCCAAACAGAAATATACGGCGCAATATATCTGAAGAACTTAACTAGAGCAGCACCAAAGGAAAGGGATCCTTCTCAAGCTCAAAATACCACCTAAATCACAGTTTCTTGTATTTGAAGGTTAAATTTGCTTGCTTTCAGTGTTCCCTACTGCAAGTAACTAAGAAGTGCTCAAATTTCTTCTGGATTTAGAGTATGCTGCTTCCTTTGCTTTTCTGTCGACGTCTGCACCGCTGACGTCAGATTACGTACCAGG
The DNA here is from genome assembly GCF_947461875.1 of Haliaeetus albicilla. Taxonomy (NCBI): domain Eukaryota; kingdom Metazoa; phylum Chordata; class Aves; order Accipitriformes; family Accipitridae; genus Haliaeetus; species Haliaeetus albicilla. Next base: position 64,324,065 of record NC_091484.1, on the reverse strand, counting down.
TACAATTGATGCTTCATCAAACCCCTGAAGAAACAAATCAGGATAACCAAATGATACATTTGTTTTATAATAACTTTAACTTGCCACTAGGTACAACAAACCAAAAGTGTCACCTAATTTTCAGTTCTGAACTTTGCTCTTCTACCCTAAGCACAGGCTAACCTGGGCTACTCAGAAGCCGTCCTGCACAACCGGCTGCGTTGTGTACGTGTCAGCCCACGTTCAGCTGTCCTGTCACATGGAGTACGTCTTCTCTCAGCTTACCAGTGGGAAATTTCCAAGAGAATCTGTAGTTTACCCTGCTGAGCAAAGGAATTAGAACAATGAAAAAAGGATCAGTGACAGAATGGCTTAATGTGGTTCTTGCCAATAATCTGAAAAGATGAGCCAGTTGTCAGAAAGTATCTACGGGAAGGTCCATTTTGCTTTCTAAAGTCATTCTGAATTAGCTACACACTGGTGCAGCTGGTAGGTCTGTTGAAAAGGAATATGACAGCACAGTTTTCTCCTACTGTATATCTTAGAAATTATGTATACCCAGGTCCATATTTCAATCATCCTCGATGCCTAAGATGAAAATACATCAAAGTGTGATTTCTATACCCATTTTAATTTTTTAACTCATTAATAACCTCATACACTGAAGACAGACTACAAAAAGCTCACTATTAGTAGGAAATGTCAGTGAATTAATAAAAGGCTCTTGAATTTAATGTACAGCTTCCTGGAGAAAAACTGAACAATGTCAGCAAGTGTTTTAGGATCCATGCAACCTGATTGCACGAGGAACATAAAACATTCCATTGTTATGATTAAAAAAAGCACTATAATATTAAAAATAGTTCTTTAGATGAAGGCTTACCTCTACACCTATGCCAGAGCTTCAACTAACCTATCAAAAAATATTTTTGTTCATTAAACCTAATAAAATATTTCAGACAGTAAGCCTGTTCTCAACTTTTAAATAACTAACTACATTCAAAATTACTTTGTATGAGTAGAATTTCACAGGTTCCCTCTGTGTTACACTTGCAAGGCATAGTGATAAACTGCATTTATTTTCAGAACACAGAAAAGCATGTTTCAGAGAGAGACAACTTTTTCCATCTTTGCTTTTTTACAATTATTCTAAAATATAAAGGTGGTCTCCTTTGACTAATGACAATGAAAAGCACACATTTACAAGATAAGTGGTAATGAGTCTCTAACCTCTCTTCCCAGGTGGTAAGAGAGAACCTCACACAGCACGAGGGAGGTGAGAGGTGCTGAGACAGAGCACGAAGTTCCCCAGACTTCTGCCAGCTTTCTGAAAGGTCAGAGCCTGAGGCTCCAGCTTCCCAGAGCTCCTGGCCTTCTGCTGACCACACAAGAACAAGAAGTGAGAGTGGGAAGGAGGCAGTTTTCCCAGTTAAGTGAAGGGCTCAAGAAATCCCAGGACAAGTGGAGATCGCAGTGTCAAGACAGGCTTAGATGAAAAAAGTCTGGAATCCACATCTGTAGGTGCGTATTTATGCTTACTTTATTAATTAGCAGCTTAAAGTTTGTTTTGTACACATTTGGTAGCCTTGTCTACTTAGACTAAAAATTGTTCTGAAGGCTATCCTTTTATTTCCTCTAGTGGAATTTTTTCAGGAAGTACTTACATGGCAACTCCTCCTCCCCCAGGTTAGTTAACCAAATCTGTGTAAAGAAAAACCTCATTTAAAACGTTCTCTAAAAGCAAATTTGAAATAGTCACATTTAAGCAAATGACAAATAGACAGGTTTGAAGGTGAGAAAAAATATTCTCATAACACAAAGACAACTTTAAACTTGAAAGTAAGAATTGATGTTAGAGATTAGAAAAGAGGAAGTGGAAAGGTAAAGGGAAAGTTATTTCTGCATGGTGCCACGTGAAATTAAAGGTTTTAGTTAAGAAATCCCTATACATTAACTTCAGCTCTTAAAAACCAATTATTTCTAACTTCACTTCAGAAAGTTTCTAAAAATAGATTAATGAGAAGAAATGCCACCAAATAAATTCTTCCTCCAGAATTAGCGACAAGCCGTTAACAGATCAGCAGCCAGAAGTATGCCATCTGCAAGCTGTGCCAATTAGATTATTCCCAGTAACGTAATATCCTCTATACCCCAATCATTAGATCTTTCTTATTTCATCTAACTTTGAATAGTATCTCAGTAACACATTATAGTCACAAATCAGCATCCACTTCATGATTCAGAGCATCTCTGCAGGAGGGGCTGAATGTTGTACACTGTGCATGCTCTCCTTGCCGTGCAGTCCACCTACTGAATACACAACACGTGTGCACGCATGTGCCTGTAAATTTAGAAAACAAACCATGATAGCACTTACAATTTTGAAATCACAGGTAAGAGACCACAAGAAATATTTAAATTTTCAATACTAAAGAAAACAAAACTCTCCACAATACTGCTCTTTAGGTGTGATAGTGATTTCAAAGCAAAAAGGAAATAATGACTGTCATTTCAACAGATAAAGGTACAGTCTTTACAGAACTTGCTAGGAGCAACTGTGCATTCAGTAACACAGAAATCATTTCAACACTGAAAAAAGTTTTCTGCCATGAGTAAAGGAGAAACAGAAATGGTGAAGTATCAGCATATGCATGACTCAAATAAGAAAATGCAACATTTTGTCAAGGACATCTTCATGCTTCAACCAGAACAGGAGAGTGACCAGGTATTTTTACTTGTGCGTATCTTAAAAGATGCAGTTTTAATATGAATGTCTTCTAATGCTCACCATTTTTACATTAGAAAACACATTCACCAGCTTCAAAGAAATTAATGTTACAGAAATCTTATGCCTTCTGTTCCAATGTTAAAAATTTGTGAGAGACATGTTGTTAATGTATAGACTAATTCCAGTTGTCCCACCACATTTGAATGCAATATCCTTAAGATGACTGCATGATATATTCTGACATTGGGGGGGGGGGGGCGGGGAGTAAACACTTGCATATTGAAACCCTGAGACTTAGCTCTTTGACTATCCTTCTCTGAAATATCTGGTAAGAGTACACTGAAATAGTGTGTGCCTCTTGATGTGACAGTACAACCTCACATCAGCATATCTGGGAAAAATTAGGGTTTCAACCATATCACTTGATTCCAACAAAATGATCCAAGTGACAGGCCTAATAGCTAGAATCGTTACCAGTTAAGCATTTCACTGATAAAAGAATTAAATTGGATCTAACTAAACAAAAATGCTGGCTGACTGTAGGTCCTACCCTCTATACCCACAGCACCGTTATGACAGCAAACCATAACAGACTCGAGAAACCCTTTTAAAGCAATAGTTTCTTCTACTGCTTATGTTTAATATCTCAAAGCTAAACTATAAAGCATCACAAAACATACTTGAAAAATAATGTTGCATTAGATACTTGAGAGGGAAACTGTTAGATCACCCAGCTGATCCCACTGCAAAGCACCAAATGATGGAGTTCGTTGGAGTGATGGGTGGACATTCACTGGATGGCAAGAACAGAAGGGATTTCTTGTGGCACTGCTCTGCCAGTTTCCTCACCCTCTTCCACAGGTCCGCCAGCCTCCCAACCCTGACAGCAAACGATTCTTCCTCTCAAACCTTTTCCTAGATTTTGCTATGAGAACAGGAAATGATTACAGCCTGAGTGAAGTCTGAAACATATTACTCTCCTTCAAAGCAGAAGAAAATAGAGACTGTGGGTGATAAAGTAGCTGGACAAACTCCCCTGATAATGGAGTAGGCAGTATGCTAGGATGAAGAAAGTAAAATGCTCTTTCTTCCGCTTCTCCCAGGCCTCTGGCTAACTGAATATCTTCTCCAAGACGATATTAAGTGGCTCTCAGCAGCAAGATGGGTATCAACTTCAAACGCAAGCAGCTTTTCCAGTGTTTCACTATTCATTCAATGAAATCTATGCTGTCCTGCTCATTGATATTCCATCCAATTTCTAAGTTTTTAATTAAAAACTACTTTCAGAATCTATTACATTCAAAAAAATGTGTTGGACAACCTTTGCTGAGCCAACAAAATTGCTATAAATATATGGGTCCTCATTTTTAGAATGAAGAGAGAACTCCACGTCAGAACAAAGAAGTAACTGCATGCCAGCTCCAAGGAGAGGCTGACAGAAGTGCTCCTGGAGTTCTCAACATTATTGTGTTTTCAAAACAGCAAGACATAATTCTCATGTTGTTTCTTTTCATGTACAAAGCTATTTTAACACTTTCTGGTTTATTATAGCAATGCATTAAAAATGAATTATTAAAAGCAAAATCCTGTAACCACTTGCTAAGCCATAGCTGTTAGGTGAGCAAGCTGTACCTCAGAAGGACATGAAGCAGTCTGAAATTTCAGAAGCTAAAAATAGTTGGCAGCTTAAAGCAAAACCAAAATTAATGGTATTAAACAATTTTTAGCGTGTGAAGAAAGAACTGTCATATCTGGAAACACGTATTCTAATTTTGATACTGTACTAAATTCCCAATTTTAAAAGACATGTGACCAGCCATAACTGCTAGCTTTGAGACAAAAAGCAGAAAATCATGCATGTGAAAGGAAAAGAAAGTTAAAGGAGGTCTAAGGGGTTTTTTTTGTTGTTTGTTTTGTTGTTTTTTTTTAAGACTTGAAATATACCTTAAGTATTTTTTCTTTAGGTCAGTGCTTCATTTTCCTGCTTTAGTTAAGATGTCTTTAGAAGGTGATTTTTTGAGCTTTTCTGCAGGACGGATTAAACTACTGTTTTCAGTAAAAGAAAACTATATTGCTACAAGTGTACAATTTCTGTGGTGTATAGGATGGAAATGGGACAATTAGAAGGAGTAAATCCATTAGGTTTTATTTTACAGATTAATAACATGCTTTTAAGAATTCTGCTAACAGTATCTAGGAAAATGTATTAATGAACTTGAATTCATAATAGTCATCTGCATCGTTCTCAGAAAAGTTTTAGGATCTACAAAGTGAATGTTGAAAGCCACTGGCAGATAGCCTCTGCATGGCATATGATACAACAACGTTCTGATTAATACACAGTTGTAGGGATTAATCTGAAAAGCATCGAGACTTATAGAAGAGATAAGTGCAGACTCAGCATATAAAAATAGCTCAGCGTAGATTAGATAAAAAACATAATCAGGAGTTAAGCAAAGACGAGTGCACAGCTGAGGGGAAAAAAATGGCTCCTTCTGCAACTTCAGGTTAAGTTCCTAAGACATTTACTACAGTTTTCACTTACATGGCCACTTGCTATTTTTCCATGTGACTTCTGTCTCACTCAGCATACAAGACAGGCAATGCTCTCTCACTAGGCAGGTAGTCAGATTTAATTTGCACAGGTATCACTGAGTGATCACTTACTCAATCCAAAATTTCTTGCATTCCTTCTTTGTATCCATGTACTTAAACTTCTTCACAATATCACTCTGACAATAGGAAGTCTTGGCTCCACTTGACAGAGAAAGTACGACCGGATTTAAAAAATAAGCAAAACCAACCACAAAAAGCGCTCAATAATTTGGAAGTTCAATTTGAAGTACTTAAGTCCGAGTTTTTAAAACTATTTATCACTTTGACAGCCATGTATATATGCAGATGAGAATTTCAACAGAGTGCAGCTGCTCCTGTGAACACCAAGTGCTTCTACTGAAGTGACCTGAGCAGCAGCTACGCAGCCAGAGCAACCTCTGTTCGCTGACCCCTGGATGAGGAACAGATGTGACGGGAAGTACACAGCTATAATTAAAGACCATCATAACCACTACTGTTCCAAGTATGGACTGGCCATGCTTCACCGCGGGGCAGTACCCAATGATATGAGCACTTGATTCATTTTCCGCTTGACAGTGTCGACAAGATTTTATATGCGACTCCTGTCTCCCCCTTGCCAGGAATTCCCTAGTGGGGTACACGTTAGCTCTCAATTGTAGTGCTGTGAGGAGTTTGATCTCTTGGATCTTGGCTGCTCTACGTAACAACTGCAGTAACTCAGCGCTCAGACTGGATCTCAGACTTGTACCTTTCCTTTCTTCTCAACACTGCGAGCAATGTTGGCAAACTGATTTTGGCTCTCAAGAGTTTCCAAGCAGAGACCTGAAATAACTTTGCATTGACACCTTCAAAAGATACTATTAATTAAATTCTCAAGAGAGAGATGTGAATGAAAGCAAAAGTTCGAAAGACAAAGCTTTACCTGTACAGGATTCTCTTGTACCCTAAAAGCCTCTGCAAACAGTTTTCCTCCCCATGTCCACCCAAGCTTGGCTGATACCAGCCCTGGCAAAGAGCCACAGCCTGCTCCTTGATTATTTCCTTAGAGCCTTGTCTTCCCCATTGGTTAGTTTGCAGGTTTCCTCTTTACAGTTCCTTTTCATTTTGACCCACAGAATTCAAACAGGTTAAAGCAATATGAAAGTAATGCAAGAGGCACACAGAACTTACTATTCAATTAAAAAATACTATGCCAAGCCTTTTCTCAAGTGCATGCACCATTGGGCTGAAGTAAGGTTTTGCAGGCAGTTTTTCCACAATTTTTAAAACCTTTATTGTTTTATTATTTTTCTTTTTAGTTGATATCCCAAGATTATAAACAGTTAAGGAAATCATGTTAAATGGAACCACACTCATCTGAGGGTCAGCAGCAAAATCTTGCTGAGTAAAGTGGGTTTTCAGCTTCAGATTCAATTTGAGGGATACTAAGGACACCTAAAAATTATTCATTTGGGGGACTCCTGTAATTATAAAGGTTATTATGATTAGTAGCAAAAAATTTGTTATCATTTAACTATTTAAGATGGAACATACCTTATTTAACAACTCTTTGATGATAACTAAATCTTAACAGTACACATTTATAAATTGTACTTGTGGACCCTGAATTTCAAATACAGCATCATTAAGGGTACATTACTAGCCATATTAGAACCTTTTTTCCTGCCCTTGAATATTCCATCCTTTTGTAACACATAGATACCTTTTTTCAGTTAAAAAGCAAATGGAAGTCCTTAATCAAACCTTACAGAACATGGCGTTCAGAGCTTAAGGCAAATCATTTGCTCAAATTTCACTTCATCAAACTTTGCAAAGTCATTCCATAGCAAAAATGAATTTTTAATAGAGACAGGCACACTAAGGTGGAAATGTGACACGAACTCCAGTGTGAATACTGAAGTTTTTGCAAAACAATAAGCAACCAAATAAAAGAAAAAAATCTTGCTTTTACAAGGTGAAGTGTTACCCAGGTGCTGCATGTATTTTATACGTATGTTAAACTATTAGTCAGACGTTGGTTCTAAGATTAAATCTCAGAGTCTGGAATTGCTGTTGTGGGGAAAAGCTGGTGAAGCAGATGTTTAAGAATTGAAAGGAAAAGAACAGATGAGGGCAGTATAGATTTTTGTCAATTAATACTTTAGAAGATAAGGACATATTTACAGCTATTTTTAGCCACTGCTTCCTGCTGTTTTCCAGACATATAATGTTTAAATCGAAGTGCCACTGGCAGGGTAAAGCTGCAACTATGACAACTTTCACGAGCCGAAGCTGTTCCAAGGAAAAGGGGGGGAAGCCCATATAGGATCCTTCTAACTCCTCTTGCCTCAGTGATCTGTGCTGTATCAGCTTATGTTAGCCAGGAAGAATCTCAAAGGGTCATGTTTTTAGTGCTGTAATGTAAAACTAAACACTGAAAAACAGGGAAGAGTATAAATTTCTACAAGTTAAAGAGGAGCAAATAAATGGGAAAAAAGAAGCAGTGTTAAGAAAAAAATAAATCAGCAAAATTTCCAAGCAGAACAGATTAAGTTGACTAGTCACCACATTACTTAATTAAAAATGTTCTATGTTTTGTCTAAGGACATGCACTAAAATATATTCCATTTCAGTTTTACAGACGTATGTAATTTAAAACAGCATGAAACTGATAAATAGGCAAAATTAAATAATCGATTTTCTCAAGACTGTTTGTTACTCCAGTTGTCAGGTCCAATTCCAGCTCACGTGTCATGGTAGGAAATCCTAAGTTACTACCATCAAGACAAGTTGTTTCCCCCATCTCCCCCCCAAGATTCACTGAAACCAGAAAGACAGAATATTTATGTATTTTTTTGTACAGCCTTACGAAAAAGGCAGAGAAATCCAGAAAAGGAAAAATTCCTACACATCAAGGGTGGAAGATACAAAGTTTCACCAAAGTATTTTCTATGTAATGGCACATGTTACTGTTTTTTCTCTCTGTGTCATAGGATGATGATTTTACTTACCAAAATTAGGTATTTAAAGAACCATAATTATATTAAAAAAAAAAGTTACATACACATATACAAATACCTGGGTATCTGTGTGTATAAGGGGATAAACCTAAAAATCAGTGCACTGAAATGCTAAGCGAGTTTTACACATAGTGAAAGCTAGGTAAAAGCAAGTGTAATTCCAATAAAGGTATACAGAAACAACCACATCAAATGCCTTTCAAGTACTGCTATGGGCTGTTGGTAAAAAGCAAAACTATGTTAATGAAGTTTCTAAAACAAAAGGTTAAACATGGAAATCAACTTTCATACACCCACATTAATATAGAAAATGAAAATCTTTGCAAGCATCCACGTATTCAGTACTTAAATCGTTGAGAACGTTTTCAGTGCATTTCATAATAGCTATTCACATTTACGCTCTAACTCAAAACAGATGTAAAAATCACTTGCTTATTTCAACACTAAACAAAACAATTATGAAGTGTGTGACAGTTTAGGCAGAAATATCGGTTGTTATCCATTAAAACCAAAGGAAGTGGCATTTCAGGTAATTTACTACTACACAAAATAGCTGTTATTACTGTTGGTTTGCCACTACAAAATCTCTCCCTATGAGTAAAACCCAACAATTTAGAAAAAGCAGAGTGAAATGCAGAGAGAAAACCAGAAGATCTAAATAGAAAGGCAACACTTTTACAGAGGGATGATAAAACTTTGTAGAGTGACATAATATAGTATATTAGATCATACAGAAGACATTCCATGGAGCAGAGATATATAAATCCTTCTAGCTTGACTTTTAATGTATGCAGAGATTTTGATTCAGGAAGTTACTGGAGCCATGCACTGCTGAATTTGGGTGGTTTGCTGTTTTCCTTTTTTTCATGCTGTTCCCTTAGCATCTGCTATTAGTCACTGTCTTTCACGTTCTTCTCCATTTATGGTTGGGTGTTAGCCTCACCCTAGCAAAATCAAAGAGCCCAAATGTCGCTGAGGAACAATAAATCAAGTAATTGACAGGGTTTGGAGGCTGAAAGATGAACTGGAACAAGCAGAGCAGCCCTGCCTACACCCACTGATCCTTGAAGGTGTCCAAGGAGATGGTGGATGATGCCCAGAAACGTGAGTCCACGACGACTTGCCTGAGATAGAAGATTACAAAATGAAAGGCAGCCCTCAACTTCTGCAGCACAGGGAAATGCAGCAGATGGGCTAGATGAGCAGCATGGGATCCACCAAGGGTAGCTACATATAGTCCATGAGCTCTCTAGCCTTGGTGCTACCTGCCAGAACCAGCACACGGCAGGGTGTAAGGGGGTCTTCAAGCCTGCATGCAGGGATGGAGATTGTGCAGCAGGTTCTCAGCAAGGTTTCTCCCCACTCTCTCAATGACCAAGGGGGATCCAGTTGTTCTGAGAAGCTTTCAGGTTCTAAAGTGGTTTTGAGGGAAGACTGGCAGCTCAGAATAGGCTGAGAAAAGACCTTTTGATATGAGGGCAAAGAGCTGCTGGTCATATTGGAGCCCTCAGACATGACAGAGGAAAGCCCAAGCTGGAATTGCTCCATGTAGGAACGCCTCCACCCCACAGGAATCTCTGTGGAGCGAGGAAGTAGAAGGTATGAACCTGAATAAAGATGCAGACAAGGCCCTGTTCCCACCCTCCAGTCAGGGGGGACCTCAAAAACCATCCAGATAACCAGTACTAGCTAGATCCTCAGTCTGACTCAGTACAGACAGCCCTTAGTAATCAAATCTGATTACTGAGCTGCAGAAAGAAGCAAGTTTTGATGAGTAATTTTTATCTTAGAAGACACTAAAAATCCAAGTCCTAGACCAGACTTCACTAGTTTGGCTCTCGTTGAATTGCACTCTCTCACCACTAAGGGTGCAAGAACAAAGGGACAGCTGTGGTCAAGAGGCAGAAGAGAGGCTCTAATTATCTTGTCATCATGGTTGAGGGATAGCTCCCTCTTCTAACAGATCAGTAGGGAACCAAGGCTATTGTTATTATTCCAAAAGAACTGTTTAAAACTATGCAGGATAGAATGAAATTTAAAGATTGCTCAAAACTCATGTTGCTATTAGAGTATTGTATTTTCACTTGCTTATAAAAGTAATGTCAGCTGACTTTGTTAAGAGTTTTGACATATAATCTAATTTGAGGCAAATACTCAACATGGAGCTTATCTGTCATAAAACAGCTCCAAGCGTTTCAAGAAACTTGGATACAGGAAAAATTTAAAAACCTGAGCAAGGTGCACATGCACACACACAGAAACCTCATGGAGCACGGTGGCACCTCTACTTTTAATAGAGGGAATTTGATATGTTTAACAATGTGCAATTTATAGAGTGGGTATTTGCCTTTTACTGTTTTTGTCCCCCAGAGCTGGCCTAAAATACATCGTCAAGGCCCTGTGGGAATAGGAAACCTGTCCATGGCTGAGATCAACACCACCACATAGCAAGTCTTAGTAGGTTTTTTCAACTTTATCAGCTAAGATTTCTAAAAACTGTAGACATCCCCAATATTGTCAGGGGTCTCCATGCTCCATTTTCCCCAGAGTAAAAGTTTCCAAGTTACAGCACCCAAATGGTTTTATACACTACAGAGACACAGCCCCAACAACTGAGTATCTTTTGTGCATTGACATTATCTGGAAGAGTACTGCCACAGCAGCACTAGAAAAAGTTTGTAAAACTTTTCCTTGGTAAAGTTACAAGTCTATCTTTAACAACATGATTTCAAGGATAAAGTTGGTCTTTTTAAAAATAGATTTTCCCCCACAGTTTTAGCTCTTTGGTTAGGTAAGCACTGAAAGTACAGTCCAGAAGCCAGAAAGTTTCTCCTATGCTTTCAACTACTCTGTGCTGACACCTAGGCAACATTGAAAGGAAAATGTGACTAGAATGCAAAGGGCATGAATGAAGTGAGGAAAAGGAAAAAAAGTAGATTGTAACAGATCTGGTGAGCGGGAAGCTGCAGGAAGCTGGCAAGGGAGGATTTGAGCCTACTTGGCAAGGCCAGTGGGAACTGGAGGGAGGGTTAGTGGAAAGCCAAATCATTTGGGTAAAGAGGATGGAAGACAGAAGAGGCGATTGACTAAAAGTTAGGAAGAAAAATGGTAGATAAAGGACTAACAAGCAGTTGGATGAAGAGTGAGAATGGGGACGCTGAGAAGGTGGGAAAATTCTGGGAACAGAAGGAAAGGCACAAGCAGGGACTATCACCAGAGCTGGGAAACTCTGGGATTGCAAGGAAAGGGACACAGAGACACTACCACTGGTGCTGAAAGGCAGCAGGAAGAAGACAGATTCATGTAGCTCTTTTCCAGTTCTCCTGATAGACAGAGGGGAGGTGGGAGCACAATAAGGAACAGATCAAAAAGGGGGGAAAACTTAAAAAAGAAAAAAAAAAAAAAAGAGAGGTCCAAGGAAAGAAACAGAGAATGGTAGTTGGGAAAAGGGAAAAGAGAGAGGGAATAGGGTAAGCTTCCATGAAGATACTGGTACAGACTGAACAAAGAGAGTGTAATTGATACAGGCACTCTGAATAATGCAGTTGGGTACCATGAACAAGACTATGACAAACACCCAAAGATGGAGCAGGGGTAGGGGAGATGAAAGCAAGATAGACAGGAGAAATTTTCATGCTCAGAGCTGCATAGAAGCAGAAGCATCCATGCTTTTTAGAAATACTTCTCCAAAGCTTCTACTGGAATGCATACCTTGTAGGCGTTATCTTTCTTCTCTCTTAGCAAACGCTATACAGCTTGCTAGCAAAACATGCCTTCTCCTATTCTAGGGTGGTCAGCATAACTAGTAGCAATAGCCCAAGCAGCATCATTTCTTGTGGAATTTAAAGGTTCACAACCTGCCGATAAACTATATACAGGCTGACAGAATGAAACTGAAAGTGAAAAGGTATCAGCTGAAGCTGTTAAACTCCACTTCTCCCACCCCACGTGAAAATAAAGTCACATGAAACCATTATTTATGTGGCCCTTCCCACCAAAACTATATTACTATTCAGTATAGAGGATGCGTGTCCACTGGGAAAGAATGAGGATCTATATGCAACTTTAGCATCTTTGGCTCATTTACTGCAGAATTTGCAAGGTTGTGAATGACACAAGGATTGCAGTAAGACAGTCTCTTAGCTGATACAACTGCATGTTGTTCCTTTCTTAGCTACTGAGTCTCTGTTAACACCAAGCAGGCTATTCAAATCAAATTTCTTAGACATTATTAATTATGCTACTTTCTCTGTTTTTCAGATATCCAACTTAATTTGCTTCTAAAGCAAACAGCTACTAAATAATCAGCTGCAGCTACATGGTACCTGTTCTTGGTATTACACAGTATTTCTGCGCTTAAGTCACAAGTTAAGCAGGTTTAAGCATTGAAGTATTTAAGAATGCAAAAAGCCACCCAAAATTGATGGAAAACCTTCCCTTTACAATCCTACCTCAAAGAAGCACTGTGAAGAGAGACAAAAATTGTGAAGTTTTATGGACACCCATTTAGAAATAATTTTTATGTCAGAATAGCATTGAGCATTATACTGTAAGACACAAAGCAACACATGGAACAATAAGGTAGAAAACCGGTGTGACTAGCTTTCCATTAAATATATACCACACATCTGCACTGAAACTGAAGTTCTGTGGAAAAAATGCAAGTGATCAGGAAATTAACTGCAATTAACCATACACATACATGCACACACATTCATCAAAGATTATGTGTATCTGGGTTCAGAGGAGAAAAAGAACAGAGGGGGAAAGTACTGAGATAGAAATTAACTGTAGTTTGCCATTTTTTAACCTCTGAATGCTCACTTAAAGACAAAAAAACCATTTAAGACATAAGAGCAAGTAGATCAAGGACAGGAATTTAGAGGGGCCTCACTTCAAGGGTTCTTTTTTCTTTTTAACAGAATATGGCTCTCAAGTCCTAGAATACAATCTCCAGGTACTCCATTTGCAGCCATGCTTCTTTCAAAGCAAATTACATTTGACAAGATTTGGATATCAACAATTAATTAAACCCGAAGTGGTAAATTATGTTCACAGCCCACTTAAAACATTAAAAGCTTCTTTTGCTGCTAAAGCTTAATAAGTAAAATTACCAGTAAAAAGCCACCGAATTTTAAAAGCAATCCTTTTCTGGTCAGATGCAAGCGTTTGTTTCTCAGTTAGAATATCCACAGATCTGCCAAAGGCTGAGAAGAAACTAATGCTATGCAGGGAATAGGTCATCTCCTCTACCTCTACACTGTGAATAAAGAACGGGCGAGGGTGACACACTTTATATGCATATCAAAGGCATGACTAAGGATGAATCTCCCAGCAAAATATAGTAACCCTTTGTCCAAAATAAACTTCAACACCTGTCAATCATTTCTAAAGAATAAATATAAATTAACAGAATTGCTGACACGTTCTCTCCTTTGCTACATGCATTCTCTTGAACTGTATTGGAAAAGCTTGGTCTTAAAGGTCTGAACTAGGATAAAAAAGAAACCCAGACAAAGACTGGAATCCAACATGTAGTGCATATTTAGAGTGGGTGTGCTTCATTTGGAACAAAAATTTCCATTCCTGCAGTTGAAGACCAAACAGAGAATATATATTAAAAGAAGTCTTCTCATATAAGAGGTAACAGAAAAGGGAATGTTGAAGAGCAGTATGCCTTGTATTGGTCTTGAAAAAGAATTTACAGCAACTAGATGGAGACTCTGGAGTCTGCAGCACTCTTTGGTTCAGATGAAGAGTTGCTAAAAATCCACTGTTCCCATTTTTAATGTTATGTATAGTATCAAGGGGAAAATTTGATTTGACAGTGAATTAATCTGTTCTTTTGGTTATTTTTACAAGAGAATTAATTCTGTGGTAGCAGCAACTGTATAAAGCAACTATACTGCAGGATTTTTCTTCCTTCTTGCATTACACTTGCCTCCTAGATTGTATTTTTTCCTTTTATTGTTCTTCGCCGTTCTGCACTGGTTTTTGTATCATACTCATTTTAAATTAGATTATGCTGGCTACAGACTTGATGAAACATTGTTGATATTTTCCCTTTATGTAATTGGGTAAATATGATAATCTGATATATAATGAACTATAAAAACCTTTTCAGTGTGCCAGCATCACAACTTTGGTTTAGTTTCATGGTGTGTTATGGTATCCATATCCTTGGAGATGGAGACTAATCACAACTATAGTAATGAGAACCATTTGCCCCAAATAAATGCTTAGAACAGAAATCAAGACTCTAAGAGAAGCCAGGAGTTTTCCTACCAGAATTTCTACCATGTTTCACTCCAATTCCCTCTCTCCAATTCTCACTTTCTATGCTTCTGAAATTTTTCTTAACACTGGCAACAGCTATTCAATTTACGTCAGCTGATTTTGTACTTTTGAAAACGGATTTTACATACTTGATCTCACAGTCAGCTGTTACAATGCAATAATATTTAGTTCCAAAACTCAGAGCAAAAACCAGCTTTGATGAAACAGAAATTTTGCCTGGGTCTAAGTCCAACTGTTTTCCAATTCTGCTTTCTACTTTTGTCTGTATCTATACTTTATTTGCCATTTTGAATTTTCAGATTGTCATTCCACCTCTTTTGAACTGTGATTCTCATACACTTCTTGCTTAAAACAGTGCTTAATTTGTAAGAAGAAAAAAACCCATGGTTTTAACAGTACTACATTTAATATTTATTTTCTTGATGTAGCTGCTACAGCACTTGACTCTTTATTGTGTGAACATCTGTTGAAAAATAAGTTATCATGTTAGTCTCTCTAAAAGGTGAGACAACTACCTGTTCTTTTGATGCGTGTATTTCGAATCACAGATCAGCTACTTCTCCTTTACAGTAGGCCAAATACTCTGCTTCAGTATTAGAGTTTTTAAATACACTGAATTTCATTTGTCCTTTTTGCCTTTCTAGCATGAAGTCTCCCTGCAACTCCATGTCACGTCACCCTTGTTTCTATGACCCTGAATAACTTTACATCATTAGCAGGAGTTACTCTTGTGACTATCCACTCCCTTTTCCTGATCATTTATAACAGCAGTGTATTGAACAGCACAGGTTCCAGAAGCGACACTCACACCAATGCAGAAAACTATTTTATCATCACTCCCTTTTTTTCTGGTACCCTCAATTTTAAATTAATCTCTCTATCCAAAGACCTTCCTTAGCTTACGGCAGACTAGGATTTAAGAACCTTTAACAAGGGTTTTGGTTAACCATGTCAACTACATCCCCCTTGTCTGCCTGCTCTGTGACTCCTTGAAGAAAGCAGGAGTGTGCCTTCAAGCCTGCTGGTCTGGAGCCCTCGGGACCAACAGGAAGATCACATTTTATCTCGGAGTTTGTTATTCATTTTGCTTACTCCCTCCACCTCCAAATGCTTAACAATCTGTTTTAAGGCAGTCTCCTTTTGCAAGGGAGCAGAGCTGGACTGAAGTGAACTTGCCCAACCTCCTACACTGTGAACACAGTTACCTAAAAGCATCACTTTTTTGTTCTGTGACCTTATTTTCTTCAAGTGCCACTTCTAGACATTAATCAGTTTCTAGTATTACAGCAAGCTTCTTCTTTCTGACACTTGACACAGAGGCTTTAATAGTTTTCAGGCACCTTGTAAATTGTTCCTCAAAGTCTTGTTTTGGCCTTCTTTTTGGTGTTTTTAGATTAAGCTACCAGAATCCAACATACTTTCTATTCCTTATGCTGGGCACCATTTCAAATTTATGAAAGAAGGTTATCTTCCTCTTTCTGTAGTTCCATTTATCACACCATCTAATCATACAAGCTCTCTTGATCTTTCACAAAAGTCAACCACTTGCAGGTTACATGGTGATTTCAAGGCTTCAAGAAAAATCACACCACTTGCCGCTGCCCCTTTTCATTTCTTTTTGGAGTTAAGGAATACTCTTACAGACTTCCCAGTTGGGGGGTGTGTGTGTGTGTGTGTGTGTGTCTTCAACACAACTACAAAGGACTTGTTTTGGACAGTTGCAACATCCCTGCAGGAATGAAGTACAATCTGATTGCTGTTAGAACAATTCCTCAAAAGCAGCATTTCCAGTATCTTGACTTGGGTTCAGCACATAGTTTAGGACAAGTCAAAAACAGTTTTCCTTGCAAGCTCCCAAGCAATCTGGTCCATGATATTTCTGCTGTCTGATAAAAGTGTCAAACTGTGTACTGGGATACTGACAACTTCCTGCACAAACTTATCAACCTCTTTAAAAGGAGGACCAAGTGTGTCTGTGGTCTTTCTGGAATCTGACAGTCTTGCGAAGTAATTTAAAAAGCAGCTCCAGATCCTTCAAATCATATTATCTATGAATAAAATTACTGTGAGCAATGATTTTATTGTAATCTTGAGGAGACAACAATGTTCAACTGGGGATGATATTACTGTGTGTATGTGCTTATATTTACATATTAAGCCCAGAGCATGACAGCAGCCTGAATTGAAAGCTCTATCACCCCCCTTCAGGAATCACAGCTTTATTTTTGCACTTCTGCAGCTCACTTGTGTGCTGCATTCTCCACTGTAAGTACCTACTTAAATATGTAATAATTTTTCCCCACTGTGTACCATGCTCAGTTTGTGAGAACTCAGCAATGTTTACAACCAAATTAAACACTCCTTATGAAAACAAATTGTTTTGGGTTAAGTTTGGGCATTAATAAAATTAATTTATTCTTTTATTTAATAAAAGCATAGAAAATGTATGAATAAGATGACTCAGATGTCTTAAATGCTGCACTTTCTTTCTTAAATCATGTCTCCTATTGAGATATGCAACTAGAATTAGCTTTCATGATAGAAATATCTATGGGAAGGTGCATCTGCATTCAATGTTATTGAGGTCAGTACTGACTGACAGAAGTCACAATGACTGAAACAGTGGTTTTGGAAGTAATAAGCTCCTTATACCAACACCACTTGTATTATCATATACATAACTAAGTGATTTCAAGATCAATACACTGCAGACACGTTTAACCTGAATCCTACATGTGTCAGGCTGCTCTGTCAAAATAAGTATAAGGTTATGTCACCTAGCAGAGATGATATGCAAGTCTCCACATACACATGAAAAAAAATTCCTGAGGGACAGCTGTACAGAACAAAAATTCTTACCATTAGTCATAGTCATAAAACAAGAATTACTTTTATGCATCTCAGTAGTACTCACTGAGATTAAACTGTAACTAAAATAGCTTGCCAGCTTTTCTTAAAAAAAGTTTAAAGAGTAAATGAAAAAAAAATCTATTATCTACTGTAATTGTTACAGGACTTCATTTTCAGACTTTGTTATTCGTATGCATTTAATCATTTCCTTTGGTTTCTTGAAGCCATGACGTAAAATTTGAAGGGACTATTTGCATCCAAAAAACAAAACCAAAAAACTCTCACCAAAATCACAGCAATTTTAAGGCAAATCAACACGAAAATTAAAGCTATTCACAGCCACATCTTGAAGTTTGTTATACACCAAAGGTAATAAATATACAAGTATTTCATATCCATTTTGACAGGATATCCTGAAGCTGAAAAAACTCTGAATTTCATATTTTCAAATACCTGAATCTTCAAGGCTTGAATATGGTACTGAACACTCAAGACAGGTAAATATTTTCAGTAGCTGTATAATGTATAAATATGATGAACTATAACGTATTCATTAAATCCCATAATTCTTATCATAACTACTATTCATCAATCCCATATTAGCAGCAGGAAATGTTTACCATACAGAAAAATCTAATATGATTTCCAAATGAAGAAAAACATTTTCTTGATTAACTAGTAAACAAGTTAGAAGAACATTATTCTATTAGATTTTCAAGTTGCCTTGATACTATACTACCAAGTTGCACTGCTTTTTTCCTCCCACTTCTAAAGAGCCTATTTTCATTTAGGGCATTTCTAAATTTCATATTGATTAAAAGAAAATTCCATTAGACTTACAGCTAAGTCACTAAATAAGGAAGCTGATTCTGCTTGATGATAAACACTGGTAATTTTATCAGCTTCAATAGAAATTATAGATGCTCTCTAGTCATGAAAATTAGAGAGTAGCTTTAGAGACAAAAAAAAGGTTAAAAAAAAGTTTGAAAGTTGACCAAAGTTAATCCATTTTGTTGTATGTCTTTATTTGCTTTTGAAGGATCTTGCCACTAACATAACTTTTTCTTTTTCTATCAGGACAAAGGTGGGTTGGTTTTTTTTTTTTTTCATTTTAGACTCATGTTTTAATCTGAGTTTACCATGCATTCTTCAAACATGACATGCAAGAGCTCACCAACTACTGCAGTGAGGAAACAGAAAGGGTGCCAAAGGCTGGTTCATTGGAAATCACTAAGCATTGGGCTGAGGGGCAGGAATGGGAAGGACAGGAGATCCATCTGTGATGGGGAAAAAGTCTCAGTAGCTAGTTAGTAGGGGTAAAGTTGGTGCAGAGCACAGACCAATGGGTGCGCTGTTCTGACACAGCAAAGCAGTATCAGAACAAGAGAGCAGAGAACATTTGGCCAGGTCCAAGGTCTTGCCACAAGTCCTATGCAGAACCATCCTGTGGTCTTTCTGCATAAGTAATTGTAAGATCCCAGCTCTGAGGTTTTGAATATAGGCCATGGGACATTTGATAGGGTACTAGGAACAGGTAAAACTACTTATTATGCAGCCTCCCTCAAAAACCAAACCACAAAAAAACCCAGACCCCAAAAAACTACAAGACTGTACCCGATTCATGCACGCCAAGAGGGTTAGTTAGAGTTTGTAGTTTAGGACAGAAGACTGAAAGCCTGTTGTTAATTTCTGATGGGCTTGAGTACAGAATTTAGCACTATTAAAAAATAGAAATAGACAAGAATATGAACTGAAATTTAGCATACAGGAGTAAACACTACAGGTAGCTTATATTTACTTTGCTGTGTTTCAGGGGTTAAGTAACCAGGAGACAGTGAAGGTGTAGGACAAAAGCTGAGATTTTCTGTTGACAAAAAGTCAGAACTCCTTTTACTCACAAATAGGCAATAAATATGTATTTTGCCTTATAATCATTCCATCTGATTAAGATAGTATGATCATACTCTATTACCTTGCTTTTTTTAATATAAAATATCCTTAATCCTATGCTCATGCAGAGGTTCTTATTCATAGATGTTTCAAACCCTCCTTGAAACTTTCATCTCCAAGTTCAGAGTAACAGGTCAGTTCTTTTTAATTTTTTTTTTTAGTCTTAATTTTGACTTTTTTTATTCTTCCTCCCCATTTACATTTCATTTTCATTTACTAGCCATATAATTGCATACAGTCATATCATCAGAAAATTCATGCAATATATGCCTCAGCTGTATTGTACTGTTCTTTACTATTCATTATAGTGCATGTTTTGATACCTATATCTAATTATTTAAATAGACACACATATTTAGTAATACTTCTCCACCTACTGCCACGAACACCTAGTTTCTTTGATAATGTTTTCTTGAATGCTGTTGGTTCCTATCTACACACCTGGAAGCCATCAATATGCCACAGCTGTGCAAAATTACTTTTCATCTTTAATCTGAAAGCAAGAAGGAAATAAAAACAGTGGGATTAAAATTGAAATTGTTTGTTCTCAGGATTTGCTATGGATTAATTCAACAAAGGAGGAAAAGAATGATTCTTTTTCAGGGGCTGGGGTTTTTCCCTTTCAATTTGCATGGAAGGAATACAGAGATCTTTTGCATTATCAGAAGCAGTAACTGGACATTTTATAAAACCATTTTATGAAGATTTAAAAACAAGTTAACAATAGAAAAATATTTTACAACCAGAGGTTAAGAACAGTTTCATAAAGGGCACAGAAGGGAAGGGAAAGGGTAGGAAATAAAATAAGAGATGCTTTTAAAAAATGCATTTGGCTAAGGAGACCAAAACAACATCTAGATACTACAGTGGCATCTGCATCTTCATAAATGCATAACAGGATTTTTGGCGGGCTAGCATTCTTTATCTATAAAGTATGATAAGTCCCTTCTTCTACCTGACCTTTCTGATTTCCTTTGAATTGTCTTATTTAACTTTCTACAGCCTCTGCACAAATGTATGTATGTGGAGGAATTATGTAGGTCACAAACACACTGATGTGTAACTTCAGTACTTGAGTACCAAAGTACTTGAAGTACTTTGAAATACTAAATTTTTTTTACTTGCCTTCGATAATAAAAATGTAGGACAACACTTAATTAGAATAAAATTTGTTTGTGTTCATATTATACAGTTAGACAATTAAAATATGAGTAGTATGCATATACAAGCTTTTCTCCTAAATTATAGTCATTTATTTAGTATCTGTAACACAAACCAAGCAAGAATTCATAGGAAAAACAGAATATACAAAGTATTTTAAAGCAAACGGTGTCTACAAAGTTCTACATGCAGAACCCAAAACTGCAATATTTATGAGTTTTATAGAAATTTAGAGAAAGCATACAGACATCACCTGTGACTGTCCAGTTAAAACATGGTAATAGAATGTCTGCATACCACATCCATCAGGTGCATTTACAGTAGGTATTGGCCTCAATAGCTTAGCTCTTGAAACTGTATTATATAAACAATGTCATGCGCATTTCCAGGAGGCTAAACTCTTAAAAGAAAAAAGGTTTTTTACCTTTAATATTTTAATATTAAAGCTCAGCCAGGGCCTGATCAGCTTGAATGCTTTTCCAATGTGACTATTACAGGTTGCTTAATTATCTAGGATAAACAACATCTGCTTAAAGAATTGTCTTACTTGTACTTAATAAATACCACTGCTGCTTAGGTTTATAATTCCCAGTTCTTAAGCATTTCACACTGCTCACATACTCAAAACTGTAAAATGGTCCCATCACTGAAGTTCTCAAAGTAATAATCAGCATAAAAGATCCAGACTACTAGTTTAAAGTAACAGATGAGACAAGCATTTACTTTTAAACCACATACTACTTTCAGGAAGAGAACGAACAAATCTTAAAAAAAAGAAAAAAAGAATTTGTTCAGCATGCAATTAAAAGGACCAACATGAGAAAGAAACCTTCTCAAGGGTGACATCAGAGTCCCAGAAAGCAGTGCCCCAGTACAGATACAAGCACATACAATGGCAAAGTTCACTGTATCTTTGCATAGGCTGAGGAAAGACTTGCATAAATATTTCCATACAATTCTCTAAGTAGGTCAAGACAGTACAGTTACATACAATTACTCTTTGAAACAGCTTGAAGCTTCCTGAAGAATTAGAATTGAATTTTTTAAGCACCTTAAAACAATGAACACAACTTGCACCCAAACCAAATTAAAAAAATGTAAATCTGAAAGCTACAAAATGTTTAAGATACTTACAAGTACACTGTTGACTAACAAATTCCCCAAAGCCACACAAGCAGCAGAACTTATCCTTCAGTCTAAGATCAGCACATGAACAACTCTACAGCTCTGAATCTGATCAAAACAAGTAAGTTATCTCTCCTCCTGCCCTGTAGCCTGTACTTTGCTAATGACTTATTCTAAAGATAAATGGAAAGAGTATAGCATTTGAAGGTTAAAAATACTGTTTACCAAAAAAACCCTCCACCTGAGAACTGATATAGGAGATATTCCTTCAATGCTTTTAGGGATGAAGCTTTCATCCTTGCAGAGATGGCTTAAGCATCTAGTAGTACAAATTTTAAATTTGTCTTTAAAAAACAGTTTTCTAACATCTGCCCAAACCCCCAAAAAGCATAATCACTGCAGGTAAGTGAATGAGCAAAAATGAAGGGATACGAGGTTTGTCTGTGAGTGTGTGTTGGGGTGGGGGAACTGGGGAAGAGGCGAGCACAAGTGATGTTATTTTAACGTCAATCCAGAGAATACTATGTCAAACTTGAATCAGACAAAAAGTTCTAAACATCAGTAAAAAGAACAACAGTCTTCCATTAAAGTGGATGAAGTAAAGAACCAGTGTCATACTTCAGAAGTTCTTAGGTTGCAAGGGACATTGTTTGGTGTTTATTCCAGTTTCAATTATTCTTCCCAAACTCTGCGTAAGGGGTTATTGCCTGGATTGAGTTTGTTGCTGTCAATTAACACTTGTAAGAAAATGGATTATGAAGCTGTAAAGGCCTTTATCTGTGGAGTAAAATAAAAACAAACTAGGATTTTCTCACAGATAAAAAGATTTAAAACACTAGATACCACAACAAGTAACAGGGGGTGGGGGATGAGCAGTAATGAACTTGTTCTGAGTAAAGGATGGAATCTTGTCATAGAATCTTTCTGTTATTTGAAAATGAAGATGCTCATCATACAAAGTTAAGACTGGCAAAGCACTACATCTCCATTTAAATTACATCCCAAACTGTTATTCCTTCATGCAAGTTTATGCCTCAGTAAGTTTCTTATCTTGGGGAGTACAGCGAACATATCTATACAACTCCAGGAGAAACTCCGCTTCACAATCACCAACAGCTTAGCTTTGCACTGAATGCCAATGCCATCGGCTTCTTAAAACACCTACTTACTGCTGAAACTTAGTCAGTAGATATGTAGGACATCCTAAAATGACAAGTTTTCTGAGTTTTATTTTATGTACTCAAGCTTAGACACATCTTTTATTAAAAAAAGGTAGCAAAAGACTTTTTCTTTTTAAATGGGTGTGTGTGTGATTAAATAAACAAACAAATCCATGTAGTGCAACCTGTATCAGTACAAATGGCAATTCATATATTCTGTATCTCCTAACACACCCCACAAGAAACATGCTTTCAGTAGTCATCTTCCTGAAAGACTGATGGCAGGGAGACTTCCAAAAAATGGGATTCTGCCTGTACCTGTTCATTCAAACACTGCTAAAAGCCTCTCTGCTTTTTTGTTTTATAAAATACCAGGTGAGATTATATTGAGTTATGATATTTATGTCTAAAAATCATAAGAGCATTAACACTTCAGCTAAATAGCATACAATTGATAAATTTTGGAACTTTGCTAAGATTTCTCATTATAAAATTGTTTTCAGTTTGTAATATCAAAATACTAAGCATAAAAATTCAAGATTCGTACTTTGTTGGGTTTTTAGTATAGACTTTTCAGTTTACTTTGGTTCTTACAGGCACAGAGATAGACAACAGATGTGGGGAAAAGTCTGCAAGTAGTGTGTCTTGTTTTCAACTTATGCCAACAAGATGCCCACAGACATGGAGAGCTGCTAACTGATATATTAAACCCACACACAGAGTACACACAAAATTCCTTCACAAGGAAGTTGCATCCAGAAAGAGAGGGCAGAAAGCTAATGCTTTACAGCTCCTTTTCGGACAGCTGTGTATTATGAATTATTATTTAGGGAAAACTGATATTCCCTTACAAGACATTACAGATGAAGTGACCAAAAGGGAGAAAAAAGCAGCAATTAAAGAAATATTTACATTGACAGTTTGGAGCAGAAAGACCTCCCCTGACTGACAAATTTATGATCTCCGAGAAGCCAATGCAGGCAAAACCAGAGCTGTCTTAATCAGAAAATCAGGAAACAAACTGATTTACACTGGTTGCTCACAGTCCTGTCACATCCTGTGTCCCATCCTGTCCATCCCTCCTCCCCAAAATCTTCTAGCTTAATTGACACATGCAGCCTTCTGGCAATTCTGTTTATTACATTAGTACATGAGCTTTATAACTTTTAAATCTTCTCATGTTCAGTAGTATCATTCTATCCATGCATTCGCCTATTTTGTTTTCTCTCCAACAGAGGATAAGCCCATCTCCCAAACCCTAAATCCATGAAAGATACATAAGAAGTTTCTTTAAGCAACAGTTTCATTTGAAGTTTTCTTACAAATACATTAGCCTTTATAAAAGCATATCAATACATACACATATACACATACGTATATATATTGGTGTATGTATTTTTAAATCAGCAAGCATATGAGGCTCTTGTTTAGGTTGCAAGTTACTCTGTGAGGAAGGGTCAAATGACTTGTTGCACAGACTTTGCACTATGATCCAAAACTGTAGACTTAATAGGATGCTCATATGGGGTTTTTTACCTATTCAGTAGAAAACAAGGAGACAAGAGAAAATATGTGAGCCCATCATTCAAAAATTACACATGTTCTCCAAAACAGAACCTGTGATGAAGCAGGTATGTTGCTCCTCCACACATGTTTATGCAATAACTATTTCTGGCTACACAGTCAGAATCCACTGAATGTATAAAGTTCTTAAGGAAAGCTGCATGGCTTAATGGCAGTAAGATAAGAGAAGGTCCATCCTTATAGACTAGGGCATTGCTGCCACTGACACACTGTCCCTACCCCAGAAACATTTATTTGGAGTTGGAAGATGTAGCTAGAACACCACAAATAGGAGGAAAAAGGAGGAAGAGAGTTCAGGACCTGTATCATCTAACAACAATACTGGTCTTTTTTCTGATGATTCTCCCTAGCCAAATCATCCAGAATTTTTATCTGAAATTATCCTGGTTCCAAGCCTTTTATAAACCCATAAAATTACCAATTAAGGATGCTGAGGGGGAAAGGAAAGCCCTCAACAACAATGCTAATATGAAAAACACTCATGAAATTATGGTTTTAAATGTAGCCTGTTTGGTTTACTGTTTGGCTTAAAGTGTTCAATATGCAATATGAAGAGCCATCAGGATCACAAAACATGGAAGTTATCTTTCTGACCCACTTCTGTGTAATTTTGCATTACATAATGGCACAAGAGCAACAAAAGGAGTCAAGCCCTCTCTTTGACAAGGACTCTGGCTCATTTCATACTTGTTAGCAGGCTCAGTAAATATCTGAAGCAGGGCTGGAAAGCTATGCTAACAGTCTGACATTCTTCCCCACCTTTTTGTCCCTCCCAAACAGAGGAGATTGGCAGGGTTTATTGTTGGTCTGCACAGTAGAGTAATAGGAATTAATGCCATCACTGCACTGGACTTGGAACAACTTTATTTCAACACACTTTTTAACATCAGTATGACAACAGCGTTGCAAAGTCTCTTTACTTAGCATACAAAACTTTAGCCTAATATTCTCATTTATTACCGTCAGTTATTGTCAACTATGAACCATTAAAGCCACAGAGATACAATATAAACTTTTGCCTCTCTATTAACAGTGAATTAGAACATACTTTACTTTCTACAAGATTATGCATTTTAAATATTTCTACATGCCAAACACGAATGCAATAACTGCATCCAAGCCTGTTCCATAGGAAGAATGAATGGTTTGCTACAAGTGTTCACAAGTTCAATTCAAAATACATGGGTTTTAAAAACTCACTATATTGGTGGCAGTCTGAATTTGAGATCACCTAGAGTAGCATGTTCAAGCTGTACAGTTGATCCATTCCCAGATGATGACAACCAATTATAAACAAATAAAATTCCACAGGCAGAAATGCATCAGTCTTCTCCTCCGGCAGTCCTGCAGCAATGGGCAGATTACAAAGCAAAAGCTACGAGCCAGGCTGTGCAGGGCAGAAAGCATGATGCAGCAGTTTCCATTAGCACCAACGCTTGCACACATCTTGCAAGAGTAGAGCCTCTTTAAATAGTTTGCAAGGACATTCTGTAACTTGCTCAGCAACTGAGATATGTCCAGCTTCCTTTCCTCCTCCTTCCTACTGCTGTTCTACATGCCAACGCAGAAGGTGCAAGCAAAAAAATGGAACCTAGTACAGGGATGGTAGTTTGCACTGAGAAATACAGTTCATAGTCTGAAAGGATTTTCTGAAATCCCACACAGTACTAAACTGACAGTGAATACACATAGTGCAGATTTACATCACTAATTCAGAGCACTAATCAGCTATAGTCTTCAACTGTGTTCCATAAGGAGGGAGGAAGTTTGTGGAAGTCAAAGAGAGCAATGTTTTAATTTGGCCCAGCAGCTTTACATTTTACACACTATGCGTTTGTACTAGTAATAAGCTGAAGACAAAAACCACTCAACATTTAAACCTACATTAGACTTACATTAGATTAACTGTTTGTGCCCCTTAAAAGGAAGCATGGGAAGTTACATACAAGTAGGAAAAGTACCATTTCTGTAGTCTTCTTTCAATCTCTTCTTCGTTCTTAACCAAATACCTTTTTTTTTTTTTTAAACTGTTTAATTGTAAGCACTTTTTCTTCTTTAAACTTACCTTTTAAATGCTCTTCTAAAAATCTGTTTTGTTTAGTGCAGCTACTAATTAGTAACTAGACAATATCTGGAAATGTTACAAGTGAGTAGTAACTTAGTTGAAAGAAGCACAAACATATGGATGAGGAAAGATTACAATAGAGACAGCTGAAGATTAAAGAGGGAGAATGGCTTAAAATTTGTAAGAACAAAAAACCCCCACCAAAACCAAACCCCATGAATCTTACCCACAGGATTACCTTCACAAGGTATGGGACTGCAAACTATTATACTAATCCAAAATGCTTGTAAAGCTTAAGTATCTAGTTCATGCTGTGCTTTATCACCCATTGATCTGCTTCATTGAAAATAAAACATGTAAAATTTAAGATTTAGTCAAACTGCAACTGTTTATGTTTTTCTGTTACTGTGGGAACTAGTCATGCTTTTCCACAAAGTTTTGAATAACTTCAACTTGTTCTCCATTCAAGTAAGAGAAGTGCAACAGCACTTGCTTGTGTACAGCAAGTGCAAGTGCTCAGGGAGGATACCGAAATGTCTGTTCTGCAACTGCTTCAAGTTTTTCCCTAAAATATAAACACTTCCTGGAGCTCACGATACATTCTTCAGGAACTGGATTTGCAACTGTTATCCGAGATGAATATGTAGTTCTACAGTTCTCTCTGCAAGGACAACTGCCTTTTTAAGAGAGAAAATTCCTACAGCGGGCTACAGGAGACACCCTCTTCTGATCATGATGCTCTTAACTTTAAATGACTGCAAAAAGACACTTAAAAGTACCATTTTTCAAGAGGATAAATGGAAAAAGCTAAATAGTTAGAGATACCAGTGTAGGTTACCTAAACCAAGAAGATGCCCAGGTAGATGATGAAAGGCAAAAAGCATTACATACATAAGTCTGTAATAGAACATTTCCTCCTGCTGCCCCCAACCCTCCAAATATGAACAGCCTCCCAAATAGACTGTATATTTAGCTTTATTCAACAAATTTAGGAATTTATACACCAAATGCCAATAAATAACATCACTTGAAGATCAAAATCCCATTCTGAATTGATTAGATATTGGAAGGATCATCTTTTATCCTGTTAATTCCCAACTTCTCCATGAACAATAAAATTTAGTTGAATACATAGGTGGGCATACCAGGTTAAGCACTAATGCCCATGCCTACTGACAAAAGATATCACAGACAGTGTTTGACAAATATTAACTGATACGAGGAGATTTTTACAAAGAATCCAGCATGAGTTTTATGGAAACACTCTCCCTTTCCAACTGAGAAAAAAAAAAAAGCCCCCAAAACACCACCACAAAACTAACATTAATTTTAAGATCAATATTTTTCAACTTCGGAGAGAGAAAAATAGAATACTGCAGTTTAAAAAAAGAAAACAAAAAGGTCAAATATCAGTCTGAATTTCAGTATCTAAATTTAAGTATTAACCTTCATTCTACCCTCTCATTCCCGCATCTCATCTAAATTAGGAGACACAGATCATCACTATTTAAAATGGAGCTACCATGTCCAAAACCAGTTAATTATTTCAGACTGCAAAACACATGCTCTTCTGGGCTACCTAAATACCATAAGGACTCTTATTGGCATTTATACACAATCCTATCAGTTACCAGACATCTCAGTTGAGCATGCAGGATAGTGCAGTTACAGATCAAGGCCATCTCCACACATAACCACAGCAGTGGTTCAAAACCATTACACTCCTACACCTCATATTTGAAACTTCTCTTACTTTCAGTGTGGTATAAATACATACCACTCTGCCAACAAGGGTCTAGGGTCGTTATAAACAAAACATTTTCAGCAAAAGGCGCTGTTATTAATGCCCTTGGACCACTGGATGGATGAGCCAGGCTAATGGGAGGCAGCATTAGTCTTGCTGGGAGGCTTTTTCCTCAACAGAATCCCTGCAACAGAATGACAGTCTTGTCAATATTGCTTAAAGTCAGACCCTTCCTCTATTCAAACTTTCCTTAAGGAACATCACAAGATATAGAGGAATGCTATTTTAACTTTAATAGGGGGCCTATCTTCCCAGAACACAAAGATGCTCTAATATATTAGGACACAGACTAGTGTAATTAGTTCAGCAACCTCCTGGCCCTCTCAGAATAGGGGACATGCCTAACTTCTCCTGTTTCCCAGCTCCACTCCCATCCTAGATGGGTAATCACTTACATACTCTTTCTGCCTCTTCAGTTAAAAAGACGACCCCCTATACTGTAGAAACTACTACTTTGGCTGCTTTTCACCTGGGAGTTCAAAAGCAGGCTCCCAAGCGCAACTGCAACTTCAGTGAACAGAAAACCAGCTGGTAGAAAAACCATGAATTAGTTTCAAACCTTCCTTGAGGACTGCTAGTGTTAACTTAATGCATGAGCTGGAGTCTTAAGGACAAGCAGAAACTGGTAGACACGAAGGCCTGGGGAATCTCCACAGGCATGGGTGCTAGCAGTATGTCAAGTGAGCACAGTTCTGCTGTGAGACTACACAGCCTGCTGCAGAAGCAGTTTTCTTTCATGTACTGAAGTGCCTTAGGATGGTACTTGAAAGCTTGACAAACACAAACTATTACAGCTTGAAGAACTTGGATAAGCTGAGTATGTCTTTTAACTTTCTGAACAACTACACTGCCTAGCTTTCAATGACTTTTATGTGTACCAAAAGCTTTATAGCTGACAGACTTGATAGTACAAGTATCTAAAGTTATTCATTATTATTATTATTTCAATAATTTGTCTGTTTGGGTATGCTTTCATCATTATTTATCGTCCTGCACTGAGTGAGAAGAGGTTATTAATACAAACAGACACAAAAAATGTTCATACATTTCTGCATGTGCCTATTTTCATATTGCTCAAGCCAGAGCATTTCTGGTTGTGGTCTTGCTATGAAGGTCTAGATTTAAAATCTTGACAGGTATGATTTAGATATATTAATACCACGAAATCCTTAATTATACTGACAAAAGCTGCCTTTCAGATTTACGTTGTTCAGAAAACAATGTAAAATGTACTACCATAAATTATTATTTTGCTAATATAACTGAATTTAATTTAGAAGCATCTGCAGTTATTAATAACACCACTTCTAGTTATGCCCCCAGTGTACAGTTGTTCTCCATCAAGAGTATTATTCTGAGTTACACAGTACTTCACAAAACATTCAGTATCTGCAAAACATTCAGCTCAGTATTTACTCAAACCATGAACATAAGTTGTTTTGACTTCTCTTCTGAAACTGCACTGATGGAGTTAGTTGATGTGTGTTCTGATAACTTGTGTCCTTGTTATATCAGGCATCTCTAGAGTGTCACAGCTGGATTTAATACTAGTAAAAACTATCAAATTCTTGTTTTGTGTTTCATTTGGTAAATAACCTGGTTCAAGTTCTTTAACCTTCATTTTTTAGGTAAACAAAATAAACTAACAGTCTTGGCAAAAAGCTTAAAATAATTATAATCAATTTTCAAAATGGCTCTGCTTGAGGGATTGCTCTGAATGGCTCCAGTCCATCACCACCCTTAAATAAACAGCAGAGTTTAATTTCCCCATCACTTTATGGCAGCTTGAGTTGAACTTAACAGTACATTTACTGTATGCATTTTCTCTACAGCCTGGGAAGATTTTGTCTTGCATATGACTCCTTGAGTAGATTAAAGTTACAACATGTCCTACAACTTTTCTCTGAATTTACCACAAGGATATCCATACACTGAGGAGGAGTCAGGGTAGCCTAGAAAACACACTTCATCAAAACCAAGTTTTAACTTCTGATCCTATACTTACCCAAAAGGAACCTGAATCGAAGTCAGAAATGAAAAAAGGCATCAGGAGCTAAATACTGCTAAGAAGTTTCTAACAATTTCAGAGACTCTTGATAGAAAGTCATTTGGCCCTTACTACTTCTTAATATGGCAATCATAACATTTGTTATTATGATAACCCATGGAACAAGTAGTATAGCCAAAGCAGCAAGCAATTTATGAGGATACTAATCAAAATTCAGGTCAATCTAAGGAGACTAACAGTAAGTGAAACACCTTTGAAAAAAGCCTTAGAAAAGCTCTCCATCTAATTCTGGGGAAAGTCTTTAAGTTTGGCCTTAAATAGACACATAGAACCTACTCTACAGCAAGAAGCTGGTGACTATCTGCTTACCAACAAAACAAGTGATTCCACGTTAACCTACAATTATATAAAAATGGCAGTCAAAAGGAACAAGTAATATCCTAAACATTAGACAGGTATGTTCTTGATAAGTACAGAAAGCAGATTATTATTATTATTGTACAGAATTTTCCATAGTAACCTAATGCCTAACAGTCATCTGCTTGTAAGGGGTTGGATGTTGCTAACAATACCCAGGGGCTGCAAATTCCTAAATGGCTTTAAGTTATAGAGTTATATCCAAAGGCACAGTAAGTGGGAGATGCTCTACATAAAGCGTTGATCAAATTATTAAAAAACAAAAAACCCAAACAAAACCCCAAACCCCCAAACAAACAAAGAAACCCCCAAACCAAACACACAGTCTTCATTCACCATCAAGGAACCTTAAAGCCAGTGTCTACCCCTATCCTGGAAAATTATTCATGCAGAAGAGGAAGACTGATTACCAGAGCTAGATAGCATCAAAAACTGAACGTAACTACTCCATTTGAATCTGGTGACAGCACATGAGTCAAAGACACTAGGAAAAAATGAAGATGAGATTTATTTTTCCTCCATAGGGTGGATGGATTCTTCCTCACTGCTGTTCTTTCAGGGTAGCAAGGAAGAGCAAGTGTATAATTTGTGAGGAAACAGTGAATGTTTATTACGAGAAGGACACACACCAAACCTCCAAATCCTTCAAACTAGACAGTTCCAGCAAGGTTAAAAGCAGTCACCTGTTTCACTTTGTCAGCAAGTTCTTTACCCACACTAGCACACTAGCAGAGAAAGAAGAAAAAAAAAAAAAGAGTGGAAAAATGACTAACAGAAACAGTAGTGAGATTCAGTGTGGAAATATTGAAGTGGTTAGCTAGAAAAAGCCAAGCTTCCTTACAGCTCACTAAGTTAGGCTCAACTTCTACACCTTGTGAAATTTCCTGAAGCATGTAATATGAGACAGGCATTCATTTCTTCGACCAAGTAGATGAAGATTATTAAAGATAGGTTGGTTACGATTACTTTAAAAGAATGCTCATCCTTCAATACCACACTTATCCTTCAATACCCTGAGGCAGGATTATGTAAGAAAAGAAAAACCCCTACTTTAAGTCCTCATCATCATTTGACCATGCATTACAGTTGATGCTTTCACAAAACTTTGGCCGTGGTATGCTTCATCCTTTAACTTATCAGTTTTCATTGTTCAGTATTAGGTAAGCCATGAATTACCCTTTTTCAACATCAAAAACATAACTATCTTATTCCTTTAAACTTGATAACAAAGGTAACTTAATTGAGGATTTTCTGAGACATGGCCATTTCCTTCATATATCCTTGCTCAAGATTCAAATGTGTTAGGCAGAGCAGCCTTTGCAAGAGACACTGTAAACTTAAACTCAGGTTTAAGTAAGCCACTGTAAATGTAAACTCAGGTGTAAATGGCTGTCTAGCTGAACTGAGATAGGCTTCTCACCAAAGCAGAGGCTAACAAGCAACAGAAGTGTTATTCTCCATCCTCAGGAGCACCAATGACCTCACCAACTTGAATGATTACAGGTAGCTCAGAGAAGCACAGATTAACGCAATACCATCCCTTCCTAAACACACACACACAAATATTCACATACAATCTCACCACTTGTAGGCCCATACATTAAGACAGATAACATAAACCCCCCTCAGGCTACAATTACTTAGTCCCAGAGGCAACTGATGGACACAGATGTGAGGAACACCACCAAGTACTCCAGGAAAAAAATATTAAGTCTCATTTTAGTCTGCCATAGAAGACCAAGTTCTTTAGTGCACCTGGAACCAACTTTTCTAAACAGGCTGAAAGCTTGTCCTGGTTTCAGCTGGGATGTAGTTAACTGTCTTCCTAGTAGCTGGTGCAGTGCTATGTTTTGAGTTCAGTATGTGAAGAATGTTGATAACACTGATGTTTTCAGTTGTTGCTCAGTAGTGTTTAGCCTACAGTCAAGGATTTTTCAGCTTCTCATGCCCAGCCAGGGCACCTGACCCAAACTGGCCAACAGTGTATTCCATACCATGGGACGTCCCATCTAGTTTAGGAACTGGGAAGTGGGGGGCAGGGAATCGCCGCTCGGGGACTGGCTGGGTGTCGGTCGGCGGGTGGTGAGCAATTGCCCTGCGCATCATTTGTACATTTCAATCCTTTTATTACTACTGTTGTCATTTTATTAGTGTTATCATTATCATTATTAGTTTCTTCTTTTCTGTTCTATTAAACCGTTCTTATCTCAACCCAGGAGTTTTACTTCTTTTCCTGATTTTCTCCCCCATCCCACTGGATGGGGGGGGAGTGAGTGAGCGGCTGCGTGGTGCTTAGTTGCTGGCTGGGGTTAAACCACGACAAAGCTGCTTTAACAATTATTCAAGAGCTGTGCATTCTACAGATCTTCCATCTTGTGCAATGAAAGTAATAAACAGAATGTGTATTTCAATTATTTACTGAAGACACCTGTCTAATCCAAAGTCTCAGTTAAACCATACCGCACAAGCAGTTTGCCTGATTGTTTAAAATGTTTTACATCTTCCACAGTTATACAGAAGTTCTGGACAGATGGGAGCAATGCACCTGTGCCCCTTTAATTCTGCAGCAAAGCCCATTCAACATACATATACACACTGCACAAGGAATTCCCATTCTCAAAACACATTAGTGTATCTGCACAATTTGTGTGCATGTTACCTCATGTTGTACAGAAAAGAGATGAAAGACAAAACTCTGTTCTAGTTTTCTAAATTCAATCCTAAAACTTACAGATCCAGAACCCCAAGTTCAATATTGAAGTGAAGAGAAAAATGACTACCAGGTTAAATTCTGTAGTTGGTGCATGAAGAGATGTCTAGATAAAACACCATGTATCCTATATTGAAATATAGACCTTGCAGTTAAATACAGATGAGTTTTTAGATTCAGAAAAAAACATTATCAGCTTTCTTCTGCTGAGAAACAGAAAATTAAGTAGAAACAAAAACAAACAAGAAAACTTAACCCCAATTGTCTGAAGATGCTGGCCTCTGTCCACCAGACAGAATTTCCTAAGCTAAATTTCTTCCTCCAATGAGTTCGTTTAGACAAATTCTGTGAGATGAAGATGTAGTTAACATACAAAAAGACAAAAGTTTAATTGTTTCCGGATTCTCTATTCATGACCTCCTGTGAAACTTTAAACAAGGCCATTTCTTCAGGAAATGGTGCAACAACTCAACATGTGCAAAAGTGGTTCTGGACACATCCCTTCCCCTTCAGAGGCAAGGTGTGAGTAGTCAATGATCCCACTAAACGTTTCTAACAGAAAATGGATATGGCAGTGACAGACAAAAACACCTAGCAAATAGCCTCACAAATCTCATTTTTACATAAAGTTAGAAAAACTCTGGGACTTTACTACCCCCCCCCCCTTTTTTTTTCTCTACCGTAGTCAGAGAACATTCTCCACTTCTTGTAAGTCTGTGTCACAGTTTCTAGATCTTCAGTGATAAAAACATGTACTAAAGACTGTAAATTAAAGGAACAAGTCTCAACTTCCTCCAGGTGTGATGCTATCTTAAGTTTACCTTTTAAGCTTGAGGATATTAATCTTCAGAGTTTAAAACACAGTGAGGGCAGGGAGAAAACGCACTTCTAGAGTTTCCTACTGTTCTCTTGGGGTAACCCAAATAACAGGCTGATGTCTAACACAAATTACATCCCTGTAATGATATTCAGTCTCGTAAATAGTTTCCTCTAGCACCCCTTGCTCCCAAATTCTTAGATGCTTTGCATGGTTTTGTTCATAGAGATATAAAAAGGACATTACTCCCCAGCATACATGAAGAAGCATGCTCTTCTGGAGTCTGGACGTCTAGGTTTCTAGATCTTGTGTGCTTTAAGACACAAGATGAGGCCTTGCACTATTCCCTAGGAGAGAACAAAGGCTTCAACATGAAGTCTATCACAAGCTGAACAGAAGGATGACAATAGCGAAGAGTCACAAGGGGTACAAATATTCCATATACTTAATTTTCCCATCATGATTTGTTTTGCTATACAAGGATCCTCAGTGCAACGGAAAACACAAAAGTCCTTTGTGCAGAGGGCAAGTGTAGCTGAAATAGTGCCAAAAAGACTGACATGCTTTTTGCTCCATCTGCCTGCTAAAGACCACACGAGCAATCAGCCAGCTGTCTCTACTGTCGATCTCTAATATACAGAAGTTCCTAAAAGACACACAGAAGTCCCAAACCTCCTACCCACACGCAAAACCACAGCAAAGAAAACGTAACACTGTTCTCCAGGACAGACTGGAAGACAGAGGAATCAACAGGAAGATTGCAAGGAACTCCAAGCAACTTTTTTTTTTTTTTTTTTTTTTTTTAGCAAGGGTGAGAGTGAGCCTTACATCATGCTACAGCAGCAAGTAACTGTCACAGCAGTAACTCAGTGTTTGACTAGTAGTGGTAGTACTCTTACAATCAAGGAGATTCAGGATAACTCTAGCATGACATTAAGAAAACAATATATGCAAGCCACTGTTTTAAAAAGCAGTTCTCATGGGCTTTTGGTAAAAGCTGCCAGTTAATCAGCAAACCCTAAAACAAACAAAAATAATACTGGCGGTAGGGAGCAGGGGGCGATGCCCACAACAAAAACGCTACTATCACCTTTTCCTTTTGCAACACGACAGGGCATTAAATAGGATAAAGCCTAAACAGACATAAATGTAAAGGAAATGTTACAAATGTATTTAGGCCCACCTCTATAAAACCATATTAGTCCACACTGTTTTCACCTGCAGAAGTGAAAGATATACTTAGCCACTGGAGAGCTCTTAAATCTGAAGATGCATTTTTTGGTGCTCTACTCCAACTATTTTTTTTTTTACTTACCTTTTCAGACTTGAGAAGCACAAACTGTGACCCCTCAGCATTTACTTAATGCTACTATTACACTTTGATCTCAAACTTATATACTTGGCTTTAAAATGAATATTATCCCCCCCCAAAACTTCAGATAGTGATATGTCATGGTATCATGATTTGTGTGGGGTTTTTTTTGTTGTTGTTTTGGATTTTTTTGGGGGGTGGGGGGGTGGGAGGGCGTTTTGTTTTGGTTTTAGTAAGACAGAAGAGTGATCCAGGGTGCTGAATGTTAATGAAGCTGGAATTATGTCTCAAGACTTGGGAAAAAAAAATAGCTTTACTTTTTCCAAACTTACATTCAGTTCCTTACATTTAAAAAAGAACACCAAGATATAACCCAGTCTGTTTTCTTCATCCCCCTCAGGTTCCTTATTTTTTAGCTGTACTGGATTCAGACTCTTTCTTTGCCATCCAGTCACTGGAAATCAGATTTCTTCTTGGCAGTATGTGCCACAATTGCATGTTCCAACACACAAGGTGGCACAAACTTGCCTACTATACTAGTGATTAGAACTAACTCTCCAATATTTAATATGGACAGATAGCTCGAGAAAGCCTCACAAGAAGCTCTGTTTTAAATTTTATGTTCTAAACAGACACTGAGATAGGGGAAAGAAGACTTAAGACATCCTTGATGTTGATATTAGAAGTAATTTTCAGGCATTCATTAGGCAAAGGATTGCCCAAAAAGAAAAAATGACATTTTTACATAAAGAAACTGAACGTATCCATTTTGATACTGCTCCTGAAATGTTATGCACTACTTGTAGAACTGATCAGTATAAGAAATAAGAAGCCAACATACAAGTTAACAAAACCAAACAAACAACACAACAAACCACCAAAACAAACAAACAAACAAACTAGAACCCCATCAACTGTGATTTCAAGTTTGGTAGTAATACTTCTTTTACTTTTTGCTACAAATTAAATTTCTTTATCCCACCAAATGTGATGAAAATCTCTCAGCTAAAGAACAGCATTCCCCAACTAGCAGCATGCTTTAAAGTACTTTATACTTTTTTCCTCCTTCTCTTTTCTAAGTTCTCTGATTAACAGCATGTTGTTGGGTTTGGTTTTCTTTTGGGGGGAGGGAGGGCACACTCAGTTAGAATCCACCTACCAAATAATTTAGAATTTCATAAAAATATTCAGAAGACTTAACATCCATAGGAGAGTTAGTCAACAGTTAAAGAGGTAATTTCTAATCAGGTGATTAAATCAGTCAAGTGCAACTTTTTCAGATTCACGACTTTGGAACAAGTACGGGTAACTAAACCTTTTTCATAGAAATCATGTTATTAACGCAGAAGTATGGGAAGTCTATATAATATTGAGTTGTTTACAGTTTAAGCCTTCTGACTTTAGAATGTGAATGAGAACTTTATTTGGACATGAATTACGAAGCAGCACTGTATATGCTTCTGCCCCAAAAGTTAGAATCATAGAATAGTTTGGGTTGGAAGGGACCTTTAAAGGTCAAACTTCCATACGTGCTGCTATTGCCATCCCTCCCACAGTAGGACATAATAAAGTATTTTATTGTGACTGGCTGCAGCTAAGAAAAAAGGATGAATAAAATAAGGGAGAAAAGTAGAGGGTGCTGGTTTCATACTTCTGATGCAGAGGAAATTTTTTTTAAGTGGACTTAAGTCTAACTGAAGGAGTTTGGTTCTTGCTGAAGGGTTTTTTTGTTCAAAGTCAAAACTCACAAGTTGCTTCCAGTAAGCATGGTGTGTTAATTAGTTTTAAACAGGTCATAAAAGAGTCATAGTTCACATACAAAGCAATTTAACCATTCACTAAAATCCTATTCAATAGGCAATGAAGCTTAACAAACTGCTTCTTCCACAGGTCTAGCAAAGACAAGTTCCAAACACTCCTGAAGTGCAAATGTATGCATTGACCTTTGTTAGCAAAACACATCCAACATGGAACTTGCAGCCAAACTGATTTCCCCGCTTTGACCGCTCCCCCAGCAAATGGAGCATTAAAAATCACTGTCAGAAAACTTAAGTGTATTTTTCCACAAGTTGCCCAACCATAAAATGTATTTTCAGGAGGAGGAGGAAGCCATCATTAACAGTTAACATCTACAAAAAGTTACTGCAAATCTATGTGTATTAAGCCAGTCTCAAATCCATAAAAGTCATGTAACATCTCCCTCCCCGAAAAGAAAGGAAGCAAACCGATGGAAGATGAAAGGATGGGAGTACAGAAGACACACAGGGAGACTCCCTTGAACATAATAGCCAGTTCTAAGATTTTTGAATTATACAAATCCAGCAGCTGAGTATAAGTGTTAGTTGTGTTAAATTTGTCTGCTTGCTGAAAATCTCATATTAATATTTTATTCTGTTGCATAATGCTTCCTTCACACAAAGCTAAGTTCCAGAATCTTATGCCTTACAGAGCTTACAATCCCCCTGCACAACCTTCCCCCACATTTCATATTAAATTAAGATGTAACCAGTGCACTTCATCCCACAGGACAGAGTCTGCCATGTCTCCTTTCATGCCTGCTTCCCTGTGCCCCCCTCTCGCTGCACCCCACCTCCCTAGAACAGGTGGCAGCAGCCCTGAAACACAACCCAAGGCCACTCCTGGCTGAATCTACCCCAAACACTGGAAAATATTCCTCTTTTTCTTCTTCACCCACAGTATGATGCAGGAGATAAGCAGCTGAGGAGAAGGCCGACTGTGGATGGTAGGGGATAAACGTACAATAAAACAATAGTTACACAGAAACATCTTCAGCACAGACAAGTGCAAGGGAGATGATTGTAAAATGCACACAATAAATGTTTTTGAGAACATGGCTCCTTCTTCCAGTGCTTTTCTGGTCACACCCTTATAAAGTCATTCCCTTCACTGTTCTTTGACTAGCACGATGGCAAACAAGGCTGTCAGAGGAACACTGAGACTTCATTCTATAAAGCCTACAGCCTCTCAAGACAGCGTTTGTTGACAGTTACATACATACTTTCCTTTAGGGTTTTTATGTTGCCATAATGCCTGAGTTCATTTCTTCAATGCATCACGAAGGCAGGAGGTCTTTACAAAAGACTTAAGAGAATGAAACTGCTTGGCTTGAGTTTGTCTTACTATTAGCTGAAAACAAATGACAGTACTCAAATATTAAACTGTGAGGTTTACTAGGGAAAAATACAAAAACAAGTTGGGCCAAGAGGCAGAAAATATCTTATTCTAACACTTTCAATTCTCGTTCAGGGTCGCTCTTCCACATTCAGGCTTTATAGTGCATGTTCAAACACGTTATGAGTCCCTCTATTTTTATGTGAGTCTTTTCATTCTGCTATCAGCTACTATTCCCTCAGAAAAAACACCACACCAACCACCTGTACTTAAAGTATGATTTCTGATCATTCTTCCTGTTTTTCTTAAGCTCCTTTAAAAAACAAAAACAAAACCCAAAAAACACTTAGAACTGATTTTTTCCCCTTGAAAAAGGCACAGCCTTAAGTCACGTAAGCTTTCCTGCAACTAGGCTGGTTCCCAGAAGCCTGAAGCTTCAGGCCTGGAACATCTCAACTCCATAAACTCCCTTATATTAGCTACGTCTGCCAGCTGCTCTTCTCTTTTCATATATAAAATAATCTTTAAGCAGCATATGGCCTTGACGATGCGTGTATGTTCTGGCAGGTTCAGGCTAAAAGGGTTACAGGCCATTTGTCAAGCTGTATCACATTTCCTCCACGCCCTTCCTCTCGTGAGTAACCCAACGCCGCTCACAGCTACAGCTTGATGCAGAAGTGCGGCCACGACCGAGCGAAGGCTATTATCTGAGCCTAGCAAAACATGCTGGTGCACATACAGTGAATCATGGCTATTAAAATAAAGGGCATGACACAGCAGAAGTTAAATTGATGAGAAATTAACAGTTAATCAGGCTTGAGGAGAAAAGCCTGGTTCTCCAAAAAAAAAAAAAAAAAAAAAATCACAGTTTTATTGGGGTACAGCCCTCATTTCTTGTGCTCAGCCAGTTGGTCAGGCAAATGCTGGAGCTGCCATACACCAGCAGAAAAGGGAGGTCGCGCTGCGCCATCCTTCAGACTCATGGGCAAGGAAGCCTGTGCTCTGTGCGCTGAAGAACCCTGTTCCACTCTGTGCAGCATGAGATTTGCAATTGAAAGGCTTTTCCAACATACTACAACCAGCCAAGTGATGACCCGCACAGTCTGCTTAGGAAAAGGACAGCTCTAGTAACATTTACTGGCTTATCTTAGTATCTCCAAACATGTTGCAGGGCAATCAGAGTTTTGTCAATATAAACTCCTATGTGATTTAGGGAACTTTTACTGCCATAGCTGTATCAGTCACAAGTCACACTGCCACACCTCTTACCAACACCACTGAAACCACTGTAACCAGGATGAGTTTTCAGTACACTACTATCTTGGCTTTGGTGTCCTACTTTCTCTGAAGTACAGCAGTGCTTTGGGATGAGGTATCAACGGATGGCTGGAACGTCAACTTCATTTCCCCCATCCACACCCTCACAGACGAGTTTTCTCTACATCACAATTAAATCCATCTACTGAGCCACTTTTTCCCTTCTGAAGAGTAATCAAGTGAGCTAATTGCATATAACAGCAGAGATCTCTTATTCAAAACAAACGCAATAAATCTTCACATTAACAGAACAGGTATGCCAGTTGTGAGAGATCACACCAAAAGCTTTACCAAGAGAATCATTCTGTTTCACACAGGTCAGTGAACAGGTACTTTACAATAAATACTTCAGTATCAGGATAAGGAATTTTTCCACCTCTAGGCCAGACACCTTTGGAGAAAAAACAATAAATTATTTCTTAGTATAAGGAAACTCTGTGGATGCTTCGATACTGGGGAAAAGGCCAATAAGGTTCAGGACTTGAAATGTACAGGTATTGCAACACTACAGGAATGAGGAAATCCATCTTGTTTACTTAGTGCCTCTGAATTTGATCATTCCTAGATGTCCTATAGGAACACTGACAATCCAAGTTCATCATAATGATTAGGTACTACACAGTGCAAGAATATGCTGTATAAATCTGCTTAGACATCTACATGGATAAATATGAAATAACTGGTTTCATAAAGCAGCTTGTGAAGAGGTGGCTGTGTTTCAAAGCTTTTTGTCCAAATATAGTAGTGGCCTAATGCTTGCGAAACAGCAAAAACCCCTTGTTTTGAAAACCTTCAGAACCCACACCTATTTGACACCATAGAGCATACAGCAATATACATGTTGAACAATAAGAAATGCCAGCATGCAGCAACAGATTCTGGATTTACAACCTCTTCTACCAGCTCTGTCTTTATTTCTTATTCCAAGTGACTACATAACACTTCTTGGACAACAAGAATGTATCACAGTGTCTACTTCCCTGATCTTGCTGAAAGTTAGTTCTGAGATGCCCTAAAAGAGGAGATTCCTCTCCTGACACAAGACCAAGCAGTTATCTGTAAAAAAATACTCTTGCCTTGGGACATGCTACTCTTGGAATTGCTTATCCTATTTCTAAGGGAAAAGTTTGAGCTTAAGTAACAGAAGCAAATTACAGAACTTGGCTTCCAAAGATATTTCTGTGCAGAAAGTTTGTCATGAATTAAGTATGTCATTAAAAGCATTTAGAGGACAATAAAAGAACCACAGGAATGCCTACTCAAGATAAGGCTAAGTATCATTCCTACACCTCAAGAAGTTAAGAGTTCAACACCTAAAGCATAACTTCACTTCCCTGCAGTCCTCTCTCTCCCTGCTCCACTAACATTCATAAAAGTGGAGTAAGTTGGGGGAAGAGCAGAAAACATCTAAGAGGCCGCCCATGTCGAGATCAGTATTGTCTGGAAAATACAGTCCTTCGGTGCCTTTTATGTATGCTGAAGAGGCACCCATACAAATACTACAGAAGTGCCAAAATATAACCAGATCAGCTTCTCAGGACTGCAATTAGCACTGCAGTAGTCCTCTCTACTGAGACTCTTGATGGCATAGCGTCATAGAAGACAATTACTGATTTTGCCTGTCTCACTCCAGGGGTAGACTGGAAGGAAGGGACAGAGGCAGCACAACATATTTATATAGTGCAATAACATAGGAGTATCACAACATTTCAAGGAGTTTGGTCATTTTAAACATAATTTATTAGCAAGCTGCACTACAATCCCCCAAAAGCTGCTAACTCAACAAGGTAACAGCTTTCAGGTTTGGATCACTGAAAGTACAGCAGCAAAGTTGTGCTCTCCAGTTCAAAACACAAATTGAGCTCTTCATTTACAGCTCACCTCCATGGATAACAGTGGAAGCCTTTAACAGTGACTCTTGCCATACCTAATATATTTTGTTGGCTGTGCAATTTATTAATATAACAATAGCATGTGGCTACCTGGAATCAGAAATAGCAAAACTATTACCAGTGACATTTATTTCTAAACGTGAATACCTAAATTTTGAAACCCTGAATTACTGAATGGAGTCTGAACAGCTTCTTACCACCAGCTAAATGCCACACATTTTGCCTGGAAATAAGCTGCAAAACAAACTGTCAGACATCTTTGCATTAGTTT
This sequence comes from Haliaeetus albicilla, assembly GCF_947461875.1. Lineage (NCBI taxonomy): Eukaryota > Metazoa > Chordata > Aves > Accipitriformes > Accipitridae > Haliaeetus > Haliaeetus albicilla. The sequence goes on along the minus strand of NC_091484.1, from coordinate 64,281,910 downwards.
GCTTCATGGTTTGTGTCCTCTATCCCAACCACACCTTAAATTTTTTTTTTTGAGCTCAAAGCTATAGAAATACTCTTTATGGGACTTTGCCCAAACTCCTACCCATGGTAAGCTTAGGGCAAAAACTGCATTTGTTCCACTCTTCTTATACTCTTTGTACACAGGGGTCTGGATCTGTGGTAGTGCTAATAGTTTTAGGATAAGAAATTTTCATCTGAATAGAACTCTTTCCTCCTTTTCCCTCTCCCTTAACATTCATTAACTTTCCAAACCAAGCCTGACAGTTGCCTGCTTTCTACACTAAAAAACTGTTACAGATCAGGGTATCAAAAACATTGCTAAGCTTTCAAAAGAAATTCCTTATCGGGCCTTTTCAGAAGATACTCCTCAGGAAATGCTTCAAACCTACCCAAAAACTGTTTGACTCCTTTGAAGCTGCTTCACTTGACTAAACAGCTCTACTAAAGTAAGTGCAGACCATACAGGTTTTAAATGGTCCCTTATCATGTAATTGCTGCTTTGGTGGTTCAAAATAGCCACTGGAAAATAGGGACCAGCTGTCCAGACTCCAGTAGACACCACAGCAGGGGTCTTTCTTTACCAAAAATTGTTTGACATACCTCAAAGGAAATCACTGACAGATATGATAGTGTCATTAGCAATTAATTCAGTCACAGGATAAGCGATTCCTATCAGTTACCAAGACTGTTGTTATTTAATTTTTTATCTTGATTCTACGGCAGCAGGAACTTGCTGCTGTTAATTGGCAGCAAGGAAACTACTAAAATACCAAAGACATAAGCAACAGGGTTGCTTTTTACTTTTAAAACAACATACATTTTCCTGACCTGTTTAAAGTCATGAGAAGGTACTTAACTAGTGCAAAGAAACTCACATTACAAAAACCAGTTATTTAATACAGGTTTCCCTGTCCCTAGCCCTTCACACACAAATACAATACACTTCTACATGGTTATTACAGTACTGTTCCAGGCCATTACTGACCTTACCAAAAATGTTACAAGTTTAACTCCTGAGCACTATCTTAAAACAAAACCAAGACTGAATTTCATATTTGTGTATTTGGCATATTCTTCACATTTAGCAATTTATACAGATCTTCTACACTTGCATAGCTGGCAGAAGCTTTTTCCTACTTCAGAAGAAATTAGGTTTAGACCACTGCTAGAGCTAAACAACTCAGGTTGGGGGAGGAGGGAAGACTGGGGAGAAGAAGAAAGAAAGGGAAAAAACCCCACACAGTTCCAGAACAAGTAAGGTCCACTTGGGCCCCAAACCCAAAAAGCATCCACCTTTCATTATCTTTGCAATATAAACAGAAAACAGTGAAAGAGAATAGCAAGAATGCAGGAATTGGGATAAAAAAAAAAAAAAACAAGAAAAAAAAGACATAAGGAACTATTTACTTAACTCAAGAGAACATTTGGGATGAAATGGATGCAACCTGGTCTAAACTTAACTTGAGTTCTTCTAGCACAGATCATGGATTCCCCCCCCCATACCTGATCAACATGTCAATGCTGGAGTGAGACCAACAGAGACTGCTGGCATTGATTCAGTTCAATTACTGTTACACACTACACCAGAACAATCATATCCTCCAAAAGAAGCAATAAGTCTAACCGATTTACAAAAATGAAAACATTTTCCTGTCATGTATGTCCCCACACTTGGGACAGAACAAATACATTAAAATCCAGAACTTGAAGATATTTTTGGTTTATACTGTTGAAAGCACAAATTTTTAGCTGAGACAGTAAAAGAACACTCTCCCAAAAGAAAACAAAACAACAACAACAAAAAAAGTAAAGTAGGATACACTTCCTACAAAGATTCCAACTTAAACAAGATGCAGTCGCGGAAAGCCTATAGCGCATATTGTGTGTGCTAGACTAGACTGTAAGTAAATCTTTTCTTTTCAGGAGTTTATCAAGTTAGGAAAGAACCAGATTTCCTGAACCAAAGTAATGATAACTCTGTTGCTTGCAGGAAAGTACTTTGTAGAGGTGCAACCAAGGACTGAGATTGTAACTCTTCACTGACTTCTGCAAAGAGCTACACTCTACACTGAACAGAATTGCACTGTGTGTGGATATTCCTCATCAGGTAACTCTTCCTCCCCCAAAACTCTGTTCTGTTTCATTTACAGGAGGATGCTATTAAGTCAAGTTATGAAATATTACTTGTTCATATCCAGTAAAACAGACATTGGTTGATCCATGGGGAGTAATCTCATACAGTATTACTGTCACCAAGTAGAGCCTCCCAGACAACTCCTGCACAATACAGAAAGCAGACAGGCTCCTGGAGCTGGCAGCATTTCAAAGCTGATCCTGGCCAACACCAGTGCCATTTGCAGCTGTGCAGTTAAGGGTCAGGTTGGGCTGTGCTTCCAGAAGGCCAGACACCTGGCACCAGGCACCTGGCACAGGGTACATAACCAAAGAGCACGCATATTCAGCGGAAAACCAGCTCAGAGAAAAAGCAAACATGTTGGATCTGCTGGACTGCAAGTTACATGCACTATATACTAGCTACCAACTGCATTAGCAAGAGCCTATAGAAGAGTGCCTTCAAGAGAGGAATGGGAAAAAGATTATGATTTCACATCATCATCACTTTGCAAAATAGTCAGCAACTACAGAGTTGCAGGGATGCTGGCTACCAGCATAGTTCCTTTCTCCTTGCTGATCCATTTGAAGCACACCAACGGCTTTTCTTCCCTTCTGGAAGATGCAATATCTAATTGATATTTTTGGTGGGAAGGGCATGGTGGTAGTGTTTGCTTTAAAATCAGAAGTACTATATCTGCACAGTGGTATAAAAAGTGAAATTGCAGCCTTTCTTGGTAACGGCAGAGGTTTAAGGTGCACTGGCACATAAGCAAGGATCAAACAATCCCCTTCATCAGTTATTCCACTCAATAAACAGCAAAAAAGATCTGCAGTATTAGCAATGCATGCTTTCTTCTTCCATCCCAGTCAACAGCATGTCATGTTTAAAGCTGGCTTTAAAAAATACTCAGACATCTTGCAGGGGGGAGGATAAAATCTTGTAACAGTGGGATGTTAACAGTACAGTCACTCCTTGCCGAGTTTTTAGCAGCCAACAGCAACTAATACATTGTACAGTGGGACTATCCATTTTTCTTCCCAATACAACAATCTTGTTGAAAGAGATCTGGGATACCAGGTGTAGACCAAGAGCACCTCCAGCTTATGGTGGGCAGTCCACTGCACATGTGACCAAGAAAGTGAATCTGGCAGCATCCAGCCCCCAGAGAAAGTATGGCCAGGTGCATTATTCAAAAACTCAGAGGTCTGATATTTGAACAGGTAAGTAATGCAAAAAATCTACAGTTCCACCTGAGTAGAAGTTTTACTTGCTGTTCTCCTGATATAACCCCAAGAATCCAGACATCTTCCTACAACCCTTTAGACATCACACACAACTCAATAGTGGAAGTGGTGTAAGAATCAGCTATTAATTCACTTCCCAATTTGCCTGTTGGGGCAAATAACAACCCCTAACATCTCCCAGATTTCCCCAGTACTATCTATGGAAAGCCATCACAAATACCAATGCTACTTATCAACTCTTTCACAGCAGTGTACTTTTGCCATGGGAGAGGGATGCAGAATATTCATTTTAAGCAAAGACATAGCGTAGAACATAGACAGTCAAGTTATGATCTAAAAGAATATCTAAGAAAAAGGCTGCATATATTCTCCAACCTTAGACATGCGTTGCATGCATGTTATCTTAACTAAACTGCATCTGAGTAAGTTTTTCTTAACTTTAGCAACCAGTATTTGAAAAAGTTTCTCAGAACACAAATACTGGAAATTTTGTATCTAGACTGTAATTCATTCACAAATGCGTAAAGAATTGTGTTTCCCCCCACCCCTGGTTAAAAAACAGATACCAGCATGATGATCTAGTCTGATATCTTGAGTAGCACAGGTCACAGAAGTTTCACCCACCAACTCAAGAAGTCCAGAGTTTCTGGTTAATCTGGAACCTACTATTTAGAAAGGCTTTTTAAGTCCATCTAAGAAATTCACTTACAGACATCACAAGCCAACTTTTGGTAAATTCCCCAATTTTAACTGTCTTTTGAGGTCTGGCACATAGAAGCAGAAGCTATGCTTAAAGTAACTACTGAGAAGCAATATATATCTACCTTTGCTTGCTAGAACTACCCAACGTAGCTTTCACATCTTCCTTCTTTTGAGCTATGAGACTTACCACAACACTTCCTACCCTTCTTTCGGGTAAACTCAAACTATGCTTCTTTATTCTCAGCACTAATAGTTCTACTGCAATTTTTAGGTAAGTTTTGTTGTTGGTGGTGGTTTGGGTTTTTTTTGTTTGGTTGGTTTTGTTTGTATTATGAACACAGACACAATCATTCCTGTATATCATATTATGCTGGCAACCATTCTGAAGAGCTGGCACAAGAAGCAGGCATGATATTCTAGCTCTGGTCTTCACTAGTGACACATACAACTGCAGCACCACTTCCTTAGCATTTTCCTGCAAACAAGGAGCCATTTCTGAGAGTCCTGGCAGCTCACAATCAGGTAGCCACCATGAACCTCAATGTCTTTCAGGACTACCCTAAAGCATGCACACATTAACAGCAGTTAGCAACTACAGTCTGAAGAACTTTTTTTCTGTAATTACACTCCAGCTGAAGTTAGCTATTCAAGACTGAAATCCCCAAAAGGTCAATAAGAAAAGTTAGCAAGTGAAGGTTCCTTCTGCGTAGATAATCTTACTTACTTACTGCTAGATATTGGACAAATTATTTCCTGGTCACCAGTTTCTTTTTATTACATTTTGTAAGTTTAGTTGTCAAACACGTGGATTTGAATTCTTCAAATTGATATTTGAATATCAAAAGGATATTTGGAACAGCTAAAAATATATTTACAAAAAAAAAAGGCATTTCCTAAAGACAACTTAAAATTTACACTAACAAAAAAGGATCAGAAGACAATATTGCATAGACCATTCTCACTCAGACATCACATTTCCAGACTATTGAAAGAATGTGGTGACTTTTAATAGATCTTCTTGTATAATGTTAAGAGATTCTGATTTCTGCAGAAATAGATTAATATAATGCTTAATCCATGAAATTAAACTTGTTCTTTTCAGTGGCAATTTGGAAAAATTAATGTAAAACTTCTAGTATAGTTGTGCAGATAGACTTAGCTCCTCTGTAATTTCAAATCACCTGACACTTCTCAAGTAAAAGCCACCACACAAGAAACAGATACAAATTGCTGTTTCATAGTAGACAGATACTACTCTGATACAGTTATGGGAAGGAATAGAAGGAAATGCAAAGATACTTGTCAGGCTGCATGCATTTGTATCTGCTGAACAAGACACTGAAAAAACCCCAGCATGAAGCTTGAGAGAAGGGAGTTACAGTCCCCTCCTAGTCTTCTCCTGAGAAATCTACACCTGAAGGGATGGTTCAAACAATTCCATCACTCAATCTCAGAATCTGAGATTTTACAAGAGACCGGCACAAGGTGAATTCCTACAAGATATGCACTGTGTGTTTCACCAGTCCACTAACTTATTACAATGGTGCAAACCTACTCCTGTTCTCCTTCATCTCCATCAATAAAGTCAAAAAGACTAAAAAAAAACCACTGTACAGTATGAACATTAAAAAAATGGAGGAGTTTCAGCTAGAGCTTTGCACAATGTGGAAGACTTAACTAAAGCCATCTATTTGTTTAAGCACCATTATTCAGGTTTTTGTCTGTGTCCCCCTCCCCAGTCACTTCACTAATTAAGTACAGAATGTATCCTGTGGTTAGTGAGCACTCTCAATATTGAGGACATAGCAAAATCCAAGCTGTCTGCATATCCAGAGAGACACTCTCTGGCTACGAAGAAACCTTTGAAAAGAAAGTATTAATATAATAGGAAGAAAGAACAAGGGAGTAAGAAAAGACACTTTTGTGTCTAAGTCGCTCAGTTACACAATTGACTGTTCCTTGATCTAAAACAACTAGCGATTACTCTAATCACATTGAACTCGAGGCCATTGCACTGAAAAATTCACTGCTATTAAAAAACCCACCATAATCTTAGTTCTTCATAGTGACATCTCACTCTTCAAAGCAGCTTTTCCCATTACCACACCTCCTCGATCCAATGCTCCACACATCAGTTTCCCTTTTGTACTGTATTGATGATCACAAGCACTATTTAAGTAATCAACAGAAATTAACATTTTAAGTTAAAAGCTACTTGTGACCAACTCTGATAGCACATGCAACTGAATAAAACAGAACAATTTCATTGCTGTTTCCTAACAAGACTCCAAGATAGCATACTGATTGCAAGAAGCTCATTTGTTCCCCGTTACGAGATAGCAGAAACCTCACTTGAGTCAGATGGGTCCAGCTACAGCTCAACACCAAGATGTTCTGAAGGGAGCTGCATGGGGCAGGGGGAAGGCAGGATACCCGCTTCCCAGCTGAACTGAAATACCAGTCTATGAGTCCCAGAGAACTGAAATATACTTAAGATCAGACTATTAGAGAAAGCATTGAGACAGGTATCATCTTCAAGATGTAGCTTTTAGCACTCAGGAATTTCAACCATGATTATCATCTTCAAAAGAAAGTAACACAGGAGAGAACTCACAAGGGGAGTTTTAATAACAAAAAGAACATCAAACAGTTTTTCAGCTGTTAGAGATAAGAACAGCATTAGGGGGGAGAGACAGCTCACAAATGACAAAACCTAGATTTAGGATTTTATACATCAACTAGCTGCCTAAGTTCCTACTATAATCAATGGTACCTGAAGAACTATTCTGCTCATCCTAAAGCAGACACCTATTTTCAGTCAGCTGAACAGCTCTTCAGGTCCACTGACTAGGTCTCTGCAGACTATAATGGGAGCACAGGCAATGAGCTCACACCCTGGCATCTAAATTTAGGTGCTCTAGTCTGTGAGCCAACCCTACAGTTTATACAGCCAAAGTACATAGGCATGCTGATAAGCCAAACATACACATGCTGTAAGCAACTGCTGGGAGAATGGTCCTTTAAAAAAACCTTTTCCAAACAAGGACTTTCATGAGAAAATGCAAGTCAGTATAATAAGAAAGCCTGCTAATAGAGCACAAGTTGAATTCCCGAACTATGTTCCACACAAGTTTCAGTCTGCATGAAAAGCAAATGGTTTCTAGATATACATAAGGAGGGAGAGATTCTGCCCCACAAAAGCTGTCTTCAAAAATAGCAACACATCTGAATGATTTCCAGCACACAACTGGTCAAGGAAAATATCCCTCATTCATGAACTGTGTGAGCAGGGAAGGGCTGACAAGGATTTCTCTTTTTAATAAGTAAGCATTATAGTTGTGCCACATTTTTCACCAGCTGCTATATATAGGTATGGAGTGCTGGACTTACAAACCAGAAAACCAAATAAATAAAGGCTGAGTGAAAGAAAATAATCTATTCTTTAAAAAAAGAAAAAACCCTACACCACAGAAGCCAGGAGAATTTAAGTTAGGGCATGCTCAGACACTACAGTATGACAGCAAAGTACCACTTCCGTGAATTGCTGTAAATTGACCACTTGTTCTTAATCTGTCCTAGTTATGAGATAAAATAAATACAGAGGATAATCTCAGCATCCTACGCCTTCCAAAGATCCACTTTTTGACAGAGCCAAGGACCACATCAATTGCTTGCTTGTAGAATAATGCTGGGACCACATGTTTTAACAATTATGCAGGCTAATATCCTCCTCTCTCTCAGTCCCTCAGTATCACAGAGTCACAGAAAAGCACACACGAGCAAAAGCACAGGCTACGTTCTTGACCCTTGAGATGCCAACAGTTGACCTACTGAGGTGTTCATCTGCATCCAGCTTTCTTGGTGACCAGGATTCTCCAGGGTAGAGGATCACTGACACATCTCACTACAACTCATTAGCTCTTTCTCCTTTGCGTTGCCTGCCAGCTTGACCAGGAATGATCTTCAGTCAGGGACCAGGATGTAAAAGCAGATTCAAGCAGCAGTTACAGGGAGATTTGAATTAAATATTGCTGTAAATAACATGGCATTGATTCTGCATTATTCTGTCTTATTGAAGTCTACAAAAGCTGTCATTTCCACACTTTTACTAAGAATTCATCATGACCACCAGAGCTAATGCTTTCCCTAAACCTTTGCTTAACAGAATTTTATTTCCTTCATCTAATACTTTGTCAAGTCATTCCCAGCAGCAACCTTTCTGTTATTTTGCCTGAGCACATAAATTCATAATTATTTTGATTGCCCTGTATTCCCTCTTAGCTACTGGGACAGGATTGGCTCCAAGGAAAAAAAACAATCCAACCAACAAATAAAAATGCCAGAAAACAATTCCACAATACAAGCAGTGCAGAGCTCTCAGCTCCTTTAAGTCTTTAGTAGTTGCTACTTAAATAGGATCAAAGTCAGTTTTAAATGAACAGGTGAGGTAATTTCTACTTTTCTTCTTGGAATGAAGTATTCTACAACATAACCAAACGATAACATTAAGCTAAAGCTCAAAGAATAACAAAAACCTTGGGGCTGTCAGTAGCCAGACATGCTAGGGGGCTCAACTCCACTGTCCCCAGACAGAGGGAAACCTGGGGCCAAACCCACTTCTTTTACATTTTAAGATGAGGCCATTCACATGTTCAACACATTCTTTAAGAGCTCAAAACTGTAGCAGGGCATAGTGGCTTACTGCAAATGTAGATTTCAGGACAGTTTGAAGGAATGCTTTACACCAGTGAGCTTGAGGCCCCAGAAGGCAGTCTTTCCAGACTAGCAAGAAGATTCTGCAGCGTGGCAAGTTGCAGGGGCAGATGAGCTGAAGGACCCCCACATGGCAGGCTTCTGGTCAGCTACTCCGCCAGGAACTGTGGCTTTGCATGTACTTCCGTCTGGGCCTTTATGGTCTAAACTATTCCAAATTAGACAGCCTTTAAGGCACATTAGAGTTCATTTATTCCCCCAGGCACTTGTACTAAGAAATGTAAAATCAGACATGTTAAGTTTACATTCCTGAACTGTCAACTGCTGGTATTATTGAAGTATATAGCTGCCTCTTTATATAAACCGTATTTATGATTGACTGTGAAATTAGATCAGCAGCACACAGCTATATCGTTTTGCTGTTTCCATGATGGATTTTTAGCATTGTTCTAAAAACAAGAGCGCTGTTACCTCCATAACATTCATATCACTTAAAAGAAATGCTGCTTAACAGCAGGTTGGACTGGCTGTTCCCTGCTCTGCCGCTAATTTACTCCCTTGCTTCATCTGTCTATTGCATGTCTTCCCACCTGAAGCTGGCAGAAGGAGAACAGTTATTTTGACCTTCTTGGAAGACCCTAGGAGCAAGTAGGGATGTACTACTTTGCAACTAGGTACAAAACAGCAGGTCTGTTTCCTTTGGCATTGCTCCTCTGGTTCAGCCTTTTTATTTCACAGCTGGTAGAGCTGCTTCTCCAAATCCCACCTTCACACCACTAGAAGTTAAAAAATCCCAAGAGAACACAGCAGATTTGGCAACCAATCTAGCCATGGAAGCATTAGTTACTAGAAAACCTCCCTTAACATCTCAAGACTGAAACAGACTTGAAAAGGAGAACATAAAGAAAAGAGAAACTCTTACACAGCATGTAGTTTCATAGCCTGACAGAAGAGGAGGGAGGCAGAAATAAGAGAAGAAAAGCTGCCATTATATAACAGTGTAAGTGGCATTTTAAGACAGGGAGGTTTGATTTACCAATTAAAAAAACTTGATATTGCAAAAGTGAACATTTGACTGTTGCCTTTTAGTTCTGATTAATACAAGCAAAGGATTTTCTGGTATTATTTACAAGTACCCAAGATTAGTAGATGAGAGCTCATAAACAGCTCTGAAAAACATGTATCAGTTTCACTCAACTACGGTGGAATTGTTCAGAGTTTTCCTATACTGTGAAACAGTAAACATTGTGGCATATATTTGTAGGTCGGTATTCTAGATATAACTTACTAGTTTACAGCCTGCAAGAGTAAGGGAGTTTTAAGATGCAAGTTCTTGCTGTCGTTAATGTTATACAATTAAACTAAGCATGCAACAAATACACTACAGTCAGATATGTAGCCTTCTGGATGCAGGTTGGTGACACTCAGGTATGCAAGTGCAACATGCAAAGAAGTAGAGTGTGGCAGGTTGCAATGGGAAGGGGGAGGGTGAACAATCAGGGGGGAGCCCACACAAAAAAGCACACCGTGCTGCTCAGCCTGTCTGAGATTCAGAACAAAATTATCTTAGCAGTGTTCAACAAAGGCACTAAACTTATTACTTAAAGCAGCAAGAGATGATGATGACAGTAGGTTCCCCAGAATTACACTTCTACAGCAGTTATTGGTAGTACTAAGCAGACTGAAGGCTGAAAATGTCTCTCTCCAACACACACAAAACTTGAAAGGATGCAGCTAACAAGGAATGAAAGCCATTACTGAAACCCTATCAGGCCACTTCCTAACCCCAAATACCTCTTCTGCCAGTGGCTACTGCCTCCATAGTACAGACAGCTAACGCAGGCATAGATCCAGGCCTCCACTACTTCGTTTTAAAATTACTCTGATAGGCTGGAGCCTGTTAGCTCCAGCTCATGTGCCAGGCTGTGACCTGTGAGGCAGAGGACTTCTTCTGTTGCTTCTGTGATGGTAGCAGGAGGCTGCTCTAGGTGTTCATGTCCATCAGAGGAGTGGAGCAGCTGCTCCTTTTCAGCCACCCCAGCTCACCTGGGTTGGGCAAGAGAAGCAGAGCCCCACTCTCCCCAGAGCACTTGTTCTCCTCTCTTCCAAGGTGGACTGAAATAACTCAATTCTCCTTTAAAAAAAACAAACCCAAATACCATCCAACTCATCAGCAAGTCTTTGTGTGAAAGTGTTTTAAATCTGAAAATTGGGTGCTGAGTGAAGCATATTTGTTTTCAAGCAGAATGCACAGGTTTTTAAGCACTTATCCACTAAGCTATTAAAAGAGAAAGTAAACAGTGAAACGCGTGGAAGTAGCTGAAGGGAACTGCAGATTTAACACAAAGAACATCAAGTTTCAAATTTTAGTTTAAAAAAGAAAAAAGCATGCTCATGCTTTCAGAATGACTCTTATTAGGTTTAGTTAAAAAAAGCTAGTTATTTCCTAGTTTGGAAGCCCTTAATAACCAACAAACTCCCCTCTTTACTTCAAAATAAACTTTGAAAAGTTTGATTAAAAAGTAAACAGAAAAAAAACAAACAAGTGCACACGTAAGGTGGAAAATGCTGGCCGAAGTGTCAGATTAGGAAGTGCTCACCCCACTAGGTGCAGGGGATTCAGAGAGACATGTTAAGCCGTTTCGGGCAATGCCTCAGAAGGCGCAGGGTAAATCTACACAAGCTGAAAACCCGCAAGTCAGAGAGAAATTTCCCACAAGCCTCGTGTGAAAGACTGCCTCCTTATACTCAAGTCTTTGAATAGTGCTTTTCTTCTGAAACAAAGTGCATGAGGTACAGCGAACAAACTGTAAAGGTAACTAGGCCTTTTGTCATATAGTTCCTCCACCCACTCGTACTTTACCACACAATAGCTCGTTTACAGATTCAGACCACTCCAGCTCGACACAGAAACAATCCTGTATTGTGAAGTGAATCTACCACAGGAGTAAAATCTAAAAATACTTCGAAAAGTCTATAACGATCATTTAGTAGAACTCTACGGTTCTTCCCTTAGAGACAAAGGCTTTCCCAATTTGAATGGGTAATAACAGACTTAGTCACTCCTTACTTGAGTATGACTAATAGCCTGCAAAAGCAAAAAATACATATGTACCGTACAGTATATGAAGCTGTTCATCTCTTAAAATAAAAAGATGATTTGCACTGAAGCAAAAGTAGTTGTAGTATAAAAATCCATGTTATTTCCCCTCCCATCTCCACTGGGGGAGAACAAAGCACTATGTAACACAGACCCATCTCTGCATGTGCTACCCAAGACAAGCTATACGTGTTTGTTTACATCGGCAGATAGGTGCAGCAGCTACAAAATAGTGACGGGTAGAACAAATAGCAGATCACACAGACCAACCAGCAGTCTGCCTAGTCAGCCGTACATTAACACAAGTAAATCATGGGAGACCAGTTAGGTTGCTGGGAAAGTCTGGAAGAAAAGACAGATAGCCTACCTATACTCTACTTGCACTTTCACCTCATAGAGAATAGTTACTCCATCCCCCACAAGCCACTATAATAGAATAAAGATAAACGCAGGGATTATGCCAAGTTGACCCCAGGCTTTGTTCTTTCCCTCCAAGCACATTCAGTGAAAAGGTCTAAACACACATCTGATTTGACAAGCATTCAGATTCACAAAGAACGTGGTGAAAGTGAAATCATACTTGGGGCATTCATGGGTCCCTATGTCAAAGGTCATTCAGCAGCGTTTCAGCTGCTGCTTGCTAGGATTTAAAATGAACTAGTTTAAACCCCCATCACCACAGACACTGACATATAGTTTGTGCCAGCCAAGAACGTTTCATACCATGTTTCGCAAAATTTAGCTCAGAGATAATATAATTTCTGGACAAATGTTTAATCCTCACAACTGGCACCGTCTCATCTAGAAAAGACAAATAATTTCCTTTTTTAGCCAGATTCTTGATGTCAACTCACATAATTCATCTGCAGAATATTGAATTATTATTAGAAAGAAGGTCTGAACAAAGCATTTATATGCCTTCCCCTTTTAAAAACCAAAAACCCCACAGTTTCTTCTACCTAAAGGTTGATCAGTTGATTCAAGCAGAAAAATAGTCACATTTAAATCACTTAGCTAAACCAGAAAGCTCAAAAAGCTTTATTAAATAACTTTTCATTGATTTTCTCTGTTTATCAAATATTATTCGAGTCTTCCAACCTTCATTAAGGATGTTTAAAGAAGGTGCTTTAGAAACTAACTTGAAACAGTAGCAGGCTGGGCAGCTTCAGTGCTACGAAAAGTGGGGGAGCAGCAACTGAAAACCTGCTGAGAAATAACAACAGCGCAGGAAAACAAATGTATTCTTCTAAAGCCTTTGTGAAGCTCAGTCTCAGCTACGGCCAGCACAGTGGTAAGCCCAGCTGTCGATTCAGCAAGCTGCAAGACTGTCACTCCAAAACAGGTCACAGTTCAGCAAACAAGTTGTTATTTGTTTTTACTGGAGATGAAGAGGTCTACTCACTAAAAAGTGGCATTTCTGAGGCAATGTTTTCCTAGGAACAACTATATGGCTTTAGGTATTAGATATAATATAGCATGTTGCCACCTGTAGACATCAGTAGACTTCTTTACTGGAGAAAATCTCAAACCTCGCTTTATTACAGCAGGAGGTTTCACATAAGGATGCTGGTTTTCCATAGCTGACAAGCAAACATGTCTCCGTCACTTCATCAGCAACCCAGACTTCCCCAAAGTTGAATGGTAGGGCATCAACATCTCCTACTACTACCCCTAGCTCCTACGCCGAGGCATTTTGAGTGCATCTGCCAAAAAGCAGCCTCTATTCCTTGAGGTTTCCACCAAAGGCATACAATTTGGTAACAACAGACACAGGACCCACAACTGACTGCTTCTCAAGGAAGTAGCAAGACAGCCCCTGTTTAGTGGGACGTGCACCGATAGCCGACAGGAATTAGTTGCATTACATGCTCTCATCTTATACACTCAGGCATCAATTTAAATAACCTCTAGGCAGAAGACAGCTTTATCCTTTTGACAAATAGGAAAAAAAATTTCTCAAGAAAGCACAAAACGCGCTTGTTCTTTTTGGCTAAGGAAATAGGCCCTCTCAAACCTCTAGATGTCCAATATGACTTCTTCATCCGCACCCTTCCTCCATGAATAACTAAGAATCCAATTTAAATAGAAGATTGACTTCATCTCAAAGACTGAATATTTTGTTCTAGAGCCCTCATGCCTAAATGGAAACCCACTTTCCATGAGTGTCCTGCTTGCAGAAACGGACAGAAACATCAAAAATAAGGACACAATTCCCTGTTTGGGACAGGAGAGATGACTAAAAAACCCTTGTTCTTCCTCACGTGATACTACAAGGATGACAATACAGACATCACAAGGCAAGGCAGGCCTCACTTCCCACCAGATCCCTTCCATCCCCCAGTGGGAACAAAGCACATTGCTTCCCTAATGACTGGCAGGTCATGTTCAGGATAGTATAGAAATCCCTCCTATTCTATCATGCTGCTTAAGTGAACAGATTTGTCATGTTGGTGCAGTTGCTTACTAGTTTTAGAATATTCTGAGTTTTGTACATGGCTGTTCTGGCTACCAGATAGTTTAGGAATCTGTGAGGTACAGAGGAATAAGATTCAATTAAATAAATAAATAACTTCAGGGGTATTGATTAGATATCATCAATAGCATCCAAGGCAGTAATAGCAACATGCTTTTGGCTGTGTGGTTTTCCAGAACACCCTTACAAATCAAAAGGAAATCTAAAGACAAGCACATGTGAATGAATCTAAAAGATTTTGAACACATGCTTTCTCCAAAACAGAGCTTGACACTCCTTGCCTCATATACTACAGGCTGATCTGCTGAGGATTACATTTCAGTCTTTGCAAGTTACCCAAATTAAAGAGTTCCCAACTGTAACAGACAGTGTCCACTGAAGTACTCTGCAAAGGTCACATAGGTTTTGCAGAATTGTATGAATTGCTCCAAGGACCCTAAACCACCTATTATTACAGCAGAGATAATCATAAGCCTTATTTAAGCTCAAAAACATCGATTTGGCTTTTTTGGTAGCGGTTTTTTCCCTTCTCTAGAATAGTCTTGCTTGGAAGAAGAGGGAGAAGAAAGGAGATGAAAATACACTGTAGCTCTGCATATCTTAAAATCTTGAAGTTCTTAGACAGCTGGATGAGATAGCATGACAGAGTTCACTACCTCATCCAGGAGGGAGAGCAGCATTGTACTGACACCTTTAACTTCTCACAAGAACTACTCGATTCTAGGATATGGAAAAAACATGAGGCTTTTTAACATTTGTCTCTGAAGCACATCCAAGGGACTCTTCTTCCTATTCACAGAAAGGAAATCCCACAAAACTGGAGCCACCAGGATTCACATAGGGCCTATAATACATAGGAAAGATGGCAACAAACAATACCTCAGTCGGACAACAAAAACACATACTCTAATTCTTCTACTGCAGAAACACACTGCTGTTCTACCTATGGAAAACCGCAGACAAATAAAACTGAGGTAACTACATGGTTCTGGCTGAACTAGGGAACAACAGCAAATCAGCATAAAACCTGTGAGCTTCCACATGTTAACAACACTGCATTTGTCAAAGCTCAAGGCAAGGGTCGACCATCAGGATTCACAAAAGCAAAACTGGAGGGAGGATACAAGAAGGCATCTTCCAGGCCTGTATCCTCCAGGCATCTCATTTTGCATCAAGCATTACACGTTCTTTTGCACAAAGCCTTCTGTAATTTCATAGTTTATACATTAGATATTTTACAGGAGACATTAAGATCTTGCCTCCTCCTCACTACATACAATCAGCAAACAAAAGACAATTTGTACAAGGTATTTTAAAACTTCCTGTGGACTTTGAGTTAAATCTAGTGATAAATATTCTGAACTGGTTACCTTTTAAACCTGAAAATATGGATTTCCAGGTTTGAGATTTCTCCCACAGACCACCTCAGGCACTCCATAGCTCTGTGGCTAGTGGCCATAATTGTGTCCTAAACCCAGGATTCCACACTAGTACTTGCCAACAAGAAACAACAAAGCAATTTTAAGTATCGACCCAAAAGCTGTTGTTAAAATTGAAAGATAATCCTGTTTATTAGTACTAAGACCAGGTATTACTAGTGTATTTTTAAATACAGAACCTCAATCACACTAGTTAACTAAATGTTTATTTTTAAACTAGCAGGCACAAAACCCAGTTAAAGTTCTTAAAAAGTCCTGGTTGCAGCGAATTTGTCCAAAAGGAACATTTGGAAACAGACTACAGGTTGGTCAGACAGACTGACATACCATATTACTTGCCACTTGATAAGAGCAATCATACAACTTTAGGAAGCAAGAACAGTTAAGTTCTCCCCTCCCCATGGTATACCCCATGACAAGACTTTTTATGAATGTTTGGAATAATTTAGCACAGATCCTTTCATACCTGCAAACTTCCCTCATACATGGTATTCAAGTCAGCTACTCTACTGTTGTAGCCTGAATACCACAGAAAACAAGTAAAACTATCTGCCAAAAGATTAATTTTTCTGTTACCGAAATACCTTTAAGATGACAAAAACTGTATTTCTTATGTTTCCTCTGGTTAAGTAAAGTTGAGCTTTCAACTGTTTTACCACTGTCTTTGGTATTCTGCAACTTCCCAAATCCATCCTAAAAACCAGCCAGGGAACAACACTGTAGCCATGTCAGACCAGGGCAGTCCAAGGCAGCAAAACCTTTCTCAGTATGATGTGTGATTATAAAAATCACGTTTAAGAAAAGAGAATAGTTCTAGATTTTTTTTATTCATATTCATAAACGTAACTTCCCTAAGCTGCATTAATGTGCAACATACTGTTTTCAGTAGTGCCAATTAAGTCACAGATGTTGAAAGATTTGTAAAATATGTAGCTACCTCCTTCCCCCATAAGAGAGTTCACTTTCTTATTTTTACTCAAATGCCTTTGCATTACCTACCAGTAACTACCTCCCTTTCCACCTGTGACTACAGAAACTAGTGGCTTCCTACTGTAAACCACAGCAATCACATGGCACAAGGAAAGAGGAGAGGAGAAAAAATCCACAGATCCTTTCTTAATAAACTAGCCTGGAACATATTTGAGTTGTCACCATCTACAGACTACCTACTGTTAGAGATGGTTAACTAAGCTTTTTTTTTTTTATCACCAGCTTCCTTCATAAGCAGCTACAATCTTCAGCACCATAAAAAGCTCATATGATCATGGAAACAATTCTGAACTGCAAAACAAAAATGCATGTAAAGTGAATTAATACTGCTGTCAAGGGAGCAGCATCTGTGGAGCTCTGTGGCATAATCGGTTTCAAAAATCACCCTCAGTTGTTTCCTTTTTCTTTGAGGAAGGCAGACTTTATTGGGGGAGAGGAAGGGAAGAAAGAAGTACGCATGAAGTACACGTTTTGAGGAAGGGTTTTCCCTTAAGGAAAATCAATCCAAGAGACTGGGGAAGAGTTGGTGTGTGAAGTACAGCTAAAAGGAGATCTTCAAGTGACACGGTCCATATAACAGATGGAATATACATTCAGAACAGCCACACTGAGACCTGGCAACAGCTGATAGAATGAGAAAAATAACACAAAGGTTACTCAAACAATATTCCCATTTTATTTATTACAAGTTGTAATTTGTACATTTTGCTGCTAAAGCATAGATTTCCAGAGTCCACTTAAGTTGTATCCACAGTGTCATATTGAACAGACTCCAACAAGCGAGACAGACTAAAACAAGTATCAGTTAAGAGGTTTCTTTAAAATTTAGTACTTTAGGATAAGTTTTGCATGTTTTAACAATTCCTCCATATTCTATACACCAAATTGTTTTTATGCTGACTTGCCAGTTAGTTTGGAAGCCCTTGTTTATCAGAAGCTGTCTTCATCCAAGCAGATGCAATCCAGGAAGATCCTCCATTTAGAATAAATGAGAGTAGTGCACCTTTTTTGGGGGGGAGAGCAGCTTTTAGAGCTTGCATGCCATAAAACAAACAAACAAATCTCCTTGAAAGCTGTAACTGGAAGTTAGAAGGGCAAAAGCAGCCACTACTGCTTACAGACACAGTAAACTCTGGACAATTGAGAGGTTTTTTTAAACACAAGATTCTTATAGTGGGTAAGTATCACTGTCAAAAACCTTGATAGGATTCCTCATTATTTTTCCTGCTACTGTGCTTCTGCACACAGACTTATGCCTCTGCTTGATCCAGCTCACTACAGTTTTATATTTTATATCCTCCTCTAACATCTGGATTCCCTCTGTCTCAGCCAGCCGTGTTTCTGGCCCAATTTCCTTCAAATCTGTATTAGCACATCTTCCAAAAGACTTAATAAACCCAACATACTTCTGCAGGGCAGATTATGTAATCCTGTAACTAATCAAAACACTAGAAATAAAAAATTGGAAAGAAAGAAAAAAAATACACCCGCATGGTGAAAATGAAGCTGAGCCGTCATGCTATTACTCCCTTCCTTTCCCCATATATATACAGCAATCAGGAACAGCAAGTAGTACATCATCCATTTAGCTCATTGGTATTTTCGTGCTAGAATGATTGTCAACACTACTCTGTAAAGCACCTAGGAATACTTTTGACAGTTGAAAAAAATTAAGTTTATTTTACACCCATTAACATGATCATAAACCAAAGGCTACTCTCTCCATCTCACCTATACAGATATCCTCCATGGCAGGCTTGTCATCTTTTGCTTTATAATGGAGTCATTTTATTGCATGCAAGAAGCCTCAGGCATTTCGTACAGCCCATTACTCTTTGCTGCCCACATTCAGATGGCTAATCTGCTATCAGCCAGAAGCTTGACAGACAAAAGGAAAAGGCAGGAAAACAGCACACATGGTTGCGCACGCGCACACACACTTCAGCTACAAAGTGTTTTGACAGTAGAACCAAGAACCAACAAGACACACATTTGATTGCTGTTCTACTTAATGTTTCTGTGGTTGAAGGAAGACATACGAGTTCTTAAATGGTAGATAGGCTGGGGAGACATTATTAAAAAAAAAAAAAGCAGCAGCTTAATTAGGATGCCTATTAAGATACATTAAGGCACAAACCTGGAAGGCTTTACTCAGTGAGTGAGCATCTTGGAACTTGAAAAGTCATAAACATCTTTCTATTCTGAGGATTTGCTATACAAGACCTTCAAAATACTTAAAAAAATATTGGTAAAAGTTAGAAAGATGAAATAAGGGCTAAATATAAGCAATTGTAAACTATTAGAACAAGACATTTGGCAAATTTTTAATTTCAGCACTTCTGTTTTCTTACCTGCTTAAAAAAAAAAAAAAGAAGAGTTTTTTTCTAAGTTCTATATTCTTTCCTATATCCCAAATTATTTTGACACCATACATATGCAAAACCCAATGCAGTGAAATGATTTGCATATCATACTGCATAACAAGGAGCTTTTTAATTGTTTGGGGTTTTTTTTGGGCGGGGGAGGGATTTAAAAGTTGGGGTAATTAAATGGAGAAGGCTTGCAACTTCATAACAAAATAAAGAAAATGACCATATTTGCTGGAGTTCTTAACAACCTTATTTTGTTTCTGAAGGAAAGCACTTCAGCAGAGTCACAGGCAGTACCGGCAAAAATATTTTTTAAGCATCAGATCTACAGGCAAAAGTTTGCATCAAATACCTTGTAAGAATTTTCCGTCAGTATCACAAACCTCTGTTTTATGTTGTGATTTTTATTCAACTAAGTCTATTTGTATCCTTTGCAGCTGGAAAGCTAAAATTGTCCCTCTTGCGTGAACTGGCTTAGCTCACAGAAACAGAAAGTCTGCCACTAGTTTTAGTCATTCACATGCTCAGGTACAAACCCTGCTCATCCTTTTAAGAAGTCCCTCTCCATCGTGTAACTACCACATCAGCTATGCCGGCTGATCCCTGAAGGCAGGATTAATGACGTGGTGAAATACAGATAACTATGGCATGTTATACTGCATTATGTGTCACTGGAACTACTTCCCTTTTCCTATGCTACAACATCGATTCAATTTTGCTTCTCATTTCTGTTTAAGTTATTATTCCACTTCTGTGTCGAAAAAGTCTCGCAGCATTTTGATTGCAATGCAGAACTGACTCTATCTTACTTCCACTATCTGTTGTAAGACATATTTAGGGTTTCAGAATACAGTATGTCAGTCAATTTAAAATATGGAAATAGTACAAGGTAAGCCTTACCATGAAGAGCAGAAGTTGCCAGAATAGTCTTTTCCATAGAATTGGTCTCTGATTTTAGTATCATTACAACACTGCGATGAACGACAGAAGTTTACCTTGTGTTACTACAGGGAGCATTCAAGCCAGCCTAATAGATTAAATTATTGGATATAATAACTATACATATGTATGCCTACAAAAGAAATTCCTATTTTAAATGCAAATTCACCCTCAGCACTCAGTAGCTAGAATGTATCAAAATAGGTTATTATAACAAGTGGTCCAACATTCTGCTCCTATCTAAAGTTTAAAGCTGGCAAAACAGTGTTTTCTTGTTGCCTTTGAGTCACCAAGTTCTGATATCCCCCCCCCCCCCCCCCCCCG
Source organism: Haliaeetus albicilla (assembly GCF_947461875.1). Taxonomy (NCBI): domain Eukaryota; kingdom Metazoa; phylum Chordata; class Aves; order Accipitriformes; family Accipitridae; genus Haliaeetus; species Haliaeetus albicilla. Next base: position 64,261,481 of record NC_091484.1, on the reverse strand, counting down.
GTGAGTCTTGTGCTGCAGGACGTGTACTTCTCTCCTCCTGCGGCCATCTGCAGCGACACCATCCCTGGCGGTACTCTGCAACCTTATCTTTCTCTCCCACATTTACAAGGTAAGAAGGGAAAAAAAATACTACATTTGCATATGTAATTATGGTGTAGCTCAGCAGTGAGCAAAAAATTACTGGAAGTTGAAAACAGATATGCCCAATGACCACACCTTAGTTTTTCAAATGAAAATGCTTTGCAAGGAAGGGGAAGGGACAGCAGCAGGGAAGGAAGCCAGTCATTACAGCTCCAAATCTGCTTCAAAGTCCTTATTCACCACCTCATGCTCTTTGCGGGGCCAACTGTACCTAGGTCCTTCCTGTGAACAATAACATAAGAATGAATCCAGTAGTCTGTGACTAGTTCTATTTTGCTTGAATCTACCAGATAGCTGTACCAGGAATACTAGGGGGGAAAAAAGGAAAGGCTATGGGAAGACATTAAAAAACCAGGACAGAAGACCAAACAGGTTACAGATTCTGAATAGTACCTCCTTTTCCAGTCTAAAACTTCACATGACTTACAGTAGATAGCATACAGGAACTTAAGAATAAAATGGACTAGAAGGCGGGAAGAAGGAAAATCTGATGCGTACCTGAAAGGACACAAGGCAGAAATTCCTCAAGGCATTGAGAAACACTGTTTAAAGACCAAGCATATTTAGGAAAAAGGGACAACTCATTTCCCTTATGTTTTTGGGCATTAAGAAAAATTATGTTAGATTAGGGGAGGGGGAAGGTGTTAGGAAAACAAACAAAAACACCAACCTGCTTCTTTAGGTCAAATCTACCGGTTTAGCAAAAAGCAACCTAATCCTTGTAATTAAGGTCTGATTTTTCTGTTCTTTAGTTTGCACTTTTTCAGATGGAATAGATTTCCCCAGGCCTTTTTCAACCATGCCACATTTCTGATGTTTCGTAATTTCATTTTGCTTTCTCCCATATACACTCTGTGGACAGATGTCTCTACAGAACGGAACAGAAAACTGCCCTCAGTGTCTGTCAGTTGTCCGTCAGACAGAATTTGAAAAGGGATGTTTGCTGAAATAATGAAAACATTTCATATCACAATAACTGAAGGTGTTCCCCAGTGTCACTGGCCCAAGTAGCATTTGATCCTAACAAGGACAGGCACACTAGTTCATACGTAAAAATACTCTCTCTACCACATCAGACTCTTTTAACCCCTTTATTTCAAGTGTCATCCATGAAAGTCAGTCTCGGGATCACGGTGAAAGGCCAGGTTTATAATCCATTTATCTCCAGCGTTCTTGCCAGCTCCTCCAACGTTCCCGATCTAATGCTTGACTTCTGAGAAGCTAAAAAACAGAAGAGTTTGCAGAAAGGCAGAGGATATCTGCATCAAATCCAAAAACATACTTAAAAGAAGTATATAAGACTATGTAGTTAGTTAGATAGTTAAGGAAGAGTTGTTTCTTCTTCTGATACACTCCAGTATCATACAAGGTTCTTAGCGTTTAAAGAAATAATTTTATGTGTCCTTTCACTCAAGGGGGACTGCTACTTGTACTCACAGATCCTAATTGGATAAGATGGAATGTCATCTCAGCACAAGATAGAATTTCTCTTTTTTTACTCCCTCTCCTCAGTCATAATTGAGCCTCCTAACACATCCGGAAGAACACACTCATCATTAGACATGTTCATTTGCTTTACAAAGTTCTCCAAAAATAGGATAGATGGAACATATTGAAGGCAGAGCAACAAGGGAGATGCTACCAAACAGAAAGCAAACATTTGTAAGGGAAGCAACAAAGGATGCCAGTTTTCGGGTTTTAACCTTTGGGTGACAGCAGTTGTTAACCAAACTGCTTTGCAACAACAAGGGTAAAGTCCTCACATCAAGGAGATTGTGACAGCTGGGAATGACAGCTGAAAAGGAGAGAACTGAAACAGGCTGCTTTCAAACAGTACTGATTTCTCAAAGATGAGAAAGCATATTTTTAGTTAACTTCTGTTGCTCTAAAAAAGCATGTTAAAATAAAAGATACAGTTACATTAGAGTAATGGCATCAGAAACAAGTACAGAGTGAGGCAAAGTTTAAAAACCACCTTTCTTCCCTGTTTGGGGTTCCTCTGGGGACAAATGTACAAGCCTAAAGAACCCTGGTTAATATGTTCAGCACTAACCAAATGAAACATTTGAATCACTACCTGACTGCTCCACATGTGAAGATACAAACTTAATAAGTTTCTTCTTTCTGCTCTACCACCACCTATCCTCCTAACATGTGAATGTAAGCTGTCAGGTACCCACACAAGGAATCAGATGTATAGGTCCAGATACAGGAAGAGAAGACTCAGTACATATATTTTTACTGCCTGAAAAGTGCTTACATACTGTGGTGATGGAGGTAGTATTTTTCTCAGGAGTACCAAAATAGATTTATAAAGCTATGCTGCATTTAACTGTAGTCACTATTTTACTCATCAAGTCTCAGTCTTTTTGACTGGGTTTCCCATTTTCCTCGACTGTCACACAGGAATACTACTTACCTATGCAAGAAAGGGACAAACAGATTATTAAATAAACAAACTGTGGCTCAACACAAAAGGAAAACTGAAAATATCCCTAGTCTTTCTTTACAAGAGGAGGGCAAGCAAAGATTAAAAAACTGCAACTGTGAATAGTTTTTAAAAATATCAAACTTCTGTTACTCTTTCCAATAACTTGAAAATGAGACGCTAGGAATTAGACAGTCAGAAAAGCAAACCAAGACTGAGAAATACCCATGCACTTGATAAAGCTCAAGAAATTGACTCAATAAGAATAGTGGAGGCAATGGCTTAGTGAGAAGTTTAAAAAACTTGCCAACATAACATGAAAGCAGAAAGCATTACAAAAAACTACACACACGAAACCCCCTATAGGATCCCCCAACAATTCCAGTGTTTCAAGGCATCACCTAGTCAACTGAGGTCAAAGCTATTTCCCACTGTGATCTTCTCATGCAGCTAACCAGGGACCAGATTCATCGCTCCCAGGAAGGCCACCAAGGTGCATCAGAAATAAGGTATCAGACCTTCAGTGAGAAGCAGACTACTCCCTTCCCTATTCCGCCCTCCTTCCTTCCCACACATGCTCTTTGCCTCGCCCGTGCACACCTGCCCACTCATGCATACATCCCTCTGCTCTCCATGGTGTGCTTGGGGTTTTGTTGATTTTATTTTTTTTCAAATTATGAAGATTTCGGACAGCATTTCCCTCAACAAGAAAGAGTCCCCATCATAACTGATCTATCCCACTGCCTCATGACTAGAGCTAACCACACATCTTCCCTAATGAGGATACCAGACTGCTCTCCACACTTGCCCAGGCCCCCAGGTGGGAGCAGCACCCACCTGCACCCATAGCCACTTCCCACAGGGCTCCGCCTTAGCAGTGGCAGCCGCTTGTGACGAACAGTAGAGGTACTCAAACCTAGACTGGGCATGTGTTTGTCCCAGTCAAGTAGACTTTCCAGGCCTGACATCTAGCTACACATTTCTGGGGAATCTTTGTTTTAAGGAAGACGTACGCTTTTTTTATTTACTTAGTGATCGTTTTCAAATATTAGAATACCAGCCACATGCTGAGACTCTTCTTTAGTCATTACTGTCCCAACGAAACCAATATCCTATTAAATCACACCTCTGCCCAGATGTTAACCTCTAAGAAAACAGTCTTCTAGACACCCCACACATTGGAGTAGGCATGTTGATGTTAACAGTGTAGGTCTTAAGCCAATTCCCTCCTGCTCTGTTTTACTTTTGCGTACCTACACACCATTGAACTTAAATTTTGGGAATACAAAAAACACCAGAAGACAAAATTCTACTTCTCTGGCACATCATTACATAAACATTGACTACACAGACAGGAAACATCACCAGTGAAGATACTATCTTAATACCATCTAAAAATGACTAAAGAGAAAACTGAGTTTTGCATATTGCCACTTGTTTGCTGAAAGTACAAGTATTTCAAGACAATAAGCATGAAAGTTTAAATACTTAAACTGAAAGGAATAGCAACTGCTAAATGATAAATCTGTTCTTTCTCTTTAAGGCTCTAGATCAAGCCAAATGCAAGGGTAGTCCCAAGGATTAAAAATGGATTGAGACTCAGTCTTGCTATGGACTTCCTGTGTGACCTTGGGTAAGTCACTTGAGAATTTAGTTCTCAAAAATAACAGGCCTATTACAGCTGCCAGAATGAAGTACCAAAGTTCGAGACAACAGATGCAAGCCAGGTCCTGCTTACTTGCCCGTAATGGAGAAGATCCTACCTGGTGAGCCCTTTCAAAAAAACATAGATAAGTATGACCAGAACTTCAGGAATATTGATATTAAGCACTGGAAAGTTCATCTGGAACTGTACTTTGAAAACTGGCACGAAAGTTGTTATGAAAGCCTACATAAAACCAGAATTATTTCCGTTTTTCAAGCTCTTGTTTTGTGTATTTGTGTGAAACCTATCACGAGTAGAATCTTTATGATCTCCAGAGATGCAGTACGTACCGTTAAATATTGGATTTACCGTCAACAAAGCACACCGTATTCTAATCAGCTTGCAATATCAATTAGTTAGAGTTTTTGAAATGACTACAAACAGCTAATGAGTTGAAAGCAATGAGCTTATATTTTTGGGAAATAATAATGACTAAATTTAGCAGGAGGGATTCTTAAGAGCCATTTGGCTAGATACTGTAGTTCCAGCAGCTCCCCTGCAATAGAGCACAGTTGCTCAAAAAAAAAAACCAGTTAAAAAACAAACAAGCAAAAAAACCCACAACCCAAGCTTCACAGAAGTTGGTTTTATTTCTTTAACGTAGTAATAGAGTCCCATGCATGTTAAAAATGTCTGCCATCCCTCGCTGGCATTTTAAACCCTGTTAAAACAGATGTTTCCACATGAAGAAAGGCACTGCACTGATATTTTTACTTTAGTTCACTCCAGCCCCTGCCCACCCCCTGCACTGTAAAGCTTCTTTAAGAAGAAATGACAGGTTAATACCACCACCTGAGCCCCAGTGGGGAAGGAGGCAGTGGATGGCTGCAGAACCCCTTCCCCCCGCACTGCCGACGGAGGAGCTCACTTACAGAGAGCAAGGGCCTAACTGAAATCAGTAACGCTGCTGTTAACGGGACCTGTAATAAAGCCCAAAGTCAACAGAAAGACTCAATGGGGAGGGATATCTTATATAACAGGAAACATTCAACAGAAAATTTGGGCTGAGTTCACAGAAGTCAAATCCTCAGACTTTGACTTTTAACTAAAAAATTTCATCTGAGTGACTTCTATGACAGGGAAACCCACCTCAGAGGGAAAGTTTCACCTACTTGCTACTTTTCATCAACTGTTTCAGCAGCATGTTTACCAGAGTCCTATGAGCAAGGAAAACTGTTTCAGGCAACTAATCACCTTAAAAAACTCTGCCTCAGGTAGCTAAGTACCTTAAAACACCCTGCTTTAGAACTGTTACAATAACAAGCACTGATTACTGAGAGAAAAATGAAGGGATAATGACATTTTTAACTGTATTCCCATTATATTTCAGTATTTAGTGTTAAAACATACTTGTTTATATGAGAGATTTCCCTGGACTCAAACAGTTAATTCAGTTGTCCATGCAGACCTGTTCACTGTGCCTGGAATTTTCACTCGGGCTACATTCCTCAATTCCCAAATTGCAAATTTAAATTAATGTTGGAGTGAAAACATGATACCTAGTGAAAAAGAAAGGGAGGGGGGCAAGAGAAGAAAGGCACGACAAGGAATGTTGTATCCCAAGCGTCACTAACACCTGACATCCTGCCAGTAGTTAACACCTTGGAGCTAACAGAAATACGCCATGCTTTTGCCTTATTCAAAGGCATTTATGATCTTCTTACAGTCCTTAGCTTTGTAACAAAACTTTATATGAAATTATTATCTAATAAAAATAAAAAGAGAGGAAATCCAACTGTAAAGCAACTGAAATAGCACTCTAACAAGTCAATCTATGCAACCTTTTAGTAATGAACTCACTGTTACCAGGGGTAAAAAAAAAAAAAAGCCTGCCTCATACCCTCTCCTCATATATACCTGACAGCATGCAGAATTTACTCAGTTTCATACATTCTTCTTCTTACCATTAAACATGCATCTGAAGAACAGAAGGCATACTTACATTATTTTCAGAACATCAATATAAAAGGCTGGTATCTTTTTAACCCTCTAGTAAGAGAAGTTTGAAATAATTTGCTTGTTTTACTTGTCTCACAGCATTGCTGAAGAACAAGATGTGTGACTTCTGGTTTTGCTGTTTAATAAGAATTCAGACAATCCTATAACATATATGAGAGATGCTAAGAAAGCAACTAATCCTGATCCTGCAAGCCAACTCAGAATAAAAAAAACCTTTGCTGATACTGAATCTATTTAAAGTCCACACAGGATTCGCATAGTGTGGTAATGCAGATGACTGGCAAAAATCACATCCCTCTTTTCTCCTCCTCATTTCTCTATCAAAAGAGGGGCAGAAGGGGAAAAGGTAGATAGGAAGAGAGACTGCCAACCAGCGCTACGTTTTTGCTTTATCAGAATGGTGCTATTGTCCCAGCACTTCACTAGCTCCTTTGCCATAGCAGACGTTTTCATGTACTGGCCAGAAGTAAGGACAATGACACAGTATAGTTTTCGTCAGGTATGAAGTGCCAGATTTTCTTGTAAGTGGAGGCTTTAATGGCAGCACCAATCGGGTCTTTTGCTGATCTCCTGTAGGGCCAATAAACAAGGTAGAAAAGGAACCAGCTCTAGAGTTAAGAAGATAAGACTGTCTTTCCAGCTACAGTTAATGCATCAGGATGCCAGCCGTAAGTTCTGGCTCTCAAACACAGAGATGAAAAGAAAAAACTAGAAACAAAAGTTTACAGTACAAGAATAGCTGTGTTATCAACAGATAAACAGAAGGAGATTTTACAGTATAACTACTCAATGCCACAGCCCAGTATTCTTAACTGGTATACTGGATGTCAAGTGCAATCTCTCTCTATAATAATCTCACATTCTGTGGGAAAGTGGGGAAAAAGGCAACTGGAACAGCATAAAACTGATTTAGTGAAAACTACGAACAAGCCAGTTGCTGAAGCATCTCCTGTATGCTGATCTCTCATCAACAGAAGATACTCACCTATAAGAGCAAAGTGCATTTAGAGATTTAGAAAAAAAAAAAAGTCTCATTTATTTTAAAGGTTAAAGGGTTAACATTTTTCTAGCCATTTTCTTTAGTAAACATTTGCAAGTCAAACATAAACCCACTGCTGAGAAATCTCTATTATCCAGAATCTATTATCTAACTGATCCTGATGCTTCAATGCACAATGACTTAAGTTGGTTTTAATTCCTCAAAAAAAGGAACCAAAACCAGCCTAAAACAAGACATACTACATTCTACATTGCAGAACTAGTTGATAAACTAGTTTATCATAGGCTTTTTATAATAAAACGGGTGCAGTGATGAGGTCCAAAAGTGACGAAGATGAAAGATACCTGGAATGATACCACATCTTATACACCTTTTGTTTTCTGCAAGTGATACATACTGCAGACAAAACGTTTTGTGCTAAACAGCCTCAAATCTGGTTTTCTAATATTAAGCACAAAGGAAAAACACTGACAGCAAGCGTGGTAAATAAATCCCTCCCTTGAGAATGAAAGCAGCAGACAGGAGGGGGCTGACATGCATGCAGGAGAAAACTAAACACCATCTTTTTTTTTCTACCTGCACAAGTTGCCATTTGCTGCAGCGATCAAGAATCTCTCTTCCCTGTTGATCTCAAAAGCTAGGTTTCCAGAAAATTTCTCTCTCAAGTCATCTGTTGATATGCTTTAAGAGTATGATATTCCTATCACTGGATCTTTAAGAGAAAAATCCATTTTCTTTCCTGTTCAGGTAAACATGTTTACAGCTCCTGCACAGACGCTGGGTGGTTCAGACTCACATGTCACACACATGTCGTCAGCAACAAGAAAAGCCCCTTTCTCTGATCATCAACATTTTTAATAAGGTAAAGAGAAAAGCACTTTCCAAACTTACCTTTAGCACAGCCAAATCATGCTCTAAATATAAATATTTACACTAGGACAAGGAATTAATAACACGAGCGTGCAAACAAAAATACTTGCTAGAAAATACACACAGCAAAAATAAGAAAACCCTCTTAAGTTCAAAGCAATCAAATCATCTCGTCAGCCCCTGGAAAGGCCATTATTTATCATCACGTTATGCCCGAAACAGTCAGGATTAGAGAGGAGAAGCACCGATCGTGACTCGGATCTATTTCGGAGACCGTTCACTGCGTATGAAAACATCTCGGATCGCAGGCGAAAGCCTTCCTATCTGTGACCCTGCACAGGAAATGCCACATAAAACCTAAAATTGCCAAGGAAGGTTACAAAATCTCCTGCTTTACATCCTATTGCGAAGAGTCGCTACGAGAACCGAACTACTTCTCCATTTTCCAGAAAATAAGTAGAGAGTGGGTGTTACGAGCGAGCGTTTATTCCCCCTGCCGTGTACCTTCCAAATGCATCTTAAAGTAACACACGTACCAAAGGGGGGGTGGGGGGGGGGGAACAAGAGACAAAACAAAAACCCCCAAAACCACCAACCCCACGGCAGCCCTCAAGTCTGAAACGTAAACGTAATTCCTTATATAGTCTGCAGCAGTTGGTCACACACGCACGGAGAGCGGAGCGGGGGCCCCCGGCCAAACCGTTACCACCCATTATTATACAAACAGGTACCTCCGAAGCCAGAGGGAAGGGAAGAAACTTCGCCGCCCGCCCCCGCCGCCCGGGAGCAGCCCTCCCTTCCCCACCGCCCCGGGTCCCGCCGGGGCGCGCAGGCAGCGCGGTGGCGGGGCGCCGCCGGGGACCAACTCTCGCCGGCGAGAGCGGCGGGCGGGCGGGCGAGCGAGCGAGCGGGCGGGCGGCGGGGGCGCCGGCCCCCTCCCGCCGGCCCGGCCCGGTCCGGTCCGGGGCGGCCGCGCCGCGCTGCCCCCGCGCGAATCGCTGCCCGCTGCGGCGACGGTGCCTCCCCCGCCGCCGGCAGCCGCGCTCCCCGGGGGTGTGTGTCGGGGGGGTGTGTGTGTGTGTGTGTGTGTGTGTGCGCGCAGACCCCCGGTGACGGCTGGCGTCCCCCACCGCCGCCCCCCGACAGGCGAAGGCTAGCCCGCCCCGCGGCGCCGGCCGGGAGCGAGGAACCGGCCCGCTGCCGGGCGAGCGAACGAGCGAGCGAGCGAGGGGGAACTCCGGCGGAGAGGCGCTCCCGGGCGGGCGGCGGGGCGATCCCGCCCGCGGGGCCGGGAGGGGGGAAGGCGGGCGGGGAGGCCCCGCTCCGCCGGGGCGCGCAGGTAACAAGTTTCGGAGTTGGGGCTGCCGAGGCCGGCCGGGCGCCGGAGGCTCCCCCGCCGCTCCCCGCGGTGGCTCGGCGTCCCCGCCCGGGCCGGAGGGCGGCGGCGCGGCCGGGGCGGGGGGCGGAAGGGGGGGGCCCCCCGAGCCCGCTCCCCGCAGCGGCGGCGGGGCGGTCGCGGGGCGTGTGGGGGAAGGCAGCGTGTAACGGTCCCGGACAGGCGGCGGAGTGCGGAGGCACCGCTAGGCGGAGGAGGGAGGCAGGCGGCGAGGCGAGGGAGGCACCAGGTAGCGGATATAACGGTGCGGAGGGAGCCGGGCTCCCGGCGAGGAGCGGCGGGGGGAATTACTTTCGCGCCCGCCCGACACCCCCCCCCGCCCCGCTCCGCGCTCGGGACGGCTCTGCCCGGCCCCCGCCCCGGCCCCGCCGCCGCCCCAGCGCGGCCGGGCCGCTGCCCCGCGGGCTGACTGACCGTTATTGCGCCTCGGGTTCGCCTGCTTCCTGCGCTTACACCTGGGGCCATCCGCCATGATCCTCTCGCTTGTGTCTAAATGCTCCAGTCACCTCCTCCCCCGCCCTCCCCCCTCCCTCCCCTCCCCTCCCCCCCGGACCTGGTTTACGACACTGGGTGGTTTTACTTTTACATCACCTTCCTACACCTAGTGCTCGGCCGGAACCTTGTTGCCAGGGGAGACGGGCGCTTTACGGCAGGACGTTTGAACGGCGGCGGGGGAAAAGTTGCGGCCGCAGGTACCGGCGGCGGCGGCTGCGGCCGGAGGGGCTCGCGGGGCGGCTGCGGCGCCGCCCGGGGACCCCCCGACCCGCCGGAGGGCGCGCCCCCCCCCCCCCCCCCCGGGCCTCCGCCGGCGGCAGCCGGGGGTGGGGGGGATCCCCGCGGGGCGGGGCGGGGCGGGCCGAGGGGGCGGGGGCCGCGGGGCGGGGGGGGGCGCCGGCCCCCGGGACGGCGGAGGGGGGTCGGCCCAGCCCGGCCCCGCATCGCCGCGCTGAGGGACCGGCCCCCCGCCTGCCTCCCGCCGCCAGGTGCCTCCCGCCGCGCTGCTCCTGCGGCCCGCTGGGCGCAAGCCACCGGCGGCGGCCGCCGCCGCCAGGTACGGCGGGGCTGAGGCCGGGCCTGGCGGGGCTGAGCCCGCAGCCGGCCCCCGCTTCCCCCCGCCCCCGCGGCGGGCACCTGCCCCCGGCCTTAGAGCAGCGGTGGGGCTGTCACCGCCGCGGGGCCCTCTCTTCCCCCGCCGGCTCCCTTACCGTAACCCGGCCGGGGCGGGCGGCGCAGCGGTGTTAGCGCGGGCCGGTTCCCGTCGTGACGGTATCGCTGCGTTACAGGTCTCACCGAGGAGCAAACGGCCGGACCCGAGCGACGCCGCTCCCAGCGTGTGGGAAATCTGTCGCTCTGGGGCTTGCCTCAGTCATACTTCCCGCTTTTACGAGGAGGAGAAGAGGTATAAAATTCTGTGCCCTAAAAAGTAAAAAGGGAAGGGAGCCGTTTTTCACGGATAATTGATGAACAGCCTCCTTTGGGCTTAAGAAACGTACTTAGTGTATTAAAAATTAAAAACATTACCACTGTTTGTTTACTCTTGCTTTTCACACTTCAGGCAATAAAATAGTTTGGTAACTTTCCATTTGTTTCTAGGCTTTCTTCTTTCCTTTTTTTTTTTGTCCTTATCCTGGGATGATTCTGTAGAATTTATGGTTCTGTGCTTCCGGCGAATCCTTTTATTCAAGCAAATTAAATTTCAGTGAAAGCGTTTCTGTTAATGGGATACTTTTAATAAGTAATTGATACACTACTGAATATGAGGCCTTTAGCTATTCTACATCGTCTCCACCTGCTATACGTTCACGCGTTGTCACCTATCACCTCATCTCATGGAAGCGGCGTAACCTGTCTCTAGAAAACGAACTATTGTACGCTGGGAGTTTGTGGAAGGACCTTGCATCTGAAGCTTCCCCAGAAGTCAGTATGATCAGAAACGCTTAGAAAAGAGATATAGGGCTAAAACAGATGCAGAGTTAGGTAAAGATCTAGAGGGATTTTTTCAAAATTAATTGTACTCTTAGAAATGTACATGAGTCGTGGATTTGGGTACTCGCAAGAAAGCAGTTGTTGCCCTTCTTTACAGGTACAAATCATTTGTCTAATATCTCTAAAAGAACTGGTAAATTTAGGGTGTAGTGTTTTTACAGATGTATCTTTACCCAGTGTGAATTGGCTGCTGACTTCAACAATTTAATGAGGATCTACCTGAGAGTCATTAAATAAGGGTAACAAATCAAACAGTACAAAGTGTTTGATGGACTAACAGAAGTCATTTAAAAGCATTAGATTTGGCATTAGCTGGGAGTACTGGACCCCAAACACGAGGGTAGCTAAGAACACAGCATGAAACCAACTGCAAGATAAAAATGAAACTTGTCAGCAAAATTTCGAGTGAGTGAATTGCAAGGGTTAAGGCAGAATCTTGTTTTTCTCTGGCTTTAATAGTTCCACATCCTTGCTCGTCAAGTTTTTGTACAGAAGATACCTGTGGCTCTGAAACTGCTTGCAAACGAGGGCTTAAGGTGTTTCGGAATTCTTGGATGTTTTTATCATTCTGTGGATGAATTTAATGAAAATATTAATATTATTTTCATGCTAAGTTTTTAGTTCCTTAAAATGTGTCATGTTTTACAAGGTAGTTGCAAAAATAAAAATAATAACCTATCTGTGAATATATTTGTAATAATATTCCCCTGCATGCCCCCACAAAATTCCAGGCCCCTCTTTAAGTGTCTTTCAAGTAGCTTGCTTTCATTGAGTTTTGTCACTCTTTACCTCTGGATAAGAATTCTTGTCTCTTCATTTTGAGCAATTTATGTTCCCTAACAGAATGAGGAGGGAAACAGTCTCCTGGTGTTTGTTGTTGCTCATTTTCAAATAGCCATAGTGTCTGTTTGAGCGTTAGTCTCTTGAGATTTCCAAGCAGCTGGGAGAAACCGGTGACAACTCTTGCTGCCCATTAGTTTCTGAAGAGCAGAACTGAAACTGGCAGGAGCATTGGTAGCTCTATGCTGCTACAGTTTTGATAAATGAGAAGAGAAAACCAAAGCAATCTTTGTGTATGTTATCTTTGATACCACAGAGGTCTAGAAACTAAAAAAGGAGAGGATAGCCTTGTGCGTCAAGTTATCGATTACCCCAATGACTAGTCATTGTGGAAAGCATCTCATTCACAACTTGTAAATAGGTTAGGTTGGGGGTTTGATTTTTGTTTTTTAAATTTTGATATATTTAATCAAAGCAACTGGGCATGTCACATCTTTGTATACAAAGTTCCCATTATTTACTGTGCTAAAAAAGCATCACAATTAAGGATGCGGCCACTGTCAAAGTGTTTTGACCTAATACATTCTTCTAATCCTGGATGCAAACCCACTAGTTAAAATTCCTGCTATCTTTGTAGTGTTCTGCGATGTAAGAGCACATTGTATACGTAATTTAAACTGCTTTGTGCTGCAAGAATGAAAAAATCCTCTTTTTCTTTATGGTGCATAGCTTTTGATCTGACTTTTCAGTCAAGGATGCAGGAGTTAATTAATGTGCTAGTTTGCAAAATCTCAGCAAAGCAGTATATATTCTGCATCCTCCTAAATATGGCAGGCTTGAGAATATGATTCTTTAAAGGAGCAATTCTAAGACAGTGGTCATCCATAACAATTAGTTTGTCTCTAGTGGCACAATTTGTGTGGGGATTTAGGCAACCTAAATAGGCATAATGTAGTTGAAATGTCAGATTGCATAGCTGCTATACTTCACCTTTTTTGAAATTTATTTCCATTGTCTGAAGACAGGAATTAAAATACTTCAGCAGTCACACTGGAGTATGGATGCTCGAAAACCAGCTAATGATTATTACATACAATTTTTGCCGTTTTAAAAATAGTCATGTATTTTGTGTTATGGTTTATGATCTCTTGAGTATGTATTATTAAATAAAAGCAATCAGTCCTCTGTATGCCTACTCCTTACTCATGTTTATGAAATGAAGTTTCACATCCTATCTTGAGTATTCTAGATTTAATGGTGTTCATTTAGTTGAATGAATTTAGAATTACAGTGGAAAATGCGTCAGAGAATTGTTTCTTGTTTCATTTCTGGTTTGTGGTGATTATTTTTTCTTTTTTTTTCTGATTTCCATTAGTGAAACTTTATTTTCACTTCCATGTATTTTCTTGGAATGTCAGTTCCTAAAATTTACTTTTCGATTGATGATTTTTTTTCTCTTTTGGAAATACACTTTTGCTCCCCTATAGAAATTATAGTTGAAAGGTTTATCAGGAGAACAATGATCCAGAAATACGCAGTTTGACTGCAGCTAGCTGAGGAACTAATCTTGAATAAAATGTGGATTTTAGAGATATCAACATACAGTTTTAGTGCCCTTCCAGATGGTCTTTCAATTTCTATTTTTGCTTCCAAGTGAATCTAATAAGTTTTGAAGGTGTACCCTGGGATGTTATACAGTCTCAAAAAACGGTAAAGCCACTTGAAGGTTGCACATTCACTTGGAGCGGCATTTGTAAATATTTATCAGGAGAAATTACCCTTTTTTCACTTTCCTCAGCTTATAATTTTTTTTCTGTTTCTGTACTTTACCATGAATTTATTTGTTCCTTTAAAGCTTGAAGCTATGATTCCTAATAAATTGTCGTGTCTTGCATGACTTGAGAAGGCTGTACCTGCTTGAAAGATTTAAGTATAAGGATGTAAACTGCCATAAAGCATCAATGTGTACATAGCTATATATAGCTATAATGACTTGCATATATGCAACTGACTTTTCAAAAATCTTTCTTGTTAAGAAAAAGTGTTTATAAAGATCACAAAGGCCTTAAAAACCATTTTGTTTCTCTTGCTCTCCTTTTGCCCTACTTGTTGCATATTGTTTTCCTCTTGAAAGCAATTAACCTGTGCTGATACCTATGTCAAGTTGGTATGCTGTATAAAAGAAATGTACGAAAGCATAACCAGGACCTACAATTCCATTCTTATGCTAATTTTAACTTTAGATGTGATTTCTGTTTCAGAGCCTTCACACAAGCAGAAACTGATGTTAGAGAAGGGAAAAATTTGAAAAGGTCATTCCACATTCTTCATCCAAAAGGCAAATCTTGCATGTTCAAAATGGATTTGAAATGCAAATTCGGGTACAAGCGTTGAATTGTGAACAGTTGTGATTTTTTGTTTGTTTGTTTGTTTTCAAAGTACCTGGAAGTTCAGTTGAGAATGTCTACTGTAATACTTTATTTTCTACTACTAGATGTAGTAGCAAAATACTGTATCAAAATATTCTTTTTTGTTTTAAATTTCATCTGAACTTGTGACTGATCAAATTACAGTTGTAGTGCAGTGAGATTACCTGGTTTTATTAGTAGCACATTTTCCATTCATCTTTGTTTATGATGACTCTGCGTAAGTGTTCTTATCTATTATATTATCTAATTAAACACTAATGTATTGTGAATATTTTCCCATATGGTTCATGTTTGTTTCCTTCTGTAACTTATACTCTGTTTCTGATTTAGTTCTATTCCCCAGCCCTCTTGCTGTTTGCTGTCTCACAGTTTTGTGCAATTGCTCATTTGGCTCCCGTCTGGAGTTATTCTCTTTGTTATGATATCTGTACATCTGGCTCACTCAGGTCTTTAAATCCCAACTTAAAATTGATTTCTTAATTATTTCATTGCATATTATTCTCATTTATATTTGGGGGTTTTAATTGCTGGAACATATTCTAATGTTAGATGTTATTCATTTGTTATCTCTCATTTGTCTTTTGTTTTTTTCACACTGCAAAAGTACATAATACTTCTGCAGGAAATGTTTGTTAATACATAAAGGAAAGCTGTTGTTTTGGAGCTGCTATAGTTTTGGAGCTTGCAGTGTGTATTCTGAATATACAGATTTGACATAAAGAAAACGAGAAAAAAAGAATATGAGAGTCTACCAAAACAAACAAATAAATACAATAAAAAGTCTAATTTTGCTTAAGAGACCTCGACAAATCATCAGTCAATGCCATAAGGAGAAACACAGACACTGCAATGGTTATTTTCTGAGATGTGAACTGAAGCTTTGGTGTACTCAGCTTAGTTGGTCTGATTTCTCCTGTTTGGCAAGGTTAGGGTCTGTCTGATAGATACAAACGTGGTATTAAAATGGACAACAGTGTGTTTGAAACTCAGATGCACAGTCCGAATTTGTTGGCACTATAGAGCTGCATAAAATCTAGTGTAATTATATCTGAGTTTAGTTTACTGGAGCAGGGAACAGCAGTTCAGTGCAAGAATGATCACGTGTTGATAAAGAATTGGAAAGGGATTATGATTGTCATGTAAGGCTATGCATATCAGGAATTTTTGGTTGCAAGATCAAACAAGGAAAGCCTAGCTTGGATCCATCCAAACAATAAACTTTTTTCCCTTGTGGAAATAAAAGCCTAAAAAGATTTTATGTGGGATCAAATAGAAAATGTCTTTTTTACCCAAGTTTTAAAAGCTTGGATTAGGGCAATTGTTACAAGCAGAGCAGGTGGTCCAGGGGTTTCCATGAAGCAAATGATTCAAGGGAAAATTCCCTTTATTTGGTTCCCTCTTCTTACTCGGGAGGTTTGAACAGAGATGTCTATGGTGGGCAGTACCTTAAATCACTGGGTTTTAGATATTCTGAAGAACTCTCATTTTCTGTTATTGACACTGACTAACTGTGTAAGTACTGGAAGAAGGACAAGAGCTCCTGTGTCATCTTAAGAGAAGTACTTTGAAATACTCTCTACTCCTCTCACCACTTAGATAAATGTTCTGTCTGTTAGGTTATGATCTTTCTCTAGTTCAATGGCTATTTTAAGTATTTTATAGAAACAACATTCATCAATGAAGACCACCTGAATTGTTGTCTTTAGGAAGATGAATTGGCATCATTGGTGAATGATGATGATTCAGATTTTAGAGGATAGAATCAAACCTTGGTTTTTAATATCCTGGAGGAACTCAGTGACTACTGGGATTTCATATTAAAGATGGATTACACCCAACATTTCATGCACGCAGGGCATGTTCTGAATGGCCCAAATCAGCTTCCGCAGAGCAGCCAGGCAGAGAAAAGGTGAGCTTGAAGATCTGCAGGTTGTCAGGTAGAGTGAAGAGCTAGGCAGCTGTAGGGATGACCAGAAGCAGATCCTCACGTGCACAGAGAATTTAACTGAAAAATCCTGAGTAACTAGGATTAGCTAGAAGCTGAAAGCGGTAGAGCTTTGTTTGGATTTAGATGCCTGCAGGATCTTGCCTGACCACAGTTTTGCAAATATAAAAGCTATCTGGAGTAATAAAATTAAAATTTGATGTGTTTTAGGTAATTTTATTTTTATTTAAAAGGTTCACTACCTATTTCAGTAGCTGTTGGTAGCTGCTTCATTGAAGCAGTTGATTTCTTGCAGGCAATGACTAATTCCTGTTTAGTAACCATAGTAGATGATCATGCGGGGGACTTAGGTGCCTTATGTAGAATTTTACTTCTAGGCTAGTTCCTCCAGACTGCCTTTGTAGTTAGTGGGGATCTAGTCAGTAGAGCCTGGTATACCTCACAGGCATCTAAAGTTAAGTAAGTGAGATAAATCCCACCTCACCTCTTACTCTTGACATCTGTCCAGTCAGTGAGATATGTTTTCCTGTCATGAGGTTGTTGGGGTTTATGGACATGACTTCACCTCTCTGCTCTAATTTTTATTCCCAGTTTTGTAGGGTGAAAAGTCCTAGAATTTGTTGCCTCGCCTGCAACTGGTTTCTTTTTTGCTGAGTATCTTTAGACATTGTTCCCTGATAAGACCATACCAGCTCTGTGGATTTTTGCATAATGCACCATATATCACACAACACCAAAGGCAACAAAAGCATTTGTTATGGCATGAAAATAATTGCTGCCTTTTTTTCTTTTTTAAATATTTGTAATCCAGCCAAATGTTTATAAAACATTTGGGCAGTCTTAGCATAGAGAGGATAACTGTGAAAACCTTATTCTGCAAAGATGTATAATTCAAAAGCTCAAAGTTTGTTCCTGCAGCCAGGTGTGCTTGTATTTGTATTCATTGCAGCATCTTGAAGAAGAGGACAGAAGAAATTTGCTTAATTGTTATTAATAATAGTACTTTGGTGCCATGCCATTTATTCTAAATAATGTCAAGAGCTTCATGGGATTCACTGCTAATTTTAGGTGTAAGATTAATTTGCAAAATGGAGAAGCTCCTTGCTACAACAGCATTCTTCACCGTGAATCCAGAACTATACTTAGTTGCATGCTTCACCTTAGACTGCTTTATCTTTAGTTGGTGATTGCTTCATAAAGACTGCTCTGCTCCTAAATAGTATTTATAGGTTCTGTGATGGTTTTATCTTAACATTGTTGCTTGCTTAAATGTTTATTCTGGAAGGTCTGAAAAATTATGTTTGCAACTACTGTTAATTTCCCCTATGAAAGGTAGCTTATGCACAACTATTTTTCAGAGTCTATTTCAAGACATTTTAACTACAGTCTACTCTTAATCTGAGTCAGACTAAATCACAGTCACAATTTCTCTTGAATAGTAATGCACTACATTAGTTTTACAGCCTCTGAAACTGCATTTTAAGGACATATGCACTGCTTGGGTCTCCATTCTCCTCAAACTGACGCATACTGATATGAATCCTAAGCAAACGGTTTCGGTGCTGTTTTCCCAGCCTGTTTTTCCTGAGGTACAGTGATGGATAACCCTTTCTGTTGACTTGAGCAAGACTGAAGGGAAAAAAGCAAACAGACAGACCTATCCATTGCTGCGACTACCTAGACTGAAATGCCAACAGGCCATTCTTCATGCATAGAAGAAAATACTAGACAGAGTATCCAGCCAGCCAGGGATCACCAAATTTACTAGAGCAAAACCCATGGCTAAACTGAAATGGAAATATTGTATGTAAATTCATCTGTGTGTTCTTTTTCTGGCTTGCTACTTGATGCTGTCTCTCATGTCCTACTGCACGAAAGCTCAGGGTGCCTTTCTTCACTAGCTTTCTTACCTTTCAGAATATTAAAAAAATATGCAAAACAATTCTATGTAACACTTATGGTGTATATTGTTACTGTATTGCATCTGTTTGTATACACACACACATACATAAAGCTGTTTTTAAAGATTAGGAAGGTCACAAAGTCATGGGCTTGGCCTAGATTCCTGATCCCTTGGTTCTACCCGCATCTGCCTGCCCCATCCCTCCCCGAGAGATTACTACCACCACAGCCGAGCCTGCTGTTCAAATCCCCATGTATTAGCAAACTGAAAACAGCAGTAGTTCAAATTAAAGGAACTACATTGGACCAGCAGCTGCAGATTCGGTCTTTCTCCCATTTATTTGATCCAGTTGTGTGATCAGTGTTGTTTTCAGCTGCTCCAGCTATATCCAGCATGGACGGCAACATTACAGAACGGAAATATTAATGCTTCCTTTTTCAGTCATAGAGTTTTAATTTTTATCCCATATTATGTTAGCTACATTATCCCATCTCTTCCTGCGCCTTGAGAAGATGTGTCACTCGGCAATGTATTAATATATCTTTCCTCCTTGTTCGAAACGGTTCCCAAATCCTATCATGCAGGTTATGCAAGCCCCACTCTGAAGACAATCTTGGAATTTACATGGAAGACAGTTCTAGGCAGATGGTAATGTTTGATTTTGATTTATATGACATGTCATATATGGAAGGTTGTACATCATGTCAGACACATTTCATTCTTCAGAGCTGGCTTCCCAAATGCTTTGAGAAACTAGCCAAAATCACAACATGGGAAATTCCTTAACCAAGACGAGTGTTTGAGGATTCATTTGGACTTTATTGTTCCAACAGTACCTACTATAATGATAACTACCAGCTAGGTGTCTATATCTCACGGGGGAGAAGGTAACAGAAAAGCTCCAAGTACTTTTTATTCCACTTTCCTGCTGGGAAGATTCAGATTTCTCCAGACCTTTTGCTCTTCCCCATCAGAATCTCAACAAACTCATCAGGAAGCTCTTCCTTCCTCAATTAAGAGAATGTCAAAACCACTTAATTTCCCTTTTGCAGTTCTACTTGGATCTAAATCTGCATTTGACATTTCATGCTACGCCCAGTTCCAACAGATGAAGGCTCTGTGGCCTTACAATTAGGTACTATGTTAAGTGATACCTAATTTTAGGAGATGCCATATGGCTTTCCATTTATTCTCCTAGATAGTTTATGAAAGGTAAGCATGCTGTTTCATTACAGAGATCCGTCACTTCCTGAAGTCACGGGAGGGCTCATGCTTCCTCAAGAGGATCCAGTGCTCCTTGGACCGCAATCCATCACCAGGCTATGTAGAGCCCTTCCTACCTCCTAGTTACAGATATGATCTCAAAAAGAAAACATAGGTATTAATTAATATCGTGACATTGATCTGGAGACTGAGAATAAAGTTTCAGGATGATGATGAAGCCGTCTTTTTTCTGTCTTTCCCATTAGAAGATGCCATTTGATTTTAGGGACTAGTAATCTCCAATTTTTACTATTCATTTCAGTGTAAGAGACCTCCCTTCTGTTATCTGACCATCTGGGATCCTTTTATAAGAAAAACATCATTCCAGTATTGGAAAGAATATTTCAGCTTGCCATATTTAATCGGAACATATTGAAGCAAGATGCAAAGCAGTATCGGATGAAAGCTAAACTCCTCCGTTAGATGTTAAGTGAGTATAACCTTCCTGTCTAAAGAGAGTCAAAGAGTTTAAGAACTTACTGGCTTAATGTTGTGCAGAAAATAATAAGGAGCAGTCATTTAATAGTAATGATGATGTAGTTAAATATAATAACAAAACACACAAAGATTAAGACATGTTGATTATGATATATGTTAAGGCATCTTAGGGGTTAAGATAGATGTTGAAGAGAGTGTCAGGTTTGTCTCCATGCCTCTTCCATTAGGGATTAGATCACATTCCACAAGTCTAAAGGCAATCTCCTTGTTATCATTTTCCATTATGAAATTTGTAGTGCTGCTCTGGCAAGCTCTAACCACGTGTTTCCTAAACAGAGTCCATCTGACCAGTTGTCAGCCACTCTGCTTGCTGGCGGCACATCCATCACTCGGAGCATGTTCCCTCCTCACCTGACAGAGCCGCTTATCCAACTGTTCCCGGAGTGGGAATCTGCAGAAGGCACTTAAAGAAGAGATGGAGGAGGCTGTTCCCCGGAAAGCAGCACACTCTGAGATGAACAGAAGGAGGTTTTTGGCCGGTGCCTCACCACATTCTGCTGAGTCAAGTCAGCATTAAGTGAATACAAACTCTCTCTTGGGAGTCCTAATTACAGCTGAGGATCTGAGAAGTTATGGAAGGAAACAGGAGGGCTGGAGTGCTTTCATAGCTTCTTCTTTTGAATATTCAGGAAAAATACAAGGAGACACCCATGACCCACGGCACCCCAGAACTGCAATTGCAGGCCATACCCATCTTCACCCCTGTTGATTTCATCCGCAGGACTCCTACTGGAGAAGGATTTTGGGGGCAACCGATTAATCGGTAGCCAGTCCCTACAGAGCTGTCTGTAATGGACACAACTTCAAGATTTGCCAGCATCAGTGCTGTCTGTATCTTTTGTACACACAGATGGTGGTGCTTAAATTGCTCCTTGCTTAAATTGATGTACATGGCTTCTGATATTTTTTTTTTAGTGTATTTAGTATTTTGTAACAATTTATATCACTATGTGAGTGCTTCAATGCAACTTATTGAGAGCAATCAGCCTGTAGTTGCCCTTCATTCATTTAAGGGCAATAAAAAGTAAAAAGCAGCTATGGTACTTTCTTGGAGTGACACAGCTGAAATAAATCCATCATCCAAAACTTAACGGTAGGCGATATTGTCTGGAGTTGGCCGTGCAGATGGAAGGAGGGATGGGTGGAAGTGGGTGTCACTGGCATACAGCCTGCAGAGCTCTCGTGAAAAGGCAGAAAGAAGCAACAAATGGAGAAGTAAAAATGTGCTTTGGGGAGAAAGTCCAGCAAAAGAACTTTTTTGTCAAAGTGCTGGCTAAAAACAGGCTTGAAATGGCAAGCAAAGAAACTGCCTTCTAGTGATTAATTCCTGCTTGGTTAGAGAAGCCATAAACCAGAGGTTTCTGAAAACTCTTCTGATTTGCATTTGGCAGCCAACAGCTTCAAGAGCAGATCAGGGCATGGAAGGGTTTAGGTCAGCCCATGCCCCCCCGCCTGGCTCTGCCACCCCTCCAGGCAGCCTGAGGACAGCACCCATTAGCGCCCCGTTCAGCAGAAGAAAGAAGCAAGATCAGGTTGGAAGACCTCCTAAAGCATCAGCTGGTAATTAAAGTTCCTCAATTAGGAAGAGCCTTGAGGCAGGTTAATGACCTACGACTGGGAAGGAAAGGTTGGGCTTTAAGTCAGTGTCAGAACTCTTGGGTTGGGTTTGGTTTGGGTTTGGTTTTGGGGGTTTTGGGGGGGGGGGGTGTTTTGGGTTTGTGTGTGTGTGTGTTTTGTTTTGTTTTGTTTTCTCTCTCATTTTAAATATCCTCACTTTATATTCCTAAGTGTTTTAGAATGAAGTGCTCCAAACTAGTAAAGCACAGATAAAGAACAGGAGAATTTCCAAATATTTGAACTAGTAATCATCCCCGGAATTTTGAGTACGAATTTTTGATACACAGTGCTACAAAAAAATAACAAAGCTACCTGCAGTGGGACATCAGGGAGTCCTCCCAGAAAATTCTCTGAAAATGAGCAGTATCTTGAATCTATCGAAGTGAAACTCCAATGGAGTTTGATCTTCATTTTCTGGCACACACTGCCTTGCTTTCAGCCATTCTTTACACTTCGTTTTTGTCCATCCACTTTCAGATGTAACTAATCTTCCCTGGGTGGTGATTCCAGCATTGCTGCAGAAACCGTCCCACTGCACATTCCGTAATAAAAAATGTGCCGCAACAGGTTATATTTAACAAGGAAAAGAGGAATAGAAAGTGGTACATCTGCACAATGAATATAATATAGCATTGACTTGGAATTTCCTGACTTCAGCAGTCCCTCCAAAATAATAATGCATTAATAGAATTACGCTTAGCTTTCTGCTTTTATAAGGAAAATATTTGAAAGCAAAAGCCTTTTCATCTTCCAAGTTCTTCTGGCTCTGTGTGTGAGATAGTGGAAATAACACAGGACTGTGTAACCACAGCAAACAAGTGGGGTGGGAATTCTGTAGCTGCTCGGCTGGCCCGAAGCAGAGCGGTAGTGAAGGAGCAGCCTGGATTTAAATTTAATAGGTGGAACTCTTTCCCCCCCCTAAAATCCATTCATTTCTATGGATGAAAATAAAATTACTCTGTTGTAGGCAGAACTGGTGGTGACCTATAATTAAGGATGTCTGACATTTCCATTATAAGAGGCAGGTTTTAGTTGGCTATAATTTCAGCTGTTGGTTGGTTCAAATTCTAACTGATTAGGCAGGAGTTTCCTTTTCTGGATATCTCCTGCAATCTAACTTTTTTGAGAGGGATGCAGGAGAGAAAGAGAAAGAAGTTCAGCAAATTGTTCATCAGTATCTATAAAGCAATTAAGCAAAAATACATTATTTTGGTCATATAGAGAAGCTCTAAACTCCTTGCTTAAAATTTGGCAAAGAAGTCACACTCTTCTTGGGATGTCTTTTCTGCTTTCTGTGGAAAATCTCAGCTGATTCATAGGCAGTAGAAATTTGTTCAAATTTAGCACATGGATGTGCAAAAAAAAAAAAAAAATCCATCTACTCCGAGCATGCTCCAAAGCAGGGACAGAATTAGCTCACTGAGGAACACTTGATTGATCCACCAGTAAAAATGCTGAAAGGCAGCAGAAATATGTACATATTTAACCTTTCAGCAATTTTAACTTTAGTGGGCCTTAGCTGGTAGAATCTGTAAAGTTATTTTTCTTCCCTGTTTTACCAGTAAAATTCACTGATATAGACAAAACTTCGAAGTGTAGACTTTACTCTCTCTCTTATAAATGAATTTTGGTTTTAGCATTGCTGTAAAAACAAAAACATGACCCTCTGACTCACTGACTTCTTCCTAGGTGTTTTTCTAGAAAGCACTACCAAATGCTCTTTGGGTACTGACATTTTTAACCGTATTAATAAAAATATTGGCAATGTGTAAAGATGACATAATCTTGGGATCTAGATCAGTGGAGATCAATCGACATTATTAGTATATAGCACTACATCTTAGCTCCATTCTCCATTAAGCCTGGTTTTAATATCCAGCCCATTGCTACCAAATGGGGATATTATTGACGTGCCATAGTCAGAGGCTCTGGTTCTGAAGCTTCCTCAGTGCTCCACCGAAGTAAAAATCCCTTCTGCTCTTCATTGTCCATGTATCCTCCCCTATTATTTTTTTCTGTCATCAGTAAAATCTTCTAAGAAATAAAAACATGTAGAACCTGCATTACTACTGGTAAAAAACCAGCCTTACTATCATTTACAGAAGCGGTGCCAATCTTTTGTTTTCAGGGTAAGAGCGCAAATGTGTTTGTTTTCCTTCACAGGTTACTCGGTATGTCAATAATTTAAGATATTGGGTTTTGACACTTCCCTGTTTTCCCGTGGGAGTATTTGGAGATAAGTTCACAAACTAACAGGTTTTAAATAAGACATATTGCTCCTCCTTTGGAAACAGCTCTTAGACCTGGGTGTACTGTATACCAAACACGAAGGGGGCTGACTGATGGGCTAAGGCCATCATTGCCAAGACTCCCTGAGAAGCTGGTGGACATTGGTCCAGGCCCTAGAGGTTACCTGTCTTCTTCCATTTAACTGCAGGCTTAGAGCAAGCCTGAGCAGCTTTTCCTGCAGTAAGCTTAAGTGTGGGATCAGTGCAAACACATATGTTCTTGTGGCTTCGTTGGACCTAGAAAATCCGGTGGGAGTATGCATGCACCTAAGTCGTGATGGCTGCAAGCTGTAAGCATGACCAGGGACAGTGCAGAGCTTCAAAACCTTGTTGAAGACTATGTTAAGGTTAATGACATTGGATATGCAACTGACTTACAGTGTGCTGAAAGTATCCCTCCTATATAAGATATAGAAGAATGAACAATGCAAGAATGAACAGTGTGAACTGGGATTTTTTTGACGTGCAATTTTAATACATTGCTGCATCCTAAAATCATCTAGGAAGTTTTGGTTGGGGTTTTTTTTTTTTCAGACTAAGGATATAATACTGATTTTCAGTAATTAAAAATTGCAATGTGTATGGTTCTTACAAGTTCTAGAAGCTAAATCAAGGTTTTGTCTACCACTTATGTGGTATCTACCTACTGCATGTCCTACTATTTAGCTTAAGGGGAGAAAATGTGCTGGCATTATTTTTTTTCCATCTGTTCCATAACCTCTGATATTGAGCTTCTAAAAAGCTCAAAGCGGACTAAACAGGTCACAGTCAAAACAGTAAGGTTGCTTTTCATGCATTCTTTAAATCAGATGTTTTAATTATAGTTTTTTAGTTTGTTTGCTAATTAGAAAACAGGTCCACAATGTGGTATCTATCTTCTTCCATTTGAATCAATAAACAGAGAAGTCATGAGAAAGGGACCTCTTCCCTTCAGGGAGTCTTTTCTTGTTAATGTTGACTCAGGTTGTTAGTGCTTACTCTTGTCTCTTTTCCTCTTCTGCCTACTTCCCAGTCTTTTCTCTTTCAGTTCCCCCTCTTGTTTCCCAACGTGAGATCTGTTGCCTTGCACATAGCATGTATGCTTTTGTCCTTCATATTTACCTGCTGTGTCATGAGTGCGCTGTATCTTTCAGTGTGCATTGCAAAAGTAAGCTCTTTAACCAGGCTGAATGATGCTTTTTAAGCCTATAAAAATTTCAAACATGAGTTTCACTGAAAGTGAAACAGGAGAAATACTTCAGCTATAAATAGTGGATATGCACTTTTAAATAACTTGTGAGACCTGTTTGGAATTATCCTGAAGGTTTGCCTCCCACCTGAAAATCACAGTGCTGGCTGAGAAATGAGTACTTCATGTACTTGCAACTTGATGAAATGGAGATAAGTTACTAAATGGTGTCACTTTTTTGATTTGCTCTGTGCTTTGGATGGCATAGTCAGATTTTATGACATCTCTTTTATGGTTAGCTGAATCCAATTCCTGCAAAGACTTGTATCTTTACATGTATCTAACTTTATTTTGGTTAACTGTCTGTGTAAAGACTTTTTAGATTTGGGACCCTGATTAGTTTCTTCCTTGCTGAAAAGACCGCTGTAAATTTCAATAGGGAAACAGAAAAGTCCCTTAACAATTTTTAAGGAAGCTTTTAAAACAATGATTTGAGGATGTACTATTTAAAGTGAATTGCATCAGATACTGAGTTATTTTGAAACAAAAAATGTCTGAATAACCGTGACCTGCTTTTTGTGTGTTCAGGCTTGCTACTGAACACTAGGAAATTCAGAAACTATTTGTAAGGGAGCGAATAATCAGAAATTCAAGTATAACCAAAGGCTGTGGGGTTCAAGGGCTGCAATTCCCGCTCGTTTAACCACGAGTGCAGGATATATTGGGTCCTTGCAGACTCTAGACACACCTTGCTTGTAATTCATATTGCTCCTGTGTGCCAGCTCTGAAGGGCTTCTCCTGTGATCTGGAAATAAAGAAAGGTCAGTTAAAACAAATACCATAAAAGGACACAGTAGAATTTTTCAAATTTTAGAGACATTATCTATCGTCAAATCCCCTCACTAGACCTACATTAAAATAATGATCGCAACCCAAATATAGAACATTTGAACTGTCCCTTTCCAGGCCAGATGTGCTATGTTATGTAATGCCATTTTAGGGTGATTGCTGGAGCTTGGAGTAAAAGGAAAATTAACATATTGTAGATATTGTTCCAAAGAGCAAACATCATAAAAAAAAGTTATAAAACTCAGGGCCCTGAGCAAAAAATTTTAGCAAACGCAACTTCTACACAGAGCCTTGCCTACATACAGGCTGGACTCTCCAGCGAGGTACAATCCAGCCACAGGCCCCAGAGCTTATGATAAGACGAGAGCCCAAATACACACCCCTCTACCAGCACGCTTTGCCCAGATACAAAAGCACTGAAACTCCTAAGAGCTTATTCCTCCAGGCATGGCACATTTCTAAGTTAAATGCACCACAGCAGAAATTTTCTCCACATGCTTTTCAAAACCCTATTAAATAAAAACCATCCAAGCAAGTAGTTGTTGATACGTATGTGCAACAGGCTTCCCAGAAATTCTTTGTAAATAGAGCATCAATGTTTTCCACTGTTCGCAGGGAGGAAATCTGCTGAGTTCAGACCGCTGTAATCAAATCCACATTGCAAAGTCACAAATAGAGAAACAAAGGACAATCACTGTCCATTTTTTGCGCTGCGGATGCCTTAATCAGACTCCATTTTCTTCACTGCTTCAGATTGCTTTCTCAGGGTGATGTGCCAGCCTCCTGCCTCTGTCGGTTACGTAGCTGTCCCCTCCGTCACTGCAGCCAGAGCTGGGACAGCACGCTTGCCACTTGAAGCATTTCACGGCTGTGATCCCAAGCAGAGGACCGAAATCTACGCAGAGCACCGGGGAGGCAGATATACCAGGGGAAAGACTTGGAGCATCTACATTAAGTGTCTGAACACGTATAGGGAGCATACCACGAGAGTCACTGCGCTCAGTCGACTCGGGGAGCATTCCTTCTCTTTCAAATCTCTTTTCACTGTGAAGAGAGTTTTCTTCCTTTTCAGGCATTCAGTAGCAAGAGCAAAAATAGGAACCCAGTTATGCCTGGCCTCTCTGCAGGGAGGTGAGAGCGGGCGAGGACAGAGGGGGCTGTGCTGCGGTTATGCCTAGGGCACAACCTGCACGGGAACTCGCTGTCCCCAACAAGAAAGGTGACCTTTAGCAACTTGCCTGTTCTCGGAGGGGACGGCAGAGCAGCTACATTCCGCAAGAGCAGCAGGGGAGGCTCTATCTGAGCTCTGTTCCCTGAAGGGCTAAGCCTTGGGGTGTTTATATTTTAGGCACCCTTTACCTCCACCTCGTAGACTCATGATGCAAGAGAGGATAAACAGTCTTTCCCAGGGCTATTTAAGGGAAACCTGCTTGCTCCTGGGAGAGGGACTCAGCAGCAAATGGGCAGCATTTGTACGCTATTAAAGTACCCCCCCATGGCTTCAGACTCTTCGTAAGGCTGACCAAGGGGTAGAAATAGGCAGGAATAGGTAGGCAGTTCAGGCACAGCAGACACCGGTAATCTGCCAGCTCTTTTTGCCGTACACTCCATCTCTAGACCCAGCTAACTGGGCCTGTCTGCACCCAGTCCGAGATCTCTGATTTGGCTCTGGGAAGGCTGGTGTGCCTGCACAGCTCTCAAGCGTTGTTCAGAAAAGCCAGCGTGGGTTTTCAAACACACTTAGTTCTGCAAATGTGTTTCATTGCTGTGGCATTTCTAGATCTGTGCCCTTTTTTTCCCCTTTAGCATCAATAGCATCAATAAGAGAGATTTAAAGAGAGCAATCAGATTTCCTCTCTGGCTTTATTTAGCAGGGTTTTTTTAGTCTCATAAGGTAGTTTATGGATAAAAGAAACTGCTTAACCTTGTAGCCTTCCTCTGCACCTATCCCAATTTGACTTTGCCTTTTCTGAATGTGAGTGACCCAGTTATTCAAAAGATGTCAGGAGAAGTGTCACCAATGCCTTGGCCAAGGGCCTGAATTGTTCCTATGCTCTACCAATGCTTTTTTGTATCCTGTGATCATGTTTTGCATCCTATGACCATGTTTGTCATTTCTCAGGACCGCACTGACTGGTAGGCGCAGTAATCCTGTGATCAACCAGCACGTTCATGCTTATCTCCCTCGTCTGTTGTTTCAATTTCGTTCTTGTTGTTGAAGCTCTTAATGTGACACTTTCCAGCTCATTTCTATTACCTCACTCCCCCTTTCTGACTCTTTCTGAAAAAAAAATATGCTATATTGATGATGCTACCTTATCCTCATTATTCATTTTCTTCAAGGCACTGGCATTTTAGGTAAAATAATAATGTAAAACTCTAAGTAGGAGAATCAGGAGGCCTTGCTTTTTTTTGGAGTTGCATCAATTCAGATAGACAGTGTGTGCCTACCCACTGCACCAGGGCTGGTAGCTTGTGGAAAGCGAGTGTTGCAGTAGCTGGCAACACACACGGAGTCTGCAGCTCACAGGGAATCGCTGTAGGGCTTTTATGCAATTGATTAAATGATATTGTGCACAGTCATCAAAAATGGAGCTTCACAATATATGTAATGATGTGCTTTGTTCTAATCTTTGCCTGCATAATATCAGCGGAACATCTATTTCTAGATAAAATAAATGTAAATGAATATAACCAAGCCTGACAAAGTTATCAGACTTTCCAGTTGCTGGAGGTAAGCTGAGAGAATATAATTCCTCCCCCCCCCCGCCCCGTTCCAAATAAAATATTTTAAAAACTCACAAGTGGAGGATTTGCTGCTTTTGGTGGCCAGTACAGCAGGTCTCCAACTGGTCATGCAGCAGAAACGGCAGTGATCCGTGTGTCCCACAAAGGTGGGTTTGACAAAGCAGTAGAGGTTTTATAGTAGCTGAAATATAAATAAAGGAGAAAGGCAAATGTCTGAGGATGAGTCAGCCAAGAGGTGAATACATCTACTTGTAAGTGGGCTGTTTTGTAGATCACACCGTGACTTAGAAACCAAGATAAGGCTGCAGAGTGTGCTTGAACTTTTTAGAAATCTTGGATTAATTGCTAGAGGATGATAACTGAAATGTCCCTGCTCCTTTCCTTCTTTCTTTTATTCAGCTCCCATTTCTTTAGTTTTCTGTTCTCTTGCCTTTTCCTTTTTCTCTTTTTTCTTTTTTTTTTTCTCTAATTAAATATAAATAAAAAGGACTGCATGTGTGGTGCTGTCACTTACGACATATAACTTCTCACGAGCCATCCCAGTGATTTTAACTGACAGTTTGTAATTAAATAAAGATAGAAGGTCTATAGGTTTCAACTGCATATCTGCATTTCTTGTCTTCCGGGAGTTTTTTGCAAACTGAAGAGTGTGTAAATGGGGACTTTTTTTTTACACGTGTACCTGTATAAATATTTCTGCTTTTGTATCTGATCAGATTAGAGTTATTTAGGTCACCTCTAGCCAAGAAAGCCGTGCCGGTATAGCAATGTCAGCTAGGGGAGTTATTGGGGGTTTGTTTGTTTTTTCCTTTCCTTTCTGGCTGGGGAAAATCTGAGCTTAATGCGCAGTGAACCCAGCAGAACCCCCACAAGGACGTAACAAAAAACCATGCTTTTTTTCTGGGAGAGCTTATTTTCCTTCGGGTGAAGCTCCACAGGTAATATTACTCTGTTTGTTGTTTGTTGTCTTCCTGTCGTCGTCGTCGTCCCCTCCTGCCCCCCGGCCGCCCGCAGCCTCCTCCCGGCAGCGGCCGGGCTGCCAGCATGGCCGCGGGCGCTCTCCCCGCCGCCCCCCGGCCGGGCGGGCGCTTCCCCGGCTCGCCGCTGCCGCGGGCCGGGCTCTGGCTGCCGGCCGGCTCCCTCCACCGCCCGGCGGGCCGGCAGCGGCGGCTCGGCCGCGGCGGGGGACGCGGGGGAGAGGAGGAGCGGCGGGAGCCGGCCCTCCGCGCCCGGGGAGTGCTCGGCGACCGCCGGCGGCGGGTCCCGTCGCCCCCCCCCCCCCCCCCCCCCGCTCCCCGGCGGGAGCCGGCCTTCGCCGCCCGCCGAGTCCCGCCGGCCGGCTGCGGGCAGGCGGCGCCGGCGGCGAGCGACAGCTGCGGAGCGGGAGGCGAACCCAAAAGAGCTGGAAGCCGCTCCCGAGCAGCAGCGGGCGGGGCGGAGGGTGCCCGATGGGGCTCTGCTCCCGCGAGGGGCTGCGAGGCTCCGGGCGGGGGTCGGGGAGCCGGGCGGGGGGCGTCCGCCCGCGCTCCATCGGGCGAAGAGCCTCGGGGCGCCTCGCCTCACTGTCAAACCCTGAACGCCGCCGTTCTCGCAGGGTAAGATCCCGCGGTCCGAAGGCGAAACGGCTCGCCTCGACAGCCACGTAGCGAGCCGGCTTTCAGAGGCGAGGCCTCTTCCCTTACTGCCGTTCTTCGGGGAGAGAGCTGGCACTGCTTTAGGGAGGGGGTCTGCAGTGCCTCCCCGGGAGACCCGAGACGGTCCCCCCGCCCCGGTTCTGCTCGGCAAGCCGTGCCGCAAGGCGACCGCAGCTCCAGGTACGCTTCCCGAGAAAACCGACTCCATCCTGGGTCCTGTTCGCACCCCACTTGGCGATCCCGCTTCGCGTTGGCAGAAGCGCCAAAGACTGGGACAACTTAGGTCATGCTATTCTGCTACAGAGCTCCCTGCGGCCTCCCTGTTTTGTCCGTATTTACTCCCTTTTAGTATCAGTACTGCTCGCTGGGAGTTTGTTATGAAGTAAAAGTCTTAAATGCAAACTACTTCCCAGGCCAGCAAGAAATATTTAAACACTTCAGGCATTCAGTCTGTGATTCAGAGATTTATTTATAAAACTGTTGATTTTGGGACACTAAACCATTGCATTTAAACTGCAGAAGTGAGTCATATTTGTGGGAGGTAATTACTACCAGAAAGTACAACTAACTTTTGTAGGTTTCTCTGTAAAATGTCCACTTATGATCTGCAACTACTAAAAATAACGCGCTTTGTTGAGTTTCAGCACAAGTTATCTTTACAGAATTATGTGGCTTTATACATATATTCTGTTTTCCTGACATATGATAAAATAAATGACTCACATGCCTGAGAATTTATTTGGGTATTTTATGTGGACTGTCCTGACCAGGTAACTTGTTCAGCTTATATACTTCTCACGAAAACCAAAGACTGCGGTAACTACTAGAGAAAAGCCATTTGACATGGGAACAATGATTGTAGCTAGCGCTTACAAACAGTGTTTGTTCGTCAGCAAGGTCTCCGGATTTCTTGTGTCATCCAAAAACATGATAATCTACTCAGTCTGTTCTTTTCTCCGTGGTTAATAGATCCTGGGAGCTGAGGGAATTCCAGATGTCCAACACCTGCAGAAGCTACTTGCAGAGCAAGAGGGAACTTTCCTCATTATCCCTCAGTCATGACTGAGGAATTCAAGTTTATTTAACTTGTGGTCACTTAGCAGCACTCCCTATGAGCAGATGAGTCAGATGCTGTGCCACCTATCCCAAGAGAATACCCTGCCAACTGGGTTCAGAAAAATAATGTCATCCATCCTGGCATACTAGGCTTTGAACAGTTTTTCCCATGTCAATCAGGGAGAGCTTAAGGTGCACCATAAACCCAAGCGGCCTTTCGCTGCTGGCAGACCAGGAATCATGGCTAACAGACCAAAAAGGGAGTTGCTCTCCAGAATTTAAACCACAGTCCTCTGAATATCTTCTTCCTTTTCCAAATGTGCAGTTGCAGAAGAGGCCTTCGTTTAAAAACTGTGTCTGCAATTTGCCAGGAATCGGGTAGTCTCTGCTACAATTCCTGGGACTCTCATGACCAGATGACGGTCAGGAAGTCTTTCCCCTGTTCTCCCTGCTCCTCCAAAGTGAATCCAGCTCCCACAAACTGCATAGCCTCTCTGAGGTGGTGGGGGTCAGAAATGGGAAGGGTGGGACTTGTACTTGCCTTTCCATGGCTTTCTAAGGAAGAGAACTAAATATTTCCATCCTTAACTATGCATCTTTGAGCAGCTCCACCCTATTCTACCCATGGTTCTTGGACAAACAGGCACTTAGTTTATTTTTCCTGGCTTTTTTTTTTTTTTTGTCTCCTTCCTAGGGTCCTAATTACCAGCTGGCTCTGGGCAAATGTGCCGCACTTGGCCATGGCAGCACGGCTGGCTGGCAGAGGGTTTGTCTGCATTAAGGGAGCTCCCCATGCTGCTGGGGTGCCACTCTGATGTACCCACTCAGGAGGAGGGCTGGGTGAGTGTCAACGCACACTTTGAGACACCACACATAGCAGGATGTCAGCTGGTGATCAGGGAAGGCCAGGACTGCTTCTCATCAGCATTAAAGTGGACATGGGTACACTTTATATTAAGTTACAAATTGCGTCTTTGAGGTGTATCAGTACTACTTGCTACAGCGGAGTGGGGTTGGAAGGCAAATTGCCTTTTCCCTTGAATTCATTCTACAGGAATGTGGGAATTATTATTTCGATCTGATTAATGGCCCACTCACTCTAGTGACTTCAGCCAAGGAGCAAGAGTCCCCAAAGCTTCAGAGAAAGAGACAAAATCTGGTAATAAATACTTATATAAGATGATTTTTAAGCAAAATTCTTCCTAATATTGAAGTTATTTTTGCATGAAAAGTTCATGAAAGATGAGCACAAATCTCTTCTGATGGCTTCTGTGGTGGAAGGAAACAGTTGCATCCCAAACAAAATGCAGCGATGGGCTTGAAATTGGAAAAAATATTTCACAAGATAGCTATATAGTATGACTGTTATTTCACAGGATGGTCACTATCGAAATGGGCTAAAGGTAAACACATTTTTTTCTGTTTTCAGAGACATTTTAGAGTTTTCAGTGTTCATATTGGATGGAGGCTTAACCGGATGGTCCTTACCATATAAGTAGCAAAGCAGTTTAATGGCCATGACCCTTTAGCAACCTGTGTCTTAGGGATTCAGTAGTCACGGCTAATAAAGTTAAACACGCTTGCACCGAAATTAAGCATTTTTTACAGGTAACTTAATTTCATAATCTCAAGTCAGATAATTTTTATCAATAATTTTTAAACTTCCTGATTTGAGGAGTTAAGTGTGACTGCACGTCTTGCACATGTTGAGGTGGAGGTCTCTGTTAATTCCTCAGCACTCCCTCCAGCTTTTCAGAAACCCTCCTAACGGCTGCGGGCTTTTAGGAAAGCTGGTGGTCACCACTGAGCGTTGGGCTGTACTGTGAGCTGAACGCTTTGAGGTAGGCTCTGTGTTTGTTAAAGCGGGTCTACTTCTATGACTCATAATTTTTCCTGCAGAAGTGAAAGAGCAGCATATTCTGCGTCACTTATGCATTTAGATCTGCCCAGCAATTGTCTAGAGCCGAGTTCACGTATTTGCAAATACTTTTCTCCCTGCACTGGATCCCAATGGGTGTTCGCCTTGAAGATCTGTGACCCGGTCGCACCTCCTGTAATGCTCCTGTACCATAGTGTCAGGTTTTTGCTGTTATTTTGCAGGAGGGAGAAATACGAGGAAAGAGAATCCTATTAGAATTGTTTGTACCTCTTGAGACTGATGCACATCCCATTAAAATACATTTCTGTATTATAATTACTCAGTCTTCTTCATGATATGACTGTTGCTTCAAAACAAATAAGCCAGGGACGGAAATGCTGCTGAGACTGTGCTGCTAGCCCTCGATCACTAGCAGCGAGGCCAAACACAGTTTCTGGGGGACGTTTGCTAAAATACCGGATTCAGGTCCCACCTCGAACAGGGGGATGCTGAGCCAGGCCGGCGGAACTCCTGCTGCCTGTTTCTCCAGGCAGAAGAGGCAAACAAAAAGCACGATCCTCCTGGGAGGACTTGACTAGCAGTGATGAGGGCTTGGCTAGAGGGTTTAAAAGTGTTGCCAATAAAATTGTGCCCCAGCCCTGGCACTCGCAGCAGGCAGGGCAGGGATGGCATGGGGCTGGCGCTGCCCAGTCCGGTGACTTCTTGCACCGACAGCCCCTGTGCTCTGCACAGGCAGCGGTGAAGTGCTTTTCCTGCTTCCCAGCTCACCCAGCCCCACAACACGGCCCGTTTCTCTTGTTCCTTCCTCTAGCTTGCAAGCTATTGATCTGGACTAGGGTGAGCACCCTCCTGAGCTTTGCTTTTGTGGTGCTTCCTCCAGGCTTCCCCCCCTCCCCGGTCCCACTATTTTTAGGAATAGTTAGTTGGTGCAGCCTCCTGTAAAATACTCAAGTAAAAACTCCTTCATGGTATGTCTCCTTTTCTAACAAGGAATACCCTGCCAGAGCACTGAGGTGACCAAGGAGAGATTTACTACGTGCCTTCTTGCTTCTCTGCCCTTCTGACTTTGGTAAGGATTCTCTACCTTGTAGCTTCTGCTGAGGGACTTTTGCATGATATGGAGAAGCATAAGAAAGGCTGCCTGCAGACAGATGGACAGACAGACAGGCAGGCAGAATGATAACTGCGTTTTGGTACAGAGCTGGGGCTCTGCAGTCTCTAGTCCAAGTGTTTGTAAGGGGAGTCAGCAGCATTTTCAAGCCAGTCACTTCCAGTGATTCACCTTCAGGGGACCTAGAAGTGTAGTGGGGATTGCAGGGATAAAGACTGGTCATAGACTACTCATAAAAAGAAAGAAATCTGAATGCTAGCTGACAATTTGTTTGCCAAGTTTTAGTCCAGTAGAGTTGAAATGGCCAAGTTTTTAATGCCAACAATTGAGGTTTGTAAAGGAAATACCAAACCAACCTTGGTGGAAAAAGAGGCGGACATAAAATTACAGAGTAAAGACTGCATTTGCTTTGTAGGCAGAGAAATAAACAAGTTACAAAAAAGAAAATCCATCTGAGTTTTTCAGTTTGATTCCTGTGCCTAAACAGAAAAGTGTAAGATTTACCAGTAAATTTACCAGCGGACACTCAGCAATCTGTACAGAATTGTTGGCAAGGGGAGCAGGGAAGGGGACCGATACAGGGAAGTGCTGCAAAAATGCTCAGAAACTGTTGCTTGGTCTCATCATGTAAAGACTTAAAAAGAGCCCAGACCACAAATTCTTGACTGTTCTTATTTCAGCAGGTGCCAAAAAGACACATTCTTTAATGTATACAATGGTTTTTCTTGGATACAATTTCAACAATATACACTTGTCATTGGACATTTGTGTAATTTTTCATGTATAATGTGTAAGAGCGTGCCCCTGAATTCCTGCAGCAGCAGCAGGCCAGCTAAATTCACCGTGAGCCCTATCTTCCATCCAAGAAGCATTCCACTGAAGTTGGAGAAACTATTCACTGCATGGGGACTGCCAAGGCACACTGGAGCAAGGATAGCAAAATCTTCTCCTGAAATATTATTTCAGTCATTTCGGTTTTATGAAGGACAAAAGAAAACATTACACATTGCATGGGTAGACTTATTTGTCTGCTCCAGAAGGCTGAACGTATTTCATCCAGAAGTGACAGCGGTGCCTGAAAAACCACTTCTCAGAATTAGTAGGTTTATTTTGTGGTGCAGCTTGAGAAGCCCAGGTTTCCAGACCCAGTAATGGACATCAGAGAGGTCACAGTACAGAAATGCCAAAGCATGGGCACTGGTTCTTGTACAGGACCAACAGGATAACTTGATTGAGCAAACTCTACACCATGTACGTCCCTAACAGATGTGCTGTATGTGTAGATAGTGGCAGAGACTGGCAGTCAGTGGCCATAATTTCCAGACCGCTTTCTTCAGATTGCCTATGAATGGCTGTCCTCCTGTTTTTAACTTGCTAGCTCAACGCAATGCTTTCCTGTTCAATTAAGCAGATGTCATGCTACAGCAGAGTATTTCTGGGGTTTCTGCTGTAAATTATTCATACCTGGGAAAAAAGCAGCACCAGCTAATATTTGGGTACTCAATCACATACAGCAGTCCCCTATATGTTCCTTTTGTAATGGTTGTAGTCATTTGCAATAAGCTGCTGCAGTTTTGTTTACTCTGTGGTATGCTTTCCTGTTCTTTTTCAATTGTCCTTTTCCATAAAATAGTGTTTAATAAATTTTAAGTAAATCTGGGAGTGCTTTATGATGTGCAAATATGTAATGTTTGTGTGATGCATAGGAATATACAGGCTCTTGCTACTCTTCCTTAATCAGTGCACAAACTTTGTAGTTTTAACCTACCAAATAAAATCAGGGATAAGTTTTACTGATTAAATGATCTGTAGCAGCAGGAATACATTATTTAATTTTCCTTATATGCTCCTTGCTAGAGGTAAATAAGATATCATTGCAATACCATTCACTCTGTTATAGCTTCAGCTGTGTCAGCATTTATGTTACAAACCTCTTCTTCCAGGCATTTATAACCCAGCCGTAAAATGAACTCCAGTCTGAAGCTTGGCACACAAGGTCTCAGTCTGGCAATGAATTTATTTTACAAAAAGTGAGAACAATGCAATATCTGTTTGGCCATATCCAAGTTATAATTGTTTTGGTTCTTAGCAACGGGGTGGACCTACATAGAGAAGCCCGCAAAGTATCCACCTGCCTGACATCACTTCAGCCTCGCCCTTTTAAGTTCACCATAAAATCCAAGCGTGTCAAAGCCTAAAATGTTTCATGAAGTTTTGCACACTGCAGTGAGTTTAATTCAAAAGGTGACGTTTCAGAAGTGTTGTGCATTGCACTTCTCCAGGCAGCACTCCTGCTGCTCCCATGCGAGCAGAACTCAGCTGAGCTCCTGGATGGCTTTTCATGGTTCATAACCAAATCCCAGACCTGCTCTGATGGTGAGGAACAATGCCTGTTTCACTTACACTTGTACCTTCGTTGCCCAGAGTGTGAGTGTTGCCTCTCATGGCCCCTGCCAGGGCCAGACTCTTAGAATCATAGAACCGTAGAATCATGGTTTGGGTTGGAAGGGACACCTTAAAGATCATCTAGTTCCACCCCTCCTGCCATGGGCAGGGACACCTTCCACTAGACCAGGTTGCTCAAAGCCTCATCCAACCTGGCCTTGAACACTTCCAGGGATGGGGCATCCACAACCTTGCTGGGCAACCTGTTCCAGTGCCTCACCCCCCTCACAGTGAAGAATTTCTTCCTTACATCTAATCTAAATCTACCCTCTTTCAGTTTAAAGCCATTTCCCCTTGTCCTATCACTGCATGCCCTTGTAAAAAGTCCCCCTCCAGCTTTCCTGTAGGCCCCCTTTAGGTGCTGGAAGGCTGCTGTAAGGTCATCCCAGAGCCTTCTCTTCTGCAGGCTGAACAACCTCAACTCCCTCAGCCTGTCTTCACAGGAGAGGTGCTCCAGCCCTCTGATCACCTTCGTGGCCCTCCTCTGGACCCACTCCAACAGGTCCATGTCTTCTCTCCCCTTTGCTTCTTGTGCCACAGCAGGAGCCCAGGCATCTCTTCGGATACCGCTCCTGGCAGCCCGGGGCCATGCAGAGAGCTGGGCTGCCTTCCACTTGGGGGGCCCCGCAGCCACGGCTGGCCTTTGATTTCCAATCAGTCACGTAGGAAAAATGTCCCATAAACAGCGGAGCTGTTAAAGTCATCAGGTTTCACGTTCGGAGACTGAATTTGCTATGCCCTCCCCTTGGGCTTGTTGGGAATTTATAATGTTACAGTCCCTGAGGCCAGGTGTCCTTCCTCAGCCGCAGCCCTCAGCGGGCGATGGGGAAGCAGTGCCTCCTCCACGCAGCCACAAATCTCCTCCTCCTCCTCCGCAGCGGTTGCCTACCCAAAGTCCCCACCCAAAGTTTCCAAGAGACCTCCTGACATTATCGCAAGGCTTTCTTCTCCTACTAGGACTGGAACATAACTTGCATAAGTTTACATCCTTGGATCTGCCACAAAATTACCATGTCCGAAGATGTCAGTGTGTTAAAAGGTGAATACTATTAGAAGAGCGGGCAAAGCACCTTTTTATGAAGCACATCTGCTCCCTGTTTTTTCTCTGTGCCACACCTCAGGTTTTCTCCTCTGGTTTCAAGAACGTGTTTTGGCTCCCTTTTCATCCCCAGCCGAACTGAGGAACTAAGTGAGCACTAGCCAGGTTTGCCAGGTTTGATATATACTCACCAACCGGCAATTATAAAAAACATCTAGAGCATATAACATATATAGGTTCTGAGTGATACTGTTATTAACCATTAAAGAACATGCTTTATTTAAATAAAAATAGAAAGGCTGATGAGATTTTATCTAGAATCCATCTTTAAGACAAAGATATGAGATGTAGTTTCCAAAGATTAATTCACTTTCATCTTATGATATTTCCTTTTGGAAAGCCTCAACTCTCCAGGTTCTCTCAATTTCTGCACTGCAGGTGGTAGAAGATCGTGATATTAATTGAATGTGTTTAAAAATGAGCAGTTTGCTCCCGTATCTTTAATCCAAGTAATATAAAGCTATGCTTAGGAAAAAAAATCATGAATGTGGTTTTGAGCATATATATGCAAAAGCATAATATTAATAACACCACCGTCTTAAAGTATAACTCAAATAGACACCTAGTATTCTATAAAAATCAATTTAAAGAAAAACAGACACAGTGTTCTGACTTGTTTAAGCCAAAGTTTGCATTGGATGTACATTCAGGGCATATTTTGCCTATGTTGTTCAACTATTTATGTAATTTGGAAGGAGATTATTTCCAGTCTCCAGCAATGTAACTGATCTTCCAAACTCACTGACAGTCTGTATCACAGAAATAGAATCACAGCAATTAGGTTATTAAGTAAGTAAGTCAGTGACACAATCAATTCAATTAAATATTTGGAATCAATTTTAAAATTTATGTTAACTGATAGTCAAGCTGTTTTGCTGTCTCTGGTGAACATTAAGAAATGGGAAGGAGATAATATTAAAATATGCAAGCTGTCATAACAAGGGTTTGGGGAGAAAAATAGGCAAATAAAAAAATGTGATTCAAATTTAAAAAAAATGAGCCAAAACTGTACATTGCACGCTTAGAGAACTCTATACAGTTACAGTGATGTACAACCTCCCTCCTGAGTGCAGGCTAAGACGTTCCATT
The DNA here is from genome assembly GCF_947461875.1 of Haliaeetus albicilla. NCBI lineage: Eukaryota > Metazoa > Chordata > Aves > Accipitriformes > Accipitridae > Haliaeetus > Haliaeetus albicilla. The sequence continues at coordinate 64,222,195 of NC_091484.1, read as the reverse complement.
AGGTTTTTCTGGCCAAGGAAGGCCTATACATTTTGTGAGCATAGTAGAGGCACACATTAAGCAAGTATGTTCACCCTTACATTGGAAAAGCAGGACAGTTTTTTCTGTAGTGGTACCTTTTTTAAAAAAGCACAGATAGCTAAAGTGCCTATTGTCACCAACTTCCATTCCTGAAGGAAAAAGATAGCAGAAGCATCCACCTAGCAGATAGTGTCTGAAATGCAACATTAGCAGAAATGTTGAACCCGTGAATCTAAATAAGAAAATACTTTCATGGCAGCAAAAACAAATCACTCAGAAATCTTATAAAAGATTTGCTCTGATAAATTGTTAGACTGAGTCTGAAGTTGGAAGAGGTATCTCCTTTGTTGTGATGTTATTTGTTTGTGGTTATGGAGACAAGATGTTTTTCTCGGTGCTGAAACCCTTGAAATGATTGGCAAACTTCAAAGAATGAAAATATAAGTCTCGGGTGACAAATTGTATAAAAAAATCTCATCAGCTTTCTTGGAAATTTTTCTTTGAATATATGAGTTCAGGAAATAGTCTGACATTTTGAAGAAAATGAATTAGACAATATTTCCTTCTCTACCCAAGGCTTTCCCCTCGCTAGACTTAGCGGTCACATAAAACTCAGCTGGAATGAGCGTGCTGAGGGACAGATTCTTCTGCCCATCCACCAAACAGCTGCAGTGGGGGCCCAGCCTTCTCCTCCCTGTCCCACAAGCAGTGCGTCAGCTCCAGCCCAAAGAACCAGTGTCATCAGGATGAAGCCTTGTGGCTTGTGTGGCCTAATAAGTCCTTGGTTTTATCCAGACACCCAAAGGAAAGCCATCCAGGCTATGCTGGTTGCAATTCGTGTATGCCATCAAATGAGCACAGCCGTCAGCTGGGAACAGCTTTTGATTGCTACTAGTCCCCATATGTGAAAGGTTTTCTCTTTCCTTAACAGTTCCCTGAGTCATTCAATTCTTCTACTTCGTCTTTGGCCCTATTTAGGGGTGGTGTATGTAAACTAGATTAATTTATCTTACAGAGGTTGGCTGTCTCCGTAACATCTGCAGACCTAGATTGACACCTTGAAAATCATGTTGGCTAACTGTTGAGTGCTTCTACTAGGATCGAAAGCTATCACAATTTGGTAACACACTTTCATCCATCACCTCTTTATGATCTCTCATTTGCTTTCTGGTCCATGATTTCTGAGAGGTTTATTTGTCACAGAACTGCTATCTGAACTGTGGTCCAACCTGACAGAAAGACAGCACTGGTTTACAAATGATTTTATCCAAAAAACCCAAACATGGGTCAGAGGAGGGAAAAGAGCTTCCAATTATTATTTTCAAAGTCGACAAGCAGATTTGAAGTCTAAGTGGGCAAGTTTTTATTGTAAAGGCAATCTCAGCTAAAGATTGCCTTGTGGCACTTTTTGGTGAAAGAAACTTAAACAGATGGTTTGTGGTATGAATCATGCAAATCATTGGCATGTTCTTTGAAAAAGTTTGGGTCATCAGCTAGGTGAAGGTAATAAGTATCTACCAAAAGATATCATCGTCACAGTTCACTCATCTTCAGACAAGAGTGAATTAAACTGAGTTTAAACGCAAATCCCCCATGAAGGGTAGTGTTCATATCCCCAGCAATCAGGTCTGGTGGTGTGGTCTTCCTCTACACTCCTTCCTTGCAACTCCAAGCTCATTATGACTGTAGTCAGTATATTCACATTTCCACCATGAAGATGTTCACATTGTTGCACACTGAGTGGCTACCTGCCTGCCCATAACTCTTTTAAGAATACAGAAACTAGCAAATTGGATTAGACCCAGCCCCGTCAGCCCCTGGTCGTCTCCCTAGTGTGTTTAAGAGCCGTGTTAGAGCCCCACGGAGAAAGGGGCAACTACAGAATGAGCCTCCTTGGTACCCTCCCATTTCAAAACAATCAGTATTTTAAGGAATTTTACAACAGGAAGTTCAGTCTGGAGCATTGGGCTCATCACCCGTAGATGGACATATCCCCTATGATAGTATTTAATTACAAATCACAAATCACTTTTTTGCACTCAGCTATACTTTCGGCTGTATCCTGTGGCAATAGATTTCAGATATTAATTATGAACTGCAAGAGGAAAGGACTTGGTTTTGATTGTTTTAAACTTACTGTTGGATAAGCACATTGGCAGCCCCCAATGCTGTTGGGACAGATAGCATCTAACTGTCCCTTTTTCTTTTTTTCCACAAAACATTCATAATTTTATAGATTTCCATTACAACCCTATAAAAGAGGAGTCACCTCATATCTGAAATCAAAAGTCCAAGCCACCTCATATCTGAAATCAAAAGTCCAAGCCACTGCAGGTTCCCTGTACAAGTGCTGTTCCAGACCTCTGATCCTCATCATACGCCCTTTATTCTTCGCAGTTCCACTGTGTACTGTCTGAAATGAGATAACCAGACCCGCATGCAGCATTGAAGAAGCAGGAGCACCGAGGACTGACGCAGTGACACACTGGTTTCTGGTCAGCTTGCTGTTTCTCTCCTTATAACTCTTACAGGCTGCCTGTCTTTTTGGCTGTTGCAGAGCATTACGCTGGTGTGTTCAGACTCGGGTGTCTCAGAAACACTCCTGGTTTTGAGAGACACAGGCCTGGTTTTTCTAGGCAGTGGAGAGCTTTCTGCCTGTAGAGCTGCCCTTAAACTTACGGTGATTGCTAATTTCAACCAAAAAGCATGAGGCCAATATATGCCTGGAGATACAGCTCTCCATTGTCATATCGAGACCAGGGCAGGCTTCTTGCTAATATAGTTGTAGGTGAAATACACAGCTGTCACCATTAATCCCTGTGCACTAGCGGGTAGCTCTGACCTCCTGGCCAGGCTGGGAAGAGGCATGGGAGAGAAGGATGCCAAATATTTGAAGGAGCAGCGCATTTTAATTTTTGATTTCAGTTTGCACTGTGAAGCAAGTGTGTTCTTACTTGCATTAACAAGTAAACATGTGTTTTCTGGGAGAAATGGCTTCAGATTACAATGAGAATTTGATCCTATGAAAACATTTTATTGATTTAATTTGTTCAGAGAGCTTTGGAAAGGTGATGGAGCCCATATTCTTGACCAAATCAGCCTATCGTTAACCAAATTTAACCCTTCACCCCAGTAAAAAAGAAAGGGTAATGTAAATATTGCTTAGTCTCATTTTCCATATTCCCAGTGTTTTTATTTCAGTGTCACATGGGCCCTCCACATATATTTAAAGCGCATATGCTGAGAGGAGCCCTTTGACTCTGCCCTTTTTGTTATTTCAATGTCCAGGAATGAAATACACTGTTTATGTGACTCCAGGCTTTGCACTTGTTCATATGCTGTGTATACTGTTCATAAGCTGGGTTTATAAAATGGAATGACCTCAGCCACCTAGTTTTCAAGCCCCAGGTCCAGATGTTGACACAAATCCTTCAGTCTCAGGCTCATTTCTTTCTTTATGTTATTGATAGTTTTTTAAATTTTTTTTTTTCTTGCTACTTAGAAAAATGCATAATTAAAATTACAGAATTTCGGTATCCAGCCTTCTCTTTCACTGAAACTTTAAAACTCCCTTAGAGGCCACAACTTCTTCCTTCCTTATTTATTTACTTTTCCAAAATATGCTTCTAAGAAGTTGTGGTTTCTCCTCATTGCAGAAGACAGACAGAACTCTATTAGTTCAAGATACCAGCCAGATTCTGCCCTAATACAAGACATGCAATACATTTGGAGTGGGACCTGCAAACACCTGTGTTGCCTAGATGGAACAAACAGAAGAGCCTAGTAGAAGTAACTACTACTCTATTAAAAAAAGAAGTCCAAATTTCATGATGTCCCAGAATTCCCTTCCTACCCTACCCACACCCAGATAAGGAAACATTGTTATCCTTGTTTTATATTAAAAAGTTATACTATGACATTTGCTCTTAGCTTGGGATGAATTAGAAACCTGAAATGTCTGAATTTCTAATCTGCTCTTGCACCAGACCGTCTAAAGCTTTCTCTTCTCTGTTCTTATATCATTATGTAGGAATAAAATATTCTTTGCCTTTTCTTGTCACTTGCTTTTATTCTAATAAACCTTCTTTTTTTTTTTTTTTTTTTTTTTTTTCTCTCTGAGAAAAGAGTTGAACTTCTGGAATTTTTGGTTCCCTGTTTGTGAAATAGACCCAGACTACTTTGGAGGAATGTTTTAATAAAATGAGTGATTTCAAGGTAGGAGGTCATGCTGGTAGGAGGTCTCGAGCTAGACTCTGGATATATGAACCTGCACGGAAGCTGGGGGAGGAAAACAGCCTGCAAGGCAGAGTATTTGGGAGAAGGCAGTAAAAGGTCAATCTGTGTGCACATGGCTCAGTGTTTGCCACAGGTGCAACATCTTCGTATATCATCGCCTTTATTTTCCCAGCTTTGGCCCGAACACTTAGTATGTGCTGTTAGCAGGTTGTGGGATTAAGAAACGGACTCCAGGAGGAGATGAAGCAGGTAGAGAGTCGGGGTATATCAGTGCTGGATTTCCAGGCAAAAGATACTTGGAGTAGGGGGCAAGTGGGAGCAAAACCTGAATGCTTGTACAGAGCCATGGCCATAGTCATAAAAAGAAGAAATTGAAGGTAAAGCTTTTTTATTTACTTTGTTTCTCTTTCTCTTGCTCTCAACACACACACAAAATGACAAGGAGTGAGACTTCAGCAAAGACTAATGCCCAAACCACAGAATCAGTGGATAACAGTGTCAGATGAATAGCCTGTTCCAGGCAGGTGAGACTGCCCAAGAGGAAAATAGAGATTTATACTATGCAGATGAGAAATCTGGTATCCTTTATGAATTTGGAGATATTAAAGATTCCCCAGTTAATGACAGGGTCATTTGTGAGATGTGCTTCCAGCTTGCAGGAGTGATTGGTGAAAGAAACAGTTCTAAACAATAGATAAATGCCTCAAAATAGTGAGGGCCACTAAACTGTCCTGGGGAAAAAATGGACACGAGGGCAGAACAGATATGGGACAGCACAGAAAGCTGTCTGTCTTCTTCTGCACTGTCAGAAAACCCATCGATTTTGGTTGTGGGTACAACTGGGTGAACTGGGCACTGCTGAACAGCAGGATTAGGTGGAGAAAAGCCACCAAGAGCTGGGTCATACCACAAACCCCTTCTGTGGCCAGTAAGGAGATGCAGGCGGCTGTTGAGACAGCTAAAGCCAGAGCTGTTGTCTCCAGGATCACCCACTGCTTCTGCTGGAGGAGAAAGGCTGGGTGGATCACTGGGCAATATCAAAACAATCCTCCTGGGAGGAAGCCCCTGGGGGACTGCAGCCTCTGAGAGCCTGAGATGTGGCTGAAGCAAGAAATAGTCTCCCCTGCCCCGCTCCACAGGGTGCACCCATGACTGCCAAGCTGCAGACCATTTGTTTTTGTGAGACAGTGATAAAGGACAGGCAGGCCTGCAAAAACAGGCATCATTCATCCTCTAATCCCAGCACAAAGTGGGTCTGCCTGTGGCTGGGAGAAAACCGTCAGGTAACCAAAGCATCTGCACTGGCCGAAAGCAGTTAAACTGAATATCGAGAAGAATTATTAATGGCTGAGGAAATGCTACCTGATAGCGTATGGAATAGCGTGCACCACTTGCGGCACAGTAACGGGTCCTGGCTTTCTGAGACAGATGAGCCATTCAGCCACCTACCAATGCCGGACACAGCTCCTGGCAAGTAAAGCTTGGCAGAAATGCCCGTGGGTGTCGTGCCAGGCGGAGAGGTGCTGCAGCATGAACTGACCCGCACCAGCGACTCCCAGGCGTCGCACGGGTATTGCAGAGGGAGCCGCGTGCCAGAGGAAGCAGGCAGGAATGTGTGGCTGCACGCTGCAACCTCAGCACAAAGGTCAGAAGGAGAATATTAGGGCAAAATTAGCCCAATGCTAATCCTCTACATCCGACGTCTGTTGATTTCTGAAGAACGTTGATTGACAAGCCCCAACCAAAAGAAGAAACCTGGCCATTTGTGCAGACAGGCAGCTGTCTTTCCTCACTCTGGAAAGCCCAGGAACAGGCACGGGGGGACCTGGGGGGCCTCCTGAGTGAACCACCAGCCTCCGTCCTAGGGGACAACCAGACCTCCAGCCTGCTGCCTCAGGAGGACAACTGTGAATAAGGCAGGGCAAAATCCTGCAGCCCTGGGCATCTTCTAGCAGAGTCCCAGCATACCCAACAAGAGAGCAAGACCGAGAGAAGAGTTTCTCTCTATTTTCTTTGGGTCCATTAGTTCAGCTTTGAGTTTTGGGGCCTTACTAGTATCCCAGAGAGGCCCTGATGACACATGTAATTACACCAAGCCATGACATGAATTTTTTTTAGTACTACAATGGAAAATAAAGTACTGCCTTTACAACAACATCCAATCTTCATTTCTTTGAGGAAAATAAACAGTATTTAGCACACGATGACACTGTGTTGGCAATGTCTAGGCATCTGTGAGAGACTGAAAGAGTTAATGTCTCAAACATTGTAGTGGGGCAAGTTCTGCTTAAAGACAAACCCTGCACAGCAAGGAACCAAGGTGAAAAGCCCATCAGCTCAGACATCTGCAACAGGAGGGGGAGGGCGTGCTGGAGGGTCCAGCTCCCTGTTCTGATAAGCTGTTCTGGTACAGAGATCAAACAATGGCCACGTCTGCAGGGAAACTCCACAAACGCTCCCCAAGCCCAAAGGCTCGCAAGCTGCTCATTAACCTGATGAGTTCGGGTGCCCACCTGAAGGAGGGGCAAGGATGATAAAAGGACACCAGCTGAAGCCCCGGGTGCACGAGCCCACCGGGACTGGACCCCTCGGCTGACTGGACCAACGCTGGACCCAGGACCGGTGAAATCTTTTTCTCTTTCTTTCTCTCTCTGTCTTCTTTCCTTTTCCTTTTCCACAATCCCTACACCTCATCCGTTTCAAAATATAAACCATTGACCAAGTCTGAGACTAAGAGTAGATCCAGCTGCCCCTGGGTCCTTCTCTGAGGAGGAGTCTAGAAAGCAAGGGGGTCTGCTCTGAACCTCCTGACTCAACGGGAGGGATCTCCTTATTCCCTGAATCGATGTATATGGTTACACGGTTTACAGAAGTAGTCTTATGCCAATTCCTGTTGTGAGAAACCCTGCCACCTACTACCACACCTCCCCACTTCAGTTTGCTTCTGTCATAAATAAAATCTTTAACTGATCATTTGGTGTCATTTCACCTTAACTTAGCCCGAGGGAATTTCAAATTAAACATGACTCCCTGGTCTGTCCAGTCTGGGTCGTGACAGCATCTAACAAAACACTGGAGAACTCTGGGTGCTACAAAGAGTAAGGCAGCTCATGGCGACTTGTAAAGGGATAGTGCCAAAGAAACTACCCTTGCTGCTTGGTAAGAGACTATCCATGATCATGGCAATAGGCAGAGCAGTAGTCCCAGCAGACAGTCATCAGGAGATGGACATGCAGGCAAGCCAGTGAGTATCTCTGCCAGCCAGACTGGGATGCTCAGCTGATGTACATCAAACAGTGTGAGCATTGAATGATCAGGCCAGGAAAATACAAGCCCTAAAACAGAGTCAGAACTGATTTGTTCCATTTTAAACACAGGAACTACATGGCCATATTAAATTCTTACTTCTCTTTCTAAAAAAATGGGCTATGTGGAAGGCATTCAAGCAAGAACTGAGATCATGAAACGCAAGGTACATTTTCTCAGACAGTAGGTTGTAATGGACTGCAGCAAAATTCAAATGATTCAGTACCATGGGAATCTGAGCACAAGACCTCTTCCCCTGAGTACCTACAAAACAAGTGAAAGGCAGGAATGACAGTAAAGAGCCGGGAGCAAAAACTGCACAGACGAGAAGAGATGTCTGCTTGGAAACGCTGTGCTCTTGCAGCAACCCTCCTAGGGACTAAACGCCAGCAAGAGACCGATGAGTGGGAAAATCGAGACCCCAGGGTAAGCTGACAGACAGGCTGTCAGCAGCCACAGGCACAACGATGCTGGGATAGACCAGCGGCTCGCGACAATAAAGGGAGCTGAGGGTAAAGCCACTACAGGACAGTGACCGAGTGGAAGATCAACCATCAGGCAAAAGGCAACAGTGTGATCTGCAGTGAGACACGGGGCATAGCTGATACTCAGGGCAGCGGTGGAAATAGAACTGAAGACACATCAGCAGAAGGCAGCTGGCAAGCACACAGGAGAACAAGGAAGACACAGCAAGATCTCAGGAATTAACTGATTTGACACAGGAGTGCTGGAGAAATTAGTGTCCCAGGAGGCCAGAGGAGCAGCAGGGTACTAGCCGGCAGGACTCCAGCAGCCAAAGAAGCTTCTAAAGCCCCATCAGGAGCAGTAACACAAACAAGATGCGGAAGGCTGGACTGAAGGGGAGCACACTTGAAAGACAACAAGGCTCGAGGTACTGCTGGGCGGTAGCAGTAGAAGTCAGAGCCCAGTTAAGGCTATGCAGAGGTAACTATGCGCTCGGCAATAGCTGCCAACATGGCGACAATAAACAGCTAAGAGGAGAGATTAACGACCTTCACAGGTCTTGGAAGGAGCATGCGTGGCCACGGCGAGGGGCTTGGAGGGGGCACCAGGAACTGCATCTGCATTTGCTTGGCTTGAATGGCTGCGGCGGCTCAGGTTTTACAAGTGTGGAGTCCTTTCATGTTGTTGTCCAGCGCCCAGAACATGAAACACTTGAGGTGAAATCCTGCCCCCACTGAAGTTAATGGGAATTTTGCCTTGAGTCTGGTTTCTCTCTGCTCACACTATCTGGTATAAGGAAAGACAGATCCCACCTCAAGAAGGGGTGGGGGGAGGAGGCAAAGAAAAGCATTAGTGTAACTTTGCTGCTGAGCGTGTGCCGGAGGCAGGGGGACAGGGCTGGTGTCCCTCACCGCCGAGGACCGAGGCAGGCCCAGGGCTTGCTGAGCTGAACAGCTCAGCAGGGAGCAGGGCTGAGAGGGCAGGAAAACCCTCAGCACAGTGGGAAGGAGATGAAGGGGGGAGCTGGCAGGAGAACAAAAGAGCAAACTCAATTAAAAGCTGCAGCAAGAAGCTCCCAAAAGGCAAGGGGGAGTCCATCCCCGTAGGGCAGGAGGGCAGGCAGGAGCAGGCCACCAAAAAGGCACCTTGGCAGCACCAGCAAAGACACAGCAGAGATGGGAAAAGCATGGGGACAGGTTTCCCGCAATGCCTCCCTGGTGTCTTAGTTTTGCTGCTGCATTGGCAAGGCAAAACACAATCCTGCTGTACTGCTGGGGTGGGTAACTTCAGGGCTTTGAAAAATGAGAAATGGGTAAGTTTATTTCTTCGTGGTCGTCACGGGAGGAAGGCAACAACATTACCATCAGATCCCTGTGTATTTCAACAGGACACCTGAATCCTATCAGTTAGTAAAAAGCAAGTGGCAGATGGAAGGAGATAGGAAGATCACACACAAAAGGTAGTTCAGTATCTGGAAGTTGTGTAAGATGCTGCTAGAGGAAAAGTAGCAGCTGCATGCATCTGAGCTGTGCCAATTCCTTTGACTCAAGCAAGTAGTTTTCATTATATCTTTGGAAGAGAGACTATGGAAGACACAATGAAAGACCTTGCAGAAGAGGTCCTTTCCTTTAGCTGAAAGCTACAATTGTGATACATACAATTCCTGATTGTCACAGTGCTGAAAGTGCTACAAAAAAACCAGAGAGAAAGGAAATTCCCACAGTAGAGCTGCCAGTGACAGATGACAGCAGTGCTGAGAAAGGTAGAAAAAGAGCCAGAGCAAAAGAAGTCTGCGGACAGACCTGCTTAGGGCTTTTTTTTTTCCCTTTGGCTGGCATGTTTTCTGATGGGAAATGCCCACTTGACTATATCGACATTTTCCTTTTTCATTTCCTTCAAGGATGCGTGTCTGAAGCCGCTTGCTTGCCTAGAAGCCTCTTGTCCCTCTCCGGCTAAAATGGACATGAATTTCCCAGGAGGCTGTGCTGACCGAATCCAGCATCTTTGCCCCACAGGACCTGGCAGTGGTGCCAGGGTCCCTGTCCCACCACCTGCAGCACCAACGCTGGGGCAAGGGGCTGGGCTGGGCCACCACGAGCTCTTGGCAGAGGGAATGGGCAAGGAAGCAGAAACCTTTCAGTTTTCACTGTCCTTGTTCATCTGGAAAGCAATTCCTGGGAAAAAGGCTGGTAGCCTGAACCCTGCCTGTCTCCATGCAGCCTCAGCTCATCCCTCTGCACCACCACAAAGAGTTGTTCCCAGCTCGTCAGGCTGTTGTGAGGCCTAATTGCAGAATGTTTATGAAGAACCTCATTCATTAGAGGAGCTTGAGCTATATAAGTGCATATTATCATTCAGGATACTTCAAGATGAAAGGCACTTAAGTGCTTGACAAACTGAGAAAGCAAATGTATACAGGAATCACGCCGTTCGCCTCTGAAATGAAGCATCTGGGCTGAGACGTAACAACTGTTTCAGGTGGTGGTGCGGGCGAGAACGGCAAACACCCGAGGTTCAGCTAAACGTCCCGAAGTGCCAGCACTGACACTGCTCGGGGGGGGCGGCTGGGCCGGGGGGCTGCCAGAGGGACCCCAGCACTAGGGGTGGCATCCCTACACGGGGAGTCTGAGCCGAGGAGCAGGACAGCTCCGGCCGGGCACTGCTGGGCCGCTGGGCCCCCGCTGGAGGCTCACACGTCTTGAAGGATATGGGCAGCGGGTTTGCAGCTGAAAGCTTTCCCTCGTGGTTCTTTCCCTGGAGAAGAGGAGAGGAGGACAGGGATGGGAAAGGCCGTGCACCACGTGTCTGCACCATAGCAGGTCACCTAGGAGGGGCAGCGCAAGTTCAGGGCAGGAAAGATTCATCAAGCCACCCTATTTATGGTTATTTTACATGCATTACTTTGAGCTGAAATAAATACTAGTGGATGATTTAAGTCCCCTCCAACAGGCCCTGTAGCCTTTCAGAGGTATTAGCATTGTGCTTCCAATAAGGAGTGCTCTGTTTTTCCATGATAAATCCGTGCTACACCATGCCTCCCACGTACACACGTACTCAATTTCTGCGGCAAGTGGAGATAGCAATGAAGAGGCCTGGAAGGAAACCAGAAAGTAGATTACTGAGTACTATAGACCATTTAAAACACATGCTGTAGTGAGAATGAAGCTTTTTAGAGTGTCTTCATGAGCTACATCCTTGGTTTTGCTTTGCTCAAGCTAGGAGTCTTGAAAAGCATATATTCAATAGCATTTTCGCCAAGCTCCTAAACAGCATAGGATTAGTATGTATTACTAAATTTCTTCTTTTTGTTCAGTTTCTTAAACTTTGTACAACAACCTGATATCAAAACACTGAGTGAAACATATACTGGACTGTATTTTGAAGACTCATTAGGGAAAAAAAACCGCTGAAGGAAGACTTCTTAGGTACTTTCTAAGTTGCTGAGCCCTAAAGTAGGTGTGGCAGTACACAAACGCTGAACCAAAGGACTCCACTCATCTGATTTGTATATTGTTTTTTAAGATATGGGATGAAGTGGTCCATACTTGCCACCTAATAATCATGGGGGTCTTTATTTCCCATATGTCAGTGCTCCAGTTTATGTTTTAATTCTGAGGTCATCTATTTTTTCCTCACTAATTGCACTCTCAGAGGAGATCTTATCATTTGCACTGTCCATCTGTGTATGACCGCTCATTTTTTTTGCATCCTCTGCTCTGCTCTCCTCTCCCCTCCTATCGACCTCTTGGCCTGAGCCACATTATTACCATAACTTCTAAGAACATGTATGGTCAACTCCAAGAACTTTCCTTGGCCATTTTAGCCAAGCTATAATGTATTTTAGGCTGTGTCTCTGTTTTACTTTTTTTACTAAATCTTTTATTTCACAACAAGAGCAGATGTAAGTTATTAAAAATATTTGGTGGGGTCTAGACCAATTCTTTTTAGTTTGGGAATGATAAATAATCAAATCCTGCTGATAACACTTTGTGAGTCAGTAGAGCTCCATGACCTTGGAAAGGATCAGGAGGGCTTTCCTCTTTTAACAAACCCCAAGCTGTGTGAGTGCCACACGGCATAACCCATGCTGAGCTGAGTCTAGGGCTGAGGAGGAGGAGAACGTAGGGATCACTGTCTGCTGCACAGGACAGCTGGGGATCTCCTCCCAGATCCTGCCACGCACCGAAGTGCTTTGGCCTTTGTCTGTCAGGTCCCCACTTTTATCATTCCTGTGGCATCTTCTGCTGCCTCTGACATGCTCTCACCAGCCATTGCTGTTATCATCCCCTAAAGATGTAGCACAGAGGGGTTGTTTCTGCTTTGTGCACACAAGGGCTGGGGCCGTTAGTTATCTACAGGACCACACGTGAGCAAGACAGCAGTTATCGGCAGGTCGCCTTGCAGCTCATCAGCCAAACAGAACTTAAGCCTAAAACAATAGTTAACATTTGCTGGCATCTGTAGCCTACTTGCACCCATCTGTCTTGAAAGACACCTTCAACTGGGAGTCTGGAGAGTCTTAAAACTTCCCAAGTCCTTGTACTGTTGGACATCTCCAATCCAGGTGACTCCCTGGAGAGGCATTTTGCTCTCCACACCTCTGTTTTTAGTCATAAAAACTGTTTTTGCTCATATTGTTGCATTTAGGACCAAAAGTGCTGGCCCATGCTGATAAAGACACACTGAGCTCTTCTGGTACTGACATGACAGTATACATAACAGTAAGAAATTGATATTACTGAATGCCACTTTTACATGACTTTAAGGTTGCAGAAAAAGTAAATCAACCTTGTGCTGTGCTGTATAAACCAGAGTGTTAATTTTAGTATGAAAGAGTGTAGCACAACGCAAAGAGGCAGAGTATTGTCTAACTTGTGCAAGCATATGGATATATCTTTTGTATTTTATTCATATTTTCTTATGAAAAATCAGTGATTTAGAGGATTTCATAGAATCATAGAATGGTTTGGGTTGGAAGGGACCTTAAACATCATCTAGTTCCACCCCCCCTGCCACAGGCAGGGACACCTATTTATAATAGAAAGGATCCTGTGATGCAACTGGTACCTTCAGCTCCCTGGGGTAGAACTGCAGCACCTCTTCCAGCAATGCCCTACACAGACAGGGACTTGTTCTGAAGAAGTCTGAGCTCCCTCCAGCATCACTGACATAGAGCTTAATTCAGCAGGATTCTCAGATAAAATTATATTTCAGTAATGTGGGATTTCCTGCAGCCCAAGGTTGAGGCTTTTGAGAACTTCAGCATCACGTAGAATGGTTCCTGAGTACGTACAAGGTGGACATAGAGGAAATGTGATGTCTCCCTCAAATATGTAGACATAACAAGCAGGTGTCTGTGAACAAAGAAGAAAGTGGAGGAAGAAAGGATGGGAGGAAAAATCAGACAAAAGGCAAAACCCAGGCAAGATAATAGGGCCAAGGCAAATTCATAATTAGTGTATGATGCACTGTTGAACCCCTAAAGCTCTATAAAGTCATGGAAGTCTGAAAGTATACAGCTGAAGGCACAGGTTGAGTGGACTCTTGTTAGAACTGCTGAAGCTGGAAGATATCTAACTCAGCCTTTAAATGTTGACTATTCTGAATGGAGATATGAGAAACACACTTTATCTAACACAGAGCTTGACCTGGTGTGCCAGCTTCAAAAGAACAGCTGCTGCAAGTGCGTTTCCCAAGGGCTGATTAAACATTGGAAGGAAATTTCCAGAGTCAGAATTTACATTGTGGAGAAGTAACTTTAAAAATAAAACACAGCCTAAGTTTAACAGAATGTTTCTATACCAGCTGCCTCTGGAAAGAGTCACTCCAAAGCAGAAAATATTCTTAATAATATGCTGTGCTGTTGCATAAGAACAGCAGAGGGATATTTAGTAGGCAGAAAGTCTAAATGAAGTAGTCTTTCTTTCTTTCCCCAATTTCACAGATACACAGGAGGGAAACAAGCACCAAAAATTACTAGCGAGTGAATGAAATGTTAAAAGCTTTTCTTCAGTGGTAATAAAAGAAATGTTATTCCATGCTTGTTATAGGGGTAGGAGTGAGAAAGGATGAAGGAGGGAGGTGGTGAATATAAAAACCATTCCACAGCCCTCGAGGAAACCAAAGAAACCCAGAATTGGCAATGGGGCTAGGTTTGCTAGAGAGGGCAGGGAGGTGTCATGTCATGGTGAGGGGAGGGATGGAGAAGGGCCTTCATCCTACTGTGCCCTCTAAGGCTTCCCTCCTTTGCCAGGACTGAGACTAGTAGGACAAATTCATGTACAAGTCAGTGAAAGTTGCATCCTTTTTGTGTTTCCTTCAAGCCACCTTCATTTACTTTATTTTATATGGATTTAAATGTGTATATGTCTTACAAGGCCAAAAGATGGTACAAGCCAAAGCAGCATGTAAATCACAGCAATTCATTTTCTTTTTGTCAGGTGAGCCCAAGAAGTAAAGAGGAGTTTAATTTAATTTAATGGGGAGTCTAATTTAATTTAATGGGGTCTAAGCTACGCTGCTATCATACAGATATGATCTAATCCTGCCCAATGTTTCTCCAATCAGTGCTGCTACAAGCGCTCCTTGGGCACCTCTCCTCAGCACAACTAAGGCTGATAGGTCTTAAAAGTAACAGAAAGGGACGGTTTTCCTAAAGAAAAGTGTTTTTAACCTTTACTGCAAGGTCTGCTCTGGTGTATTGCATTAGAAAATCTGTGAAAATATTCAGTGAAAACAGGAGCTAGAAACCAGCCTCCCTTTAACCTGAACGAGACCCTTTTCTAATAGATTAACAGAGGAGTTTGCCTTTCTACCACAGGGTCAGAGCTTGTCAACTCATTTATAGAGCGACTCCAGGAAAGCAGACCTTCCTGCCTTACACACACACAGATCTGGGGGAAAAAAAAAATCAAAAAGGGGAAAAAAAAAAAAAAGATGACATTTGTCAGGCTGTGCTTAAGGGCAGGCCATTTTCTGTGCTGCAGCTTCCTTCTGCGCTGCGAGCACGCAGAGGGTTCGGTCATGACAGAGAAGAGTCAGAGGCTCCTGATGGCAAAAGAAGGACTGGCAGGGCTTGCTCTTCCCCTCCCGGGAAGAAAGAGAGACTTTTCCAGGGACACTCTGCAGGCAGGGCCAGCCATGCCCACTCGCTGGAAAGTGGTTGACGCTGTGTTTCCATTCATGGCAGCTCTACCTTCCACTTGCTGTGTACCCGCGGAGCGCCGGGGCCCCGCTCCCACCGTCGCCGAGCCCTCCGGTAGGAGCCCACCGCAGCGGGCAGCCGGCATGGGCCGCACGTGGGAGGTGGAAGTGCTTTAGCAGCTGCTCCTGAGGCAGGCAGCAAATTTTAATTGTCCGGAGTCCGTCAGCGGAGCCCCTTCTGCGGTGTGTGGGAAACAGCTGGAAAGGAAAGGGTTTGCAAAGCCGTTTGCAGTTTAGTGGGTTCATCCTCAGTTTGTGCAGCTGAGAAAATGCATGGAATTTTCTGTGCAGCCGGGAGAAGCCCCATCATAGCAGGTGGAAAGCCACGCTGGGGTGTTTCCCAATTTTTTTTTTTAATTTACACAGCGAATAAAGCCATTATGGTGATGCAAAGGGTTACAGTCACAGTATGAAACACTCCTTCAGGAAAACACTGGGAATTTTCCTATGTATTTGTGGGAAGAACTTTAGGACCTATGTTGAGGCCCTCATATATCAAGTCCATCCCTTTGGTTTTATGATAAAATGAAAAATCTCTCGGAGTCTCTATCTGCAGTTGAAGGGCACTAGGTGTATTTACCACACAGAAGATGCCCTTAGCATCGCAGGTGCTATACAGGTTCAAATACGGCAAATCTTTCAAAGATTAATAAAAAGCTTTGCACTTGATTCTTTTCATACTTATTTTGGTTGTGAATAAAAAGTAACTTCATTGAAGTCAGTGAATAATAACGATTACCAGTATGGGAGAAGAATGGGCTCTCTGGATAGACTCCAAGGTTTCATCATACCGGTTTGCAGTCTGTTTTCTCACTATGATCCCCTTTTTTGTTACTTTGTCAAGTGAGGCTGAAAGAGATTAAGTCCCAGCTCCAATAACTGTTCAATAGTTTAAGTTCTATAAAATACTTACGCACTCAGCAGTTTGCTTTTGCATAATAACTTTCAAAGAGTGATAATGTTCCATCTCTGAGGTTTTCAACTGATGGTGTTAACTTTTAACATGCACTTTTTTACTGCCCCTAATGTTTTCCTTCTCTTTGGCTACCTCCAGCCCGGCAGAGCCCGTGCCACCGGTGCACTGCAAGGAGACGTGCAAAGCGTGATGAGGAAAGGGCTCAGGAGGGACGTGCAGCTGAAGGGAGCCTTTCCCGCTGCTGTCGTTTGGGTTACTAATAAGCCTGAATCCACGGACTGGCCTAACCTGAAACGCTGTGGATGTGGGGTCTGCTCCCGGAGGGTGGCGATCCACCTGCCGCTGGAGACGGCCACCAGCTCTGGCGAGGCTGGGAAAGCAAGCGTGAGATTTTCCTTTCGCTCCACAAGCCTCCGGCCCCCGCAGTTTCAGAGCCCCCCCCCCCCAGGTCTCCTTTCACATTTGGGAACAAATCAGCATTGCGTATGGGTACAAAACACGGTCAGGAAAAGAAGAGAACCCCTATTTTGAGGGAAACGAACCAACAATGGGCTCAGCAAGTTGTTTGTGGTCTGCTTGGCAGCACCCAGGTCGCTTTTCTTCCCCGGCTCTGCGCAGCGATAGAAGAAGGGCTGCAGCACTTAAGGCCTTGGCACTGTCATCTCAGCTGGGATTTGGAGTTACTCCAGAAGGCCCAAAAAACCTGCACCTCAGGCCAAAAACTGGAGGCTGGGAGTACATGGGGCTGTTTTGGAGGCTGGATGATTTAAGGTAGATAGCAGCAATTTGAAAACGCCTATTGCCTGGCCACTCCTTCAGCCTGTGAAAATGCCGGTGGATGGCTCCAAGGTTTCAGCTGCTGCAACAATGCAGTTACTTCCCTTTAGGAGCCTTGTTTTTCCCAGGAAACATTTCCACCTGCAAAAAGCACAAAGGAAAAATCAGTAAATTCAAAGGAAAATCTGCAGAGGCATTTGACCCTCTCAGTTAAGGAGCATAAAAGCTCTTCACTCAGATCATTTCTTTTGAGAAATTCATTGTATTGGTCATTTCCCAGTTTCATGTTGGGATAATGACAAGATCAATAAAGGACAGGAATATCTTTGACTGATTTCCAGGAACAAAGTGTGTAAAGCTCAGCTATGTCCTTGGACTCACACAGTATCATCTGTCGTTTGCCATGGTAGTTTCACGGTCATGACAGGGTTGTCTGGATGAGGTTCAAACAAAGTATTTAACCTCAGGTGGCTACTGGCAAAACTGCTGTGCTTAAGGTATTTGCCCATTCTGATTACCCAGTCTTGCATTGCTTATTCCCAGAAAATGATGAAGCATTATGGGTCACTTTGCATTCTGCACATTCACTTTTAGAATAGACTATTAGTTTTTTAAGAGTAGGGGTGTAGGAGCAGCATCTTCCTGGTGGGTTCTATGGGAAAACAACCACATTAACGGGTGTATTCCTCAAGCAGTAAGTAAATTCACCTGTCTGAACAACATTTTCCCATATAAAATTCCCACTGCTGCTGTAATTTCCAAATAATCATCAGCATTTGGAAGACTGGGGAAATCTTCAGGATTAAGGGAGTTATTACTTTGCATGTGAAACTGAAACTCTGAAAACGGCAGAGTTCTGCTCGCAAGTCACGGAGTCACAGTGTCTTGAATCCACACCTTTCCCATATCTATGGGAAAAGCAATGCAGGTATCTCAAGATATTCTCTGCCTTATTCTGACACATTCTGCTGATGCTGATTCTGAAAAGCTCAAATGTGATGTCTGCCAAATAGATAGGTTGGTCTTAAATGAAATTCTTAAGAAAATACATTATGGAGAAATGTGATGGTATTCCCCTGATGGAAAATGGAGGACAGTTTAAAACCACCCCACGGCCATGCAATGTTGATGTTTGAAGATGGAAACAGAAAGGTAATGAAAGCAAGACGTGGTGCAACGGGAAGATGTGGGACATGGTGGGACCTATGGCACCAAGGCTGCAGTGCTGTCGTGCTTACCGTGAAGACCTTAGTGTCTGGAGCTGCCTGCTTAGTCCACAGCATTTACCATCAGCTCTTCGGCCTGCAATCACACATTCCAGGTAAATCCTGGATTGCCAGGCCTCTGAAAACATTACACTGGGGGCTTTAACTGTGAGATAAAAGTGATCTTCTTCAGATAGGAAATATGGCATTATACTCATGGAGTTGCCTGGAAGGGAAGGAGTTAAGCATGATGGCTGGTAGCACTAACACTGACGCTGTCATTGTGCAGAATTCAGCTCTGGTACTAGGAGAAGGAGATCTATGTTTCAGCCCAATGGCTTTGGGGATATGTGTTATCTGGGATATTTTCAGTTACAGTGAGTGAGAGTTCACTAAAGAGACTGCCAGTCTCTTACTACAAGTTCCATGCCCATCTTCTTCCACTGTGGCACTCATGCTCAGGGCTCAGCAAATCAGAAGCTCTTCCTGCCTGTTTTCAGTCCAACAATTTTATAGTTCTGGGCAATTTCTAAACTCTCAGTTATGGCGCTGTAATTTTCTTGACATTCACTATAAATGTGTGTGCATGAGAGAGAAACGGAAAGAGAACAGGGAATATTTTTTTTCTGGCAACACTGTTATGCCACTCCCCTTAAAAAAGGGAAAATACATGATGTTTATAAGTCATGGCTGTTGTAAATGTCCTATTTTATGTACCATGTAAAAAAAAAATCTTAATTTATATTAGTTCAATAATAACATTTCTACTAAATTCAAAGGTGCAGACTCATGCCCTAAATAGGAAAATGTCTTGCAGGTTTTGTGGATAAATGAAAAGAAAAAGTGTTCAGGATAACACTCTAACATGTATTGGAAAAATAATAGTCTTCAGAGAATTGCTTCAATAATTTCAGGGTTAGCATTTGGACAAGCTGCTGATGTTCAGAAAATCCCTCTTTAGAACAACGAGACTGTGCGTCGGTGGGGAATGTGCTCCACTCCTACAGGGACAAGGCAAACATATGTTCATCTAGAGCAATGACTGTACCCACTTCAGAGAGGTTTGCTTCAAGAGACTCTCAGTGAATTGTGCTTTTCAAATCCTACCAGACTCTTCTACCAGCTTTAGTTTCAGCCACAGCTTCTATAAAGATTTCATAAAATATTTGAAGATACAGGAAACTTCAGCAGACAGCTGTTTTCAGGAGATCTGTACAATAACAACACTGCTGGACTCCGGAAAGTCTCCTGAAAGGATGGCTACAGTGAAGAGTGCCACCATCTCTGTATGTGACCCTCACGGTCAAGAGAGCATTACCTGAAGCCCAAGGAAGAGATACATGCTCATCCACAAAAGCTGGTTATCTTGAACACAAACCAGACACTTATTGCATTAAGAGATGCCTTTATCTGCAACTAAAGAGCATAGCTCTGGTTCAAATAGTCTGTGAAAGTAGGGAGAGGAGCTGAGTTCAGTTCTTTGAAGGCACATGAAACACTGGTAGATGGAAAAGGCTATGGAGCTCAGTGATGCATTATGGTGCCATCCAAAAAAGCCATTTTAGGTGCCTCCAATTCAGGCAATACTTCGAAATAAGGTGGTTGGGACTAAGAATAAGATGCAGAAGCAAGAGTTAGATGTAGCCTGCTTACAGGCTGGAGAGTGTGTGGGAGGGTTAGATCCTCAGAAAACACTCTCTGCTTCTGAGGGAGCTACCTAGAACAAGGCAATACAAAATAGCAGAGGTGCCACTGCTCTCTAGGAGTTAGAGCTGGCTCAGAGCTTCATGTCACTAGTCTCTGCCCAGGCATGGACCGGAGGTGGGAGCCTTCTCGTGAGGCTCAGCACCCAGCTGGGCAGGGCTTGAGGTGGCCGTGTTGCCCCATGACACCTGGTTTTACCTGGTGTTTTAGTGGTTGGAGGACCAGGAAGGAGAAATCTGTTTTCAGATGCCTGAAGGGGTTCTGGCCATCATCTCCTGCTTTGAAGTGTACCCAGTTGACTAACTTAGGGTGACAGGAAAACAGGGAGTATCAGGGAGGCTGTGGAGTAGAAGTGGGGTGCAGAGCATTACAGTGGCCATACTCCACTGTGGATTTACGCCTCAATCACAAGGGATCAGGGCCTTGGTTTGGGGAAGGCTGTTGAAAGTGTTTTTCTCTCAAACCTATCAGAAGTTAGCAGAATTGTTCCTCTAGCTGTATGGGTTTGAACAACATGGGAATCTGGCCTTGTGGCAGTGAGAGATTGTTCCCTGCAGGATACGTTCTGGAACTAATGCAATTTTCCTGCATGTTTGAATGAGATGCTATTAATATGTATCGACTGCTCACTTAGCAATAATTGTATCTACTTCATTACTAATGACAGTAATGTTGCCATTTAGAAATTTTATTAAAAATTTGCAGCTGAGAGGGGATCCCGGTTTAAATACTGGATTCCTATTTAACAGAGCTTAGGTCAGAGACAGCCTCTTTAATGGTCCTTGCATGCAATGGAGAAAGTGGCATGCTTGCAAATCATTGAAAATCCCACCCAAGTTACTTTAATGATTGATCCATCCAGCAATTAAAAAAGCTAGAGTAAAGGCAATACTCTTTTTGTAATCCTGTGCATTGGCTTTGCTGCTCCACAGAGCTCCGTCTAAATTACAGGATCAATGGCACTTCTTACCTCTCACGTCTAGCTACACAGCCTGCTGAAATCCTAAAACCATATGGGGCTGAGACCTGGATGCAGTCTTTGTTTGCTGTGGTTTCCAAAGAAAGGCAAAGGTAAAAGAAAACTGGATCTCAGTGCTCTGAATGGTAGATCATGAGTGCACCAAGGAGCATGCCTGCCTAGTCTAGATGTAGTTGGCCAAGCCTCCAGCTGCTGAGATCTTCAGGTGTGGGTCCAACCTTGTAAGTGAGAGATCAAACTGTTAGTCTGCTACTCCTAATACTTCTCCAGAGCTACATGGTCAAGTGTGTCTTGCAGGTGTGATCACAAGAAGTAAACCACCTGAAACCCTGCCAGAATATTCTTTGGAAATTAAGGTATCTTGTCTTATCTCATTCTTTTTTTGATGAGTTTTTCTACAAGGTTCATTGGCCAAAGCAGCAGAAAAGCACTGCCCACTGTCTGCATGGCCCTTCCCACAAAAGGCGGCCAGTCCCACCTGAATTTTTGTGGCCCTCCACCCTTCAAATAGCATCTACACTCCTGCTAATAATAGCCTTCATCTAGCTGACAGAGCCTTACAACGTGCTCTGAAATTTTGACTAACATCTCACATGCCTATTAATCTCTTGACAAATCAAATAAATTAATGGTGAAATGAAATCTTGTGCCATAAGTGGATGGGCCTTGTAAGGCTTAACTCAGCAAAAATACATTGAGATGTCACTCAGGCAAGCATTGCCAGGATAATAGGAGACTTTCTAATAGGATTTCTCTCCCTCTTCAGAGGTTTCTCCAACACGGGAGTAAGCATTTTATTGGTCTTGCTGACTCACACCTTTAATTAGGAAAGAGCAATGTTTTTTTGTTCTCTGAATAATATGCTTAAATAAAATGTTGCAAGTACTCAAACGTATTAAAATATTTAACAAAATATTCCATAATTTAATGTCATATATATTTCTTGGCAGCAGTGAACTCCAAGAGCCTGAAGCTGTAATTGAACAATAAATTTAAACCATGATTTCAGCCCATGTATTATAGATGTGTTTGGGGTCTTTACCAAGCTCCTTGCTGATACCATGTCATCAGAATTCCTGTTCTTCAGACAAGCTCCTTCTGTGTATTTTTTATAGACAAATCCTGGTGTTGCAGCAGTAATGCCTGCAAAGTCATATTTGACTGTAATTTTGAAGTCTTAACATGTGGAAATTGGATAAAGCTATGACGCCCTTTCCTTCAAAGCTGAAAAATAGCAACTAAATTTATTTTTCTGACCTGAGAGATTTTTGGGTAGGTTATTTTCTGGCTTTTTACAAATACCTTAATAGTTTATTCACATACAGAACTGGCCCTCTGCACACCTTGCTAGAACTTGATATTCAGAATATTTACCTTTTCAATCCTTCAGACATCTTTATCCGCTGCTTATGGAATCAGATTTAATCATTACAGATGTTCTGTAAAGATTATTGAAAATACTATTCAGTAGCTATTCAGCAAGCTAGAAGAACGGTCCTTTTCCTCTAGCCTACTGTGTATGAAGACCCAAATTTTGGCTCTATGCTGGATCTACAGCCAAGTTAATCCAGACTGCCTCCATTCAGTTTATGCAAAGTACCTCTAGCTCTGGGAAACGCATTTGTTATTTTGCAAACACGTATGCTTAGATCTGGATTCAATTGCTTGCCTCTGTGGTGGCAGAGCAATATGGCAATGCAACAAATTCAGAGTCTGCTTCTGTTTGCATTTTGGCTAGTGCTTCTCCTTGAGGCTTTGCAGGGCCTCAAGAGAAACTGCTCTGTGAAAAGTCATCTGTGCCCATGCCCTCCACGGCACATGGAAACTGACAAAAAAAAGTGCCAAGCAAGGAAGGTTGCCATGTCCACATTAGGGGAAAACAATAGCTACTGCTATTTCTTACTGAGGGATTTGGGAGTGCTCTGCTCCAAAACCTGTCCCTTGAGGTTGACCATCTGTTACTACTGAACCTGCTCCAAACCCCCTGTTCCTGAGCATGACTGTCAAGAAACTTGTGATAAGACAGTCCTTGCAGTCTGGACACACTCAGGTCTCCTGTGACCCCGTGCTGCCTGGTGCCCAGCTGGTGAGTGGTGACAGGCTGTCCTGTTTGGGTAATCAGTAGCCAGTAGCAGGGTACCTGCCAGCACAGGGAGCTCCAGTGGCCATACAGGTCCTGTGTTTGAGGCTGTGATTCACAGGATGGTTTTATGAAGGTGCTGCTGATGGGGCACCCATTCACCCTGGAGCAGAGCGTCAAATGTTACCTCTTCTTGCTTTGCCCATGCAACGTGAATTTTGCGCAGGAAAAGGACTGATATTTGATGTCTATCTTCTTTATGTTCCATAATTTAAGGGTGTTTTGGTGACTCCTTCCCACTCCAATCAATGAGAATTAGATAACTCTTGTGTTAGGCTGGCATGACTGAGCAAATTCCTTAGTTTGAAGCTAGCACTGGGTCTGTATGAAGACCTTTTGTTCCCAAGTGCATGAGCTCATTTTTGGTACTATAGGATTTCATCCCTTTCCTTTACTCTAGCCCCGAGGGCCATTTACTTCTTTTTTTGTATGGTATTCTGCTATTCCTCTATATTCATGGTGTTCCTTAACATTAGGTCACCCGCTAATTTATCAGCACAGTTCTAATGGTTTTGACAAGGTCATTATCAAAATATTAAGACTTTGGAGTCTCGCCTAGTAACCTCCCTCCGGCCGCATACTTCTTGCAGGATTACTCATTGCCTCCTTTTCCTTCTACACTCCTATCTCTAAGCCAGCTTCTTACTCACCTTTCACTTTCCCAATTGACCCCAGCTTTTCCAGTTTAAAGAAAGGATTTCCATATGACCTATAGCAAAATATCCTACTAAAGTCCAGAGAGTTTGACTGGAACATTTTCTTTATTAGATAAATTTAATGTCTTATCAAAGGCAATCTGGCAGAAGCTACCTTAAAATCACTCCTGTTGTGTTTTATCACATTTTCCCTTCACATTCATGTCTTTAATTGCGATTTTCTTCAGAATCTGTTTTAAACCCTGAATACCGCTGAGACAGACTAATGAGTCTAGACTTGATCTGAGCACTTTGTTTTCCTTCTGAAGCACCCGTCTTGCCATTTTTTTGTGCCAGTTTTTTTCAGAACGCAGGGATGAGATCATCCAGTTTCTCTGAAGCAAGTGCATTGAACTCCTTGAGTTTTGTTTCCACCATGATTTCCAGCTCTCGTTCCCATCGTCTGTCTTTTCCTCTCATGATTGAGCTCATCACCCTTGTGGGAAACTGAGGCAAATTCTGGATCCATAGTGCCTCACTTCTATTTTCTTTGTGTTTTATGCTGCTGAAGAACTTTTGCTCTTTAGCCTCAAGCTTTGTGAGATCAAACTCAGTTTTCCTTTGGCAGTACTAAGATTAGCTCTGTTCCTCTCTTTTTGCATATCGGCCATCTTTCCAATCTCTGTGCAGATTTATTCTCTTTCTTACGGCTCTCCCTCCAATCTAGTTTGGAGTGGAAATCTGTCTTCTCACATTTTACCCTGTTTGGGATATAGATTTCTGATCCAATTTTTGATATGCTTGTCCTGACCGTATTTCCTTCACCTGCATGTTTAGGACTCAGCGTTAAAGCCCTGCCCACCGAACTGCTGGAGGATGTGGGATGCAGCTGCAGCAGATGGTGGTGTGTGTTTCAGCTCTGCTGAGTACCCAGGTTGCTCTGATGGGGTTGCAAGCTGCAGGATGAAGGATCGTGGGCCATAGCTGGAGAAAGAGGCAATTTCTGCAGGTGCCTGCTGGAGGAATCAGCCCCCTGTGTGATCCTGACGCGCTCCCAGACGCATACGCACTATTCCAGTCAGTCCTTTGCTTTGAAATGAAGGCAGAAGCCCTGGCAAAGTATTTTCTCAGCCATTGGAGCTTTGTGTTTGGACATGACAGAAAGTGACAACTGGGCAGAGAACACAAGGTTCACCTAGCCATGGGGTGGGCACGAGACAGAAAATAGTCACGAACGAGGCTTTTAGCCCACACTGTCTGCAAAGATTATTGCAGATGATCATCTCTAGCTTCCTGACAGGTTAAACTTCAGGAGTTCATGCCAAACCGGCACTCCACAGGTTGCAGGCCAAAGCTCAGCAATGGCCAAGGTGCATCCAGTGTAGCTCAGGTTGAGCAGGAGAACAATGGACTGGTGCCATTCTTGATGTATGTAAAAGTAATCCTGAGACTGTCCTACAGCTGCTTTGAATGTCCCAAAGCCCGTGGCAGGGGCAAGACATTGGATGGATTATAAATACATTCTCAAGACCTTTTTGCCTTGATCATCAATCCTGTTTTGGGACTGGGAGTGGAGATGGTAAAGAAGCAGCTTTTACTACTAGATAGCTCCCCTACTGAAGGGATTCCTGGTGATATTGAAGAAAGGTTTCCCCCACTAAAGCAGCACGAAGGATCCCATCAGTCTGATGGATCTGATCCTTCCCTGGATTTTTGTTCCCACATTTGAGTCATTTATGCCACAGCTGAGGGCTGGAATGACTTTAATTCTGGGGTTTTGGTCTGCCTGGGTGTCTAGCAGCGACGGTAAATGACCGGAGGCGGGAGCAGCGGTGGCAGGCACCCGGCCCTGCGCCAGGCTCAGACACTCTGCAGTCAGCACCTGCCATTCCCTCAATGCAGCCCTTGTTAGTGTAGAAATGAAAAATAGTTTCCCATTGAAGGAGTGACACTTGAGCACTCAGGAGCTTCTGCAGAATCGCTGGTGGTGTCGCTTGCTGTGAGTACAGCTTTACTCGTTCTTACAGGTGTCGTTGGGTCATCCTTGTGCTACAGATAGGGATGCTGTAGGTGCCGGTCCTTGTGTCCTGGTCCTGCACACCCACGGAAGAGCTACACCTCAGCGAGCATGGGGAAATGCAGATGCAGGGAGCAAGGCAGGCAACGCCCAGGCCCCGAATATGAGGCTTAGATACTCTCACATAAGTGAGCCTAGAGAAAGCAAAACTATGATGTCCATGCAGACCTGCAGTGGTCTTTCTGTCAGTGGTCACTGCAGGGGCCAAACAGGGGGAAACATCTGTCTGTGGACAACACACTCGTGTTTCAACATCAGGCACTTTGGAAACACTCATGTACTCAATAAAACTAAAAATATTTCTAATCTGTAACCCACTGTATGGTACAGAGACTTCATTAAAGTCATGAAAGCTGAAGTCCCAACTACTATGAACTGTCATGGAAGTCAGTGGAGCCATGCTGACCTATACCAGGCCAGGGTCTGACCTTAAAGCCTTTAAAACATGTGATAGCATCTATATCTGGGAGCCGCACAGCACTGAGCACTTCTTTCTTTGTATCTATTTTTTTGGAAAAAGGCATCTTTCTATAAAGCCAGTATTGCCAAAAGGAATAAAAAAGTACAGCGTGCCATTCTTCACCAGGAAAATCTTACACTGAGCCCTTAAAATGTTTCCATATCTTCTGTGGTCTTTGGATGCGCATTTACTGATAGGGTAATTCCCAGACCATTGCTGCTCTGATGGAAAGTGGATTTTTTTATTAAAACATCTGTGTTTTTATTTCAGCAAATGAAACATCGTGTGTGTCATTGGTATGTTTTGATCACAGGATCAGTTTTGTAACACAGTGGAAAGTCTATTTTTTAATGTGAAAAAAAATCTCAAAGAAGGATGAATGATAAAAAGATTTTTAAAAAGTACTTTTTATAAGAGAGAAAACATAAACCCCACAGCAGCGTCTTATATAAAGTAGCAGCAGGAAATTCCACGACAGTTTCCCTGGGAGGGAGAAGTAAAAATCCAGTTGCATAAAACTATTTTGCTGTTTATTAGGTTATTATTCCTTTGTCTAGTGCAATACCAGGCCCTGTTTGATAACTAACACAGACTGAGAGCTGTAAAGATGACAGAGTTTAAATTCTTTGAAATAAAAATCAAATAAAATTCTTTAGTTATTCAGAGCCATTGGACTAGAACATCATAGTACAGAATATTACATTCTATCACAATTTATCTACCTTTTAAGCAAATTTATTGTTCTGTTTATAAAAAACCCTAAGTCCTCTACTTGTCATATTTGATCATACACTGTATTCTTTAATGCCAAGTGCATCGCTGTGAGTGCCTGTAATTTGCCATCATCCCTGAAGATGTTCTTGAAAATGAGATGTTTCATCTCAGTGGTCATACCCTGCTGACATTTTTAAAATAAATAAATTATCAGTTCTGTAGTACTGTTGTCAAGGTTTAAGAGGAATTTACATAGAATGCTGTGCTTCTGTGGGAATTGTCGAATCTTAATCTTCCAGTAAGCTACAAAACTATTATTAACATATCTCTAGGTAATGTTGTTTAGTGTTAATACTCAATGGAATATACTTTTCATTAAAATATGAAAGCAGTCCAAATATGTTTTACCCTCAGGCATAATATTAGCTATGCTGTTTCTTGGAATGACTGCAATATAGAAATTAATCTAGTCTTACTTCAAATGACTTTTTTGTCACTGTGCAAACTCTGGATTCTTTTCTGGGTGGAAAGATGAGTCAAGACAGGAAAAAAAACCCTGGCAAGTGAAGCCAATAAAAATGTGTATTAAAGCCAGAAGTTTCAAAGCAATGAGGTTTTCCCACTGATGTACAATGCAGCTCCTCTGCTCTCTGTGGCACATTTCATCTGATCTAGAGTTTTTTTCCAACACATCCTGTTTGGTGAATGTTTATCTCAGCCTCATCACATGAATGAGAGATGAGAGTACAAATATGAAGCTCAAATTGGCCCTGGGACATGGGCAGGGTGATTCCTGCTGTGAGAAGAGCAGGCACCATATTTGGCAGAGTACGAACACACAGTCCAGGGCTGGGTCCCTGCAGCTCCCTCTGCCAGATGGCTAAGCAGAAAGACTGAACAGGTTGTTGGAGCCATCCAGGTATCCTTTAGAGGATGGAAATCCCTCCTTCGTGTATCCACAAGAAGAAATATTAAAAAATATAAAAAATATTTAAAAATACAGTAAATATGAAATTATTGTATTGTGTGTTTGCAGCAAAAGTAGCCCTAGAAATAATAATAATTAAAAAAAAAAAAGAAAAAAGAAGAGAAAAGGGTTTTTTTTCAGTGTGTTGGCAACAGGCTGCCTACAAGGCATTCAGTGAATTCACTGGGAAGCGAACAGGATAGCTTATTACCATGTAGATAGGGAAGGGATAAAGTACAGTATAATGCCACTTTAAGTTAGGAAAAGTTTCTTCCTAGCTGACAGTTTTATCAGTGCAAAACTGGTCTGTGTGAATTCAGCCTAATCAAAAATAACAAATGGGAGTAAATGGTTAATTATCACCTGGGCAAAAATTTAACTGTTGCGTTAAATCAAAATACTGTTCTAGAAAAAGCGATGATTAAAATGTGCATTAATGATGTGATTGGAGAGATGGCAAAAAGTAAAAGGCAGGCAGGGTGCAAATGAGATTGCAAGGAGCTTGAAATATCTCAAGACAGTTCATGGGCAGCCCTACAGAGGAGGAAAGCTGTTCCCAATAACCCAAGGCTGAGCAGAGTTAAAAACGGACTCATTGCTGGGCTCTAAATGCATCATAACCAGTCAGAAAATAAAACCTAGAGTGAGGGAGAAACTGGTGAAAACTTTGTAGGAAGTGTAAATCTACACAGAAATGTGGTTTTGAATGTCCTGAAACTATTTGTGAGTTCAGTTTGAGGTACTCATATAGTTTCACTTTGTTTCTTTCTATTTTTTGGCAAGAAGGTAGGGAGAAGGAAGGAAGGAAGGAGCCAGAAGGTGAGGTGTCGTTTCATCCTCCTTCGTCTTCTACCTTCTGGGACATGGGATACCCAACTCTAAATCTTTTCTCCTTCTGAAATTACCAGACCTCACAGAAATGCCCAGAGATGTCCATAAAGTACTCAAGGGGACTCTCAGCTTCTTGCATTGAAAGGTCTATGGGACTGAGGCCTCAGGAAGGTGTTTGGCCAGAGGGCTAGTGGGTCCTCCTCACACCGTCTCCATGATGATTTAAAACTTCTGCACAAAGCAGAACTGTTTCAGCAGCAGAGTAGCCCTTGAGAAAGCTCTGGGCCACAAGGTAGGAGACCTCCTTCATGTTCCTCCTGTAGATCAGGCCGTGAGCTGGGCTGATGCAGATCTTCCTCCTCTCCTGTGACCTCTCTGCTCCCAGGCAACGGCTGGGGCAGGGTGCTCTCGCTCCCCAGGATTAGTACTTTCATTGCACAAAACACACAAACAACCATGTCTCCTGGTGGGAGGACAAAGCAGCATCACCTTCCAGCGAGAGCTTATTTATGCATGGTGGGAAATGGTGCAAGCTACATCACTCCTCTTTTGTAAACTGCACACGGAGGAGTTTATGGGACTGAGTAATAAATACAGCCTTTGGGCAGCTCCAGAAAGAACCAGGGTGATCACTCTGAGGAAAGTGCAACCAGAAGTGGCTGGACGTGGCCTGGAGGGAGTACCTGAGGCTCGGGGTCAAGGTAACTCTGGGTCCTCTGCCCCACTTTCTCTGCCCAGATCCAGCCAGGGCACTGCGGTGCTGTTGGGCATCCTTCTAGGCAGCGGGAACTCAGACCCAGGGTGGGGGTCAGGACCGCCCAGCAATTGCCTTGGCACTGCCCGACTGTGGCATTCCTGGAGGTCTGATAAAAAATTGCTTTGCTTTACTTTGTGCGGGATAAAAGTGAGGAAGAGGGAGGAGGGTCCACTTCTGCAGGGAAGAAAAAAGTAGAAGTTTTGCATCCGAAGGCTGATTTGTATTCCAGCCTCTCAAAGGTGCAGTTTCTCACGCAGACTGGTTTTCATTATAGTCTTTGGGAAGAAGATCACTATCCCCAGTTGTTGTTCAATACCTTCCTAAAACTAATCTAAACAACAAATTAAATATTTGACCAAAGAAAATGCCAGACTTCCTTTTTCCTTACTTTTCCTCCGCTGCTCTGAGTGAGCACTTTCAGCTTTTCTCTTTAAATCTCACAGCCTACAGCATGCAGTAATAGCTCATTCATTATTCAAGTAACTGTTTCTGTAACTGGGTTAATAATAGTCCTCATAGCTAAGTACAGTAGTCTAACTGGTAGAGTTAAAGTTCCCACAGAGTTTTGTTTTCCTCAGTTTGCAATAATATTCCCAATAAAGCCATTCACAAAATGACTCTGCGGCAGCAGCTTGTGCATAACACCCAGTGAATTATTATATAATATAAAAAGATCTGTTAAAACTGTGGAGGACATTTGTAGTAAGATAGTTATCCATAAATGATCTTTTAAAAAAAAATTGTGGAAAGCTGTCCTTTCAAGCTATGCTGCTTTCTCCGCTGCAGTCAATTCCAAGAGCTGACCAGGTTACTGTAACATCTGAAGTTTGTGATCAAAAAGCTTAGAGAATTTTCCCTCACGTAAAGCAGAAGCTGAGGCACAAATACAGGTAGAAGCCCTCAATAAGGAGCCCACTTTTAAAAGAGGAGCTAAGGAGAATTTTTTGAATCAAATACTTCAGTGCATGGAAAATGGAGAAAATCATTAGAGTAATAAAGCACAAGAATCTTTGTAATTTGATAAGGACTTATTGGTGTGACACACATAGAAGTAAATTATGCTTCTCCTAAACTCATAGAATTCTCTAAGTTAAAAAAATGGTACATTAAGGCAAGATGATGGATATAATTTATTTACAGTGTTGAAAAGCTTTCAATAGGATTCTGCCTGTGAGACTAAGAAAGAAGTCCGGTAACAAGAAGGTGAGGTAAAATCTTGTCCTGGATTAACAACTGCTGAAGAGACAAGCTGGCAGTGGGAATAAATGTCTGAAACCTGAGGCTGAAAAATATTAAGTGTGAAGTGCCCTAAGAATGTCTATAAGGACTATTTTTTATCTATCCATGAGCAGGTGACTATGTTGTACATATATTACACTGATTTCCTTCAGTTCCTATGAGGATCTGTTTACAGCAGATAGGAGACATACATGGACTTTCAGATAAAGAATGTACCCATTAGGTTTTTTAGAGATTTTTAGAATTATTTCCTATGTCTTAAGACTGTGATCATAGTTTCAGTGGATTTGCTAGGTACTGCATTTCCTAATAACACTAAGAATTAGATGAACAATGAAATGTCAAAATATGCTGCTGATAAAAGCTTGATCAGAAAGGAAAAGCTGCAAAGGATTGTTTGAAACACCAGACAACTCTAATACCACCAGTGGTTGTCCTAACATGATGGCAGATGAACTTGAACTAAAAGGTAATGCATTTGAAAGAAATAATTTAAACTACTCTGACACACTGATGGTTTCTGAATTAACTGTAATCTCTGGAGAAAAGAACTGAGCATTATTGTGAACAGCTCAGTGAAGATACTAAGCAGCAGAAGCAAAAAATGTGCCTGAGATGCTGAAGTGGGGGGATGCGTTAAGAAGAGAATAAGAACATACCTGCCCTGGTGCGCAGATGTGGCTGCACGTGTAGCCACATGTGCACGCAGACGGGTGGCTCATCAGCCTCATTACTGCATGTGACTTCAGATGGCGCATGTAAAATGTGAACTTGATAAAAGAATATTTGAATAATTCACGTTTCCCAAGTGAGTAGACAGGCTGAGGATGATGAAGTTGGTCACTTGCATTTAAGAGCTGGACAGTCCCTCTGGCAATGCACCAAAATTTGGGAGCCTGGAAAGATTTGGGTTGGCATAAGGGGTGTCTGAGCACTCAGACTCCTCATTAGCATTGGCTCTGCTGCTTCTTTTCAGGATATTTCCAATTGCTTCTGCCAAAGTTTCCCTCTCTGTCATTTTCCAACCAGGATCATGGCCTATCTTGCCTCTCATATTATCAATTATTGTCATACTTATGGTCTGGGTTCATAAACCCATATGGAAAAGTGAAACGGTGTCAGTCAGGACTCATGAAGGAACCATGCAAGGAAGGGCTGAGGGATGAAGCTGGAGGAGAGCGATGCCAGTGAGCAATAAGGAGTGGAGAGGAGGCAGAACCACATGGGAACCCCCATCCAGGCTGGATCAACCTCTCAGATGGCCTCTCTTCAGCAAAGTTTTTCTCTGTCTCCAGGCCTGTTGTGCACCAACATCCCTGACACATCGTTTTACAATTAGCTCCCTTTTAAGATAAATAGAGGAAGCTCATAACTCCGTGGTTTAGTTGCAGTTTCTCTGGCTTTGACACAACAAGATAACCTCTGCAAAATGCAAACTGAAGCATGGTTATCTTTGCAACCAGAAAGGCTAAACACTTCATTAGCTTTTTAAATGAAAGCTTAGGTTCTGGAGAACGCAGTCAAATCTGCAGGAAGGACCTAATTCCTCCCACATTTTCATGAGCATAGAGGATCAACATCTTTGCCAGTCAGATGCTCTTGTTCTGCCTGTCCCAGAAAACAAAGAAAAGGGGATGCTTGCATTTACAAGGCGACACGTTTAAAGCAGATAAAGAGAACCATGAATAAGTAGGGTAGAGCAAACCTGTAGAATTCACCAATGGAAGTTTTTACTGGATTCTGCAGGATTAGAAAAGCACCAGCCTTTTATACAAGTAATGTTTGCAGCTGCACTAGTTACAGTGGCTGCAAATGATGTTAAGAGCAAAAACGTTTTCTCTTGGAGGCAGCACAGGCCTGGCCTGGCGTAGTGGGTTGGATTCAATTCAAGCCGGGAGGGGCACCAGGAGGTATAGTCTGCTGTGTGACCCGCCTCATTTATTATGAACCTCATCGCAATGTTGCTTGTTGTGGTTTTTCCCGGTGGTGGTAATAGTGTGTGAAAATCAGTTTTCATTACAAGAAGGAAGTGAATTGTTTGCCTTCATACCTGTAGAAACAAACTTGAAAATCTGACTCCTGAGGTTGCAAAAAAGCAAAAAGAAAAAAATCTAATGAAATCTGCACGTGTTTGGTTTGATAGGTCATGATATGTGAGTTGTTAATGTCAGCAATACTGAGAATAGGTCCTGGAGCTGACAGGAGTTGCGAGGAGTGTTTCAACAGGCACGAGGAGGTATGAATAGCTGCTCCCACCAAGCAGAGACTGAGAAAACAGAGGGATGTACTAGGAAAGAGAAAGTAGCTCTATATCTCCCTATTCTAAAATTCTCTGAAGAAGGCAGTGAAAAGGCTCTGGAAGAAGCTCAAATAACCCAGCAGACAACAAGGGAGGCTGGATTTCAAAGGATTGCTGAGAATGAAGATCAGTAGCCCCAAGAAGGAGGGCTAAGTCCTGCAGAAGAGCAGGTGAAGGCTTCACCACGCTGGATTATTTAACATTTTGAATGTGTGTTTGCTTGGAGGTCATGGAGTTTCTGATTTACTGGGACAGCTAAAATATCCAAATAGCAGGAAGAAAGTAGTCATTGGCCAAGTTATCATCATAAGAACATTCTTGTGTAAAGGTTATGAGCTATTCTCTTCCAGAACTGCCACATAGGAACCAGCAATACATGTTTTTTCATTACCGGTGTAAGTGACAGGAGATTGCTGGAGACAGTGTGTTAGATTACGGGGACCCGTGTCCCCATGGATCATCAACAAGGATATCTGGGACGGCTGAAATTTGAAACATCATAACTCAGAAGCTGGATGTGTCCTCTCCTATTAAAGCAAGTGAGGACTAAGGGGAAAATGCTTGCTTCCTCCTTTAAGTTCTTCAGCAAAAAGCTAATTGACATAAGACCCCATTCTGAAGCATAACTCAGATAAAACTCTGTAATTGAAGCTGAGTCAATGGGAAATATCATGCTGGATTTCATAATGCAAACCATGCACCTGTCTCTATAATGCCTTACCCCATCAGAAGATACAGTGGTGGAGTCTGATAATGAGCCAACATCACACAGCCACATTGCTGCTGGATGTACTGCACAAGGTGTCAGCATCCTGCCAGACTTA
The DNA here is from genome assembly GCF_947461875.1 of Haliaeetus albicilla. NCBI lineage: Eukaryota > Metazoa > Chordata > Aves > Accipitriformes > Accipitridae > Haliaeetus > Haliaeetus albicilla. The sequence goes on along the minus strand of NC_091484.1, from coordinate 64,188,440 downwards.
TTCCCTGAATAGGCATGGCTGATGTTTCCAGGAGCTGTAAGACATCTAGGAGAATCGCCAACAGGGAGCAAAACCAATGCTGCCAGTAGCAGGATGGGATAGTGCCAAATTAGTACAGAAGTTCCTGTATGTGCCAAATAGCTTTCTAATTACATTGCGATCAGCAAGACAAAACTGTGTCTCTTTAAAAACATATGTCTGTATTCACAGCAGGTCTTCAATGCAGAAAGGGAATTTAGAGGCAAAATGGCAGATAAGAAAGGCTTGTTTGTTTTCAGATGTGTCTGGGCTTCCAGGATCCCAGACCATAGGACTGAACCCCTCCCCTCCAGGGAGAGGAAACGAGAGGACAAAGAGGAGGTGGGATCTAGCAGATTAGAAAGTGGCGGGACTAATTCAGTGTATGGGCACACCTTGAAACATATGTGACTCTGGCAGGTACCTTCTCACTTGACATCAAACAAAAACATTTAGGGTTCTGTTTGGTTGCTTTTAAGCTGAATAGCATCTTATTCCAAACACAGCATTGGACCACTGGGCCCAGTTCTTTTTGTGCTTTTGATTTCAGTGTCATTTTCTTCCCAAATGAATGTAGAACATATTTCTAAGAGCTGGGTTGCAGCAGCCTGCACTTGAATAAGCTGGTCCAAATTACAAGGATGCATCTGATACTCATTAAAAAGAGGATACAACAGCTTTTGGAACAGATAGTGGACTCCTAGGAGTACATCATGGAGGAATTTACAAAGAATGAAAAGTGAATCATGTTGCTGTAGAAATGATTATTCAAATATGTGGTAAGTAAAATTTCATCTGGATCCTTCATACTCTCTCAGACCTTCCTTGAGCTCCTCTAACTGGTAGTGTAGCCACCATGCAACAGAGTGATGATGGGGTTGACGTGCACATGGGCTTAAGCATCTGCCTCTTCTCTAGGCCATTACCCTCGGAGGCCAAGTACATTTTGTATCTAGCACAAAAAAATTAAAAAAGGAGAAGATGTGAAAATATTGACTGCTTTGTTGATTTGATGGGTGGCTATACTGCTTTCAGCTTGGGGAGGTTAGGGCACAGTGAGCTCTGGTGTAGAGCTATGCTGCAGTAGCTACACTAGCTCCCTTTCCAGACTCCTGGAAGTCGCACCAAGGCACAACAGCTTTCTCTACTTTCAGTGCCCCATAAATTCACATAGGGCAGGCCTAACTAGAGCTGTGACATGGTCAGGGATGCACTGTCGGGTAGCTGCTGCTGCCCCAGGTACCTCTGTGGGGTTTTAGGCAGTACTCGCCAGCTGGGTTACAGTACGTGGGCACCCCCCAAGGACGGTCAAGCAGGTTCCCTCTGTCAATATGAGTGTTTTGAGAATCATTATCAGCACCTAACTGTGCCAGAGCTTCAGCCTCTTCCCACTTCTCCCCACATCCTTGGTTGAAGTAGCCTGTCCCCCTTATCATGTGAAATGACTACACTACTGCCTCCCCAAAACCTCATTCAGAGCAAGGCTGTGTTTGCCCTGAAATGTAGCAACACAGTCCTTATGGGCAGAGGTATCAAACAACCAAATGTGGAATGCACAACAGTGGGTTTTGATAAGATAAAACAGTAAATGTACATTTAGAAATAACACTAATGAATGTATTCAGTATGGCCATTGCTATCTCTGGACACACAGGTTTGTGCAGGACTGCTCAGATGTAGGTGTCATTTACCACACCCAAAGCAACAGTTCTCTGGTTCCCAGCGTGCTCTTTATTCTGCAAGGCATCTATGCAGATCCAGCACCTTGCAGCAGATACATGCATACAAAATAGCAGACAGTTTGTTTTATTTAGTTACTTTTTGTGGGCTTTGTCAAATTTATCATTAACAGTATGAACCTGCAGCACAAAGTTCTGGGTCCTCCATAATTAGGGAGGGCTAATTCAGTGCACCACCACTCCCTCCCCAGACCCAACATGTAGTGCTGACAACCTGTTTTCTTTGAGATTTCAGGCATTCCAATATTTCAGGCCATTTATTGTAGAAGTCTTCTGGCTTCTGTTTGAGAAAAAAAACAATTTACTCCAACAGGAGGTAGTCCCTTATGAGATACATCCAGCTGGCCACAGCGGGGGCTGGCCTTGTCATCTTTACAAGCAGGATATGTTCACATGCCAAAGTCAGCAGAAACAAAATAGATGACACATCCACAGTCTGAAGGTTTGTATTCCCAACAAACCCAAGCAGAAATAAGACAGGATGGGGAGCTAGGTCCAAATCAAGCATTTAGTTCAAACATTTACATGCCTGAGATCAAACTCTTGGGTTATGGATTAAATCCATAAAATGTGTAGGAAGGCGGGAGCTGCCTGTGAATTGTCTCTTAGACATGTCTGGGGACGTTTTGTGACATCTGTTGTACAAGCTTGGGTTTGTAAAACCCACGTGCAAAACAGTGGGTTTAGACCAAACTGCTGATGTCTGAAATTTTCACTCTGCTTGATATGAGGCACTGCCAAATCTCCAGCAGTATGTGTCTGAGACTCTTTTTCCTCTCATCCCACACACCTTGAGCTGACTGTTACTTGTGCAACCTCTTCCTCTTGATACTTTGGGAGCCATATATCAAGGAGAGACCTGCTTGGGAGGAGAGAACAGGGATCCTGTCTGTTCTCTGATCCTTAATGCAGTTTTCAGCTTGAGGTGATTTAAGCCTTTCTGTTCAAAAAATCTGACATCAGTCATGCCTTCTCAGCCATGTGAGGTTACTCAAGATTTACAGCTTTCTTCTTGTGCGACCATTCAATTTGGAGTAGTTTTGTTAGGATGATGTTTGCTGCTGTGATTTGGGGACACTTTTGGCTCACCACTGTTCTGAGGATTTGGTGTACTTGCATCCCCACACAGAAAGCAGAAGAACAATGTAGCTCAATAGCACTTTGCAGAACATGCTCCCAGGACCTGCTGGTGAAATCGCTAGAGCCCCAAGCCACCTTCTGTGTCTTCTCCTGGGTATTTTTGATCAGAAACATGCTCCTCACAGATAATTTCAGAATTTCTACTGAAGTTTCTTGCAACTTTGTGGAGTGAAGCCTGGAGCACTGACCAGAGAAAGTCTTCATGAGGCTCACACCTACGGATGTGTGCCTGACTGTAGGGCATGTCCCAACCCCCCAGCTCTGGAGTGACAGCCCTGAGGGTACGAAACTGCAGAGCGCTGGAAGGAGAGAGCTGCTTTTGGTGGCACCTGGAGGAGCCAAAGGCATCTGCAGATCACTGCTAAGGGCACTTTGTTCTTTCTATTTTGAACTAACTGGAGCGGCCTTTCTCTTTTACCACACAGTTGGGTTTGAGAAGGAGCCAGTGTCAGCTGCCCATCACAGAGACAGAAAGTGCCAGATCAGGCCCTAAAATGGACCTCTGTGCAGATCTGGAATTTTAGCTCTGAATTCAGTGGGGAACAATTCAGGGCTTCTGTATGCTCAGTGAAATACAGCATGAGAGAATGTGTCCTAGCCCAGGCAACTTCATGTGTCTGTCTCATTTGAAAACTGGCTAGCAGGGGGGTGGTATCTTTCAGAGCAGTTACACACCTTTGGGAAATCTTGTGTGATATAAAAGTCCAGAGGGAAGAAAATATTATACGGTTATTGTTGGGCGACTGGGGTAAGGCTGCTTGTGACAGTCATGACAGACATGTCCATGCTGTGCTGCTACAGACAGCTCCCTTGCCACACGAACTCTCTGAGAACAAGAAGGCTTGAGGCTAGGAGGTGCAGAGCTCCATGCACACCAGTTTCATTGCTTGGAAATAGAAAGACTGTTGATTAAATGGACTTATTTTATATGTTTTTGACAGGTTGAGCTCCTCTTTTTTTCTGTGCTTACTATTTTTTTAACCTTCACTGCATACACTCCAAGTATTTGTTAACACTCTTTCCTTTGGATTAGCTAACATTAAAACCTCCTCTCTGAATTTCCCCCCAAATCTAGGTAGCTGCATTCCTCCTTGACTTGATAGAGTTCCAAGACACCATCCCACAGATAACTTGCCATGCAACATGTGGCTGTGTGTATATAAATGTATATATGTAGTGTATGTGGCGTCCTCTCTAAAGGCAGGACTGTATACATTAGAGCTGTTCAGCATCAGTGTGAACTTAGGCAACAGATGTTTTTTGCATTTCTTTTTCTTCCTCCCCTCATCACCAGAAAGAGACTAAGTAGAAATTGCTCATTTGAGCAAGGTTCATCCCTGTTGGATCAATTCTTTGCTGTGAGAATGCCTGAACTGCAAGTGATAGCTCAGACCCGAGGTTGCTGCATTTGTGTAAATTAGGCAACATGTGCAAGACAGCCAAAATCCCAGACAGCAGATCTGGGTGGTGAGCTCCGGTAGAAGTAGAGAAAGTTGGCTGAGGCTGTACGTGGAGCTGTACTGGCAGTATCAGCGGCTGAACGCTAAGGGTGAGCTGCTGGCAAGGCCCATGCAGGAGCGGAGTGTGTGGCTGTGCCCCGCCAACACCCAGCAGTGGGTGGAGGAATGGTGCAATGTCTGCCTACGGGCTTGAGAGCGGGCAGCAACCTCCCCCGGGCAGGGGGAGGCTGGCTGGCACCCACAGGCAGGTACTGCTCTGTGCCTCAGGGCTCGCAAGCACCGAGGATAATTTGCCTCTGAGATCTTTTCCTTCCAGTTAAAAAAACGCAGCCAACAGCGAATTGAGTGAAGACTGAATTCTCAATGCACACATCTCGCATCTAACTGTTTTTCATAGGCTTATAACTATTTGTTCAAGCCCTGTTGCTGCTTTCTGTCACCCTCTCTTCCCCCTTCCCAATCCTCTGAAAGTTTCTCCCGACTTCACAGCAGATCGAAGCAGCCAGCTCCAGTGTCTGCTCTGTGGTCACCCAGAGCTGTGCAGGGCTGGGGCTGAGCTGAGAGCCCCAGCTCAGCTGCGCTGCATGGAGCTGACTCAGGCCCGGGATGCAGCTTATCTGCCAATGGAGAAGCCACCCATGGATAATGGAAAGTGACTGTAGCAATGGAATGTGTTACAAAACTATTGACTTCATGGGAGCCGGCCGGCAGAAATCGCTGTGTACTTACACTAGGGAAGTAATCTGGGACAGTAAATTAATCTCAGCAGACCTAGCTTCGGGGGTTCTTGAAGCTATTTTGTGCAGTATTCGTTTGCATGGATTTGTTCCCTATTAATTTCATAAAGATGAAGCCAAACTTCTCTCAAACTGCCGAGCTGTGCTTTGTTTGGGGATTTTCAGAAAAACAGACAAAGCCAGAGTCTTGTCCGACTCCCACCTGGAAGCAGAAATTGGTCCACGTCTGCTTGTGACTCTCTGCAAACTTGAGTCAAACTTGGCCTGGGATCCATATCTGTATCCACCTGGCTTCATGTCTCATTACAGAAGATCCACCCAGCTGTAGCTCAGGGTAGAACAAGTCAAGCTTCGTGTATGAGCTGGACCACCCATGATATTCATTGAGTCAAAATGCAAAAATAAGAGCCATAATCACAGCAAACAGTGGGAATTCTGTTTTCCTCTTTAATAAGAGATGTGTGAAATTCAGGGGGATGAGAGTAGTATGTCTACATGATGGAGGGAACACGTATTTACTCATTTTACTTTTTGCAGTTAAAAATGGGCCCAGCCCAAGCATCTCCAGGGAAGAACAGACTTGTGTCCAGACCCATGTTGGTATTCCATTTTTGAATGTCAGTGGAACAGAAAACAATGTTTTTCTTTTAAAGTTGAATTTCCAGCTGTGGTGCTGTGAGGAGCAACTCTGTGGTGAGCGAGAGAGGAAATCTCTTGAGTTGCTGTGGATTATCATGCAGCGCAGGGAAGAAGCAGATGAATGCTCTCTTTATAAAGGTGCCTGGGCACAGGGGAAACGGCTTCCCCTCTGTGGGTGCAGGGGCTGTCTTGACTGCAGCATTAGCTGGGCTGCTTCTTAAGAGTTGCCCCTCACCTCCTTCCTGCCTACCCACGCAAACCTCTCTTCTGGGGTGACCTCTAGCCCTGCAGGGAATGTGTGCTAGAGAGATGTTGCTCTCCCTCTACTCTGCCTGCTGCATGGAGCATCGCAGCCCCTCACGGCGCACTGACTGGTAGGAGATGCTCCTAGAAATGCAGGTGGCGCAGGTGGGGAGCATGGCCACAGCAGGGACACCATCACCCAGGTGGGACGCTGCTGGGGCAGCCTCAAGTCACCTGAGATAATTCTGCTCTGGAGCCGCAGCTTGGTGGACACAGCCCTACCTGCAAGACCCACCGAAGGCAGCAGCACCACCACCACAGGGAACAGGATCACCATCATTGCCACTTGTGCGAGCATTCAAGAAGCAAGCTCATGCAGCCTTTCTTCCTCTGCCCCAACGCACCCCTCTGTGCTGCCAGCCTGGAGACCACCCGGCTCCCTTGGGGTTGCCAAGAGCCCTCCAGCTTTCAGGAGCGCAGCTGTTGAGTGACCTGACAAAGGAACAACAAATTTGTTACTCCCGTTTCATATTTTTATTGGCAATAGAACTTCTGTGACAGGAGAAAGGGAACGTCATACTTTCTAAGAGTCTGAGAAGTGAAGGACATACTCATATATTGCCACTGGTAAAGGTGGAAGATGGCCACAAGGGTCCTCGCTATGTAGCAGCCCTGTAACTTGTAGAGGAAACAAAATGCACTCTGCTGGAAACTCCTGTTTGCTTTCACTTGAGAACTAGCAGCAAGGCAAAGACCACACTCTGCCAGGTCTGCTTTTGCCTCGGCACAGGCAAAAGCTTTATTGCTTGTAGAATTAAATAGAGGTTTCAGATTGGTTTTCTTAGTTTTTTCCCCTTCATACTTTCTCAGCTGCTCTTAGAATGCTGCTGTTGGTCAGATGTGCACATTGCGACAAGCATGAAGGTTTGTAACCTTCTGTGAGCTGAAACACTTTCTTTTCGCTTCAAAGGTTCCCACAGGAGATGCTCAGTGGTTTCCCCTCTGTATTCCTGCACCAGTGAGTCATTTCCATGTCTACCTTCTACCTACACAGAGTCCAGGTGCTGACAGCTTCTCTGGGATGTTGAGCATGAAACCAAAGTGATTTGCTGAATCAAGACTACATTGAAGTATTTCCTTTTTGTTGACTTTTTCAAAGATTTCCCATCCCTTTTTTATTCATCTTTCTTTTATTGTAATGCTTCATCACAACTACAAATTAGCTTGGTCTGCAGACTACGTTCATTTTTCCATTGACAGGCCAGGCCAAAGAGAGGTGCTTTCGAATAGAGTTTTTCCCCCTCTCTGCAGTGAGAGAGAGTGATGTCAGCTAGGGACCAGGACGAGCGTATGTAAACTTCTGCGGGGAAGACAGGGAAGGAGCTCATTTAATCAGGGCTACAAAGAGATTATCAAAAGATGAGATTTGGAAACACACTGTTGTGAAGTCTGTACACTTAAACAGAGGACCCAAAGGAACCATGACAGTAAGGTCCAAACTTGAATGCTGATGCGTCTACATCAGTGTCTTAGTTTGGACCAGAAGCCAACTTCCAAAGCCAGTCTCCCAGTTCTCCCCACTTCGTGTGCTTCCTTTTGACTTGGGGAGTGGATCTGGAAGAGATGAACCCAACGCCTTTCAGATGAAACACACACTTGAAAACATGCTCCGGGAACCCAGCTGGTGCACTCCATGTACAAACGCTTATTCAGTCCATGCCATGATTCAGGTAGCACGTCATTCCCATGGGACGGTTGCTGAGGGGCCTGAATTTTAGGCTGAGAACAATAAAAAATCAAACCTTCAACATCAACAAAAGAACAGTGGCCAGTGCTCCACTGTGCATCATACACAGAAAATCTAATGATATTTGGGACTAAGACCATCTATGTCCAATAACTGTGTTTAAAAAAATGTTTGTGAAGTGGCATATCACTCGAGAGAGTTACCAGTACAAACACAGTTATCTAGAAGATGCTGCATATACTGCATATGAAGCCCTTTTACACATTTTAGAACCCTTTTAGTCTCTCTGAAAAACTATATATTAGTATCTACGTAATATGTAGATAATAAGTATTTCTATATATTACATATACACATAAAATAGTCTCCCTGCGTATTTTCAACACAGTGGAACTATTCTTCACTCATGGTAATCTCTGTAAGGGAATACATAGGTTCTTTAACATGTTGTTTTGTCCCAGTCCTTCCTCTGTATACAGAAAATCTGCAAAATTACTGACGTATAACCTGAAAGCAAATAGATCATAATATCTGAAACACAAACTTTGCTGCTGCTGCTGCTGTATCTTGCTCTACAGGATACAAGGATCCTGAAAAGCAGTTATAGTAGTGAAAGCTTAATTATTCTTTACTAATTACTGGCTGAAATAAATTAAATGTCAAGGGTGTCTGTAGTAAAAAATGACATCATGTATGATATAATTAAATACACAAAACTATGTTTAAATAGCTGTAAGTGTCTGGCTAAACCAAATCAACCAAAAAATTCAAAGACAATATTGACAAAGGCTCTTACATCACACTGTTGTGAATAAAAGTTTGTCACAGAAATGATATTAGTTTTAATTATTAATTTTCTGTTAGGTTAAGGTTTATTTTGTATTTTTATGATTATTCATATTTATTTCTATAGTAATAAAAGCCAATGAGAATGTTATATTGAACAGTTGGCATATTTGATGGGGGAATGAAAATGAGTTGATCAATGTATAGTATCACCTTGTTTAGATATAGATATAGATGCGTTACCTAAAGGCTCTGGGAAGAGCTATCTAAATCCGTAGTGTGGCTGCTACCAAGTTTTGTGTCTTCAGCAATTTTGACCTCATGTGATCACAATGTCTTAAATTGGATGTTCTTGATGTCAGCTTGATTTGAAAATGTTCATGCAGTCTCACCAAGGCGCACGAAAGCCTGTGGCAGAGCAGAAATTTGCAGTGGCTCCAGGGTCAAGTTTGCTGATCAGCTGGAGCTTCTCCCTTCCTGCAGCTCCAGAGAATCTCAGTGTTGCTCTTGCCGACGACTTTTATCCTAGGTGTCAGGATGAAGCAGACATCGCCGACATCTTAAAAGAGAAACTTACTTGGTGTAAATGCTGACAGAGACCGAACGGGAGCAGCATGAGTGGTTAACTGTAATGAAAATCTTTAACAGAACTGTCATAACTCTACATTATTTAATATCACAAACCTTGATTAACTTATACTACCGAGACACTTAATTTTTAATATCAGGTGCTTTCAGCTGATTTGAGATGAGGAAGCTCAGCCACCCCAGCTCTTTGGCTGAGGTGGCGGCAGCAGAAAGGCGGCGGTGCCGGCGCGTCCGGCGGCACTCGGGCAGCACGCTGGCTGCCGGCGATCTTTGTTCCTTTGTTCCCCCCGGCCCTGCTTCCCCATCCAGACCAACCTCCGCGCAGCCTGGTCGTGGCTTTGCTTTTTTCCTCCCCCCCTTGCTCACCTGCAGTCTCTGTTCATATTGTTTTATGGTACTTTAGACAACGGGTTTTAACAGCTAAACATAAAAGCCACTGAGAGCATAAACAGGAAACTTGTGTTTAGGTGGGAGTGCCTAGGAATTTTATACTGCTGACCACAGAGGCCATGGGAGAAAGGAAATAGGAAAAACACTGTAAATACCTGGGTGACTAATGACTTGTTCTGCTCATCTGGCTTTTCAGAACATGAAAAGTTCAGCCTCTTCCAGGCAAAACAGCGCAGGGCAGGCACAATTTCTCAGGTCGATACTCTCTATGCCTCTCCGCTGCCTGTTTCCCCGCTCCGCTCCCACCACGGAAAGCGCCTCCTTCCTATAAAGTCCAATAAACCCGCAATAAGTTGTGGTCTGGCCCTCCAGGTTGCGCGCACCGATGGCAGAGGGAGGGAGCACGACACGCGAGGCTGCGCGCCCGCTCTCCGCGTTCGCAGTGCCTAAGAGGATTTAGATGAAAGAAACCAAATTTGCTCCCCCCTGTTTTGTGCTGAGGCAGCAGCTGGAGTTTGGGGACAGCGTGCGCCTTTGTCCGCCCTTCCGTCGCCGGCTCCCGAAAGGATTGCCATTGTTCCTGAGGGGCCTCCGCGGGGCCGCTCCCGCGCCCGCTCCCTTTTATCGCCAGCCGCATGGCTTGCGAGAGGTTTTGTCTTTCGCTGACAGCAGCAGATTTGGCCGATCGGCATCTCCCACGCGACCGACCGACGGCGCTGGGGCGGGATTTCCAGGTTGGCCATCTGCACAGGGGGGACTGGCAGAGCAGGGCATTTCAGTGGCCTGACGATTCCCCCCCCAGGGCCAGCGCTGCCGGTGAAAACTGCGACATCTGGTCACCTTCGCCGGGAGCACGGGGTCCGATTTCACTCGAAAGCTGGGGCAGTTTCTCCCGTGGAGGTTGTGACCCAGCAGAGGAGGGGTGAAGGCAGATGAGGATGCTCCCCACATGTCACGTTTCTGGGGCCGGGGGAGAGCAGCAGCCCCGCGGGAAGGCGCCGAGGCCATGCGAATGCAACCCCCCAGGGACCGCAGGGTCCCACCTGTAGCTCTGGTGGACACGGGTCACAGCTGTGGAAGGAGCACGGCCTGAAGGGTTAGCGCTGCAGGCAGGGCAGGGCACGGCAGGGCGCTGCGGGCTCCGGCAGCGGGACGGAGAGAGCCCCTTCGGGGTCCTTTATTCAGCCCTTGCTGCTTCCATCTCCCACAGCACAAAATCCGACACAGAATAACAAGTCCGCTTTTCATCGAGCTCCCATAAATAACCAGTAACCTGCAAGTAATACTGATGTGCCCAGGCTGCTTCAGAGAAGGACCAGCACGTCCAGGGGTGGCAGTCCTGGTTCAGCAGCTGGGTCTTGCCGAAATCAAGCGTGTTACTAAATAAGGGTGGAATTTCACTGATGGAAAGTTAAGCACATCTGCAAGCATTTCTCTGAATCCAGGCTGGGTTTCATCCATAATGAACTTGTTTGATTGCTGTAGAGGTACGATAAGCCATGGCAATGTTTGGCAGGGAGCTGGGGAGGGCAGCTTTGTTAATACCGAGGCATGATCACTTCCAGACTGTGCAAACACCAAGGTTTTATTGATACAGATGTATGTATACACTCCTATGTATATGTTACTTGTATGTATACTTGTATCTACAGGCTCTATAGATACAGGTGTAGATACAAATTGACCCAGTCTATAACAGCATAGTTACCTTTTCCTAGCAAGTTATAAAAATACATAGGGAAGGTTGCTGTAATCACAAAAGAGGAGGCCACACATCTACAGTTAGACTCCTTCATTTTTCCATGAGTATTGTAGCAATGAAAGGTGCTGGGTACAGACCAAGAACACAGCAGTACAAGCTGACCAACACTGCTTCCATCCTGATCTGAGAGGACCAAGTCAGACGCTGTCTTCTCAGCAGGCAGCGCTTCACCTGCAGTAAGCACGCAACCTCACCGCTGTCAAAGGAAATAGCTAAATGCTTATCAGGCAGGTGAAAAATGACATTGCTAAGTGACGGCCCCAGAGCAAAAGTCACAGAAGAACTTAGTGGTAGCAGTCTTGCAGTGGCGAAGTTTTAAGTCCCCGCCGCAAGCCGCGCAGTGCGGGTGCCTCGCTTCCCTTGCACGTCTCCTGGAGGGGATCACAGTGCTCAAAGGCCAGTGAGGTAGGCATGGCACTGCCCGCGCCGGGCTGCGGGAGACGCGCTGCGTGGCTAATTAGGGTGGGGAGGACGTTGCTCCTTCCACTGAGCTGAGTACCTAAGCCGGCTCTCATACACCGACCCTGAAACTGTGTCCAGAAGACCGTAGTGGACAGAGCGCTTTTCAGGGTTTTACTTCTAAATCCCTTCTGCATAATACTGAAAAGGGGCTCTGACCCAAGACTCTCCTCAGTTAAATACCCAAGCTGCCAAGCTACAGATTTCAGAGATTCCTTTTGAAACTCTTCCACTTTGTACAAAGCGATTAAATATTCATTGGCACAGGGACTAGGAGCTGGCCTCCTGGATGAGCACCCCCACCCCAAGCTGCAGAGCCCTTTTCACTCCCATCCTCTGAATATTTAATCAGCTCATACAAAGCAGAGCGGCTTCAGCAGGGGAGCCTGGGAGAGACCCGGGCAGTGAGACCCACTGATCACAGTACGCAGCAGACGGACCCAATCCTGCCTGCTCCAGAGCAGGCAGATGAAGGATTTAAGCTTTCGGCTCAGCATGGCTGCGAGCGTCTTAGCTATTCACAACGGAGGATGTGACACTTCCTTTTCTCTTCTCTCCCCCACCCCGTCTTTTATGCCAGTTAGATGTGGTTTAACCACCTCGGAGTCCAGTAGGAAGACAGGATGAGGAATGCTTCGTTTGTGTCCTGAAAACGGTACAAAAGGAATGAATGAAAATTTGATGAGAAGTTTTTCAGCCATTCAAGCACGTCTCTTAATAATTCAGATGTTTGATTTTCTTCTTCAGTATGCAGTAAGGATTAATGCACTTTGGAGATGATACAGAAACTTTCGTTTTCAGAAAAGAAAAAAAGCCTCAGATTTAACATGAAAATCCCACATAGGAGTATGACACTATTATGTGAGCTTCTAGCCTCCTGATTCTCTTACTTGGTGATGGGCACAGGCTTTGCGCTGAAATTTCAGCATAGAGAGATCTTTTGCAGGCAACCTCTAATAAACAAAGTTCACAGCGGAAATGCTGACAGGCTGTGATCAAAGCAGCACCCTCAGGTGTTGCTGTGATATACTGCTTGCTTACTAAAATACAGCAGTTCAAACAGCTCGGCTGTATTTAATTGGGATATACAGTATTTCCAACTCAGAGAGCTCAACACCAAAGAGGGTTTCTCTTAGATCTTTCACTCTGCCATTGTTCTCTTATTTGCTTAGAAGAAAGACTTTTAGCGACACCAAGTTTTGGTGTTTCATCTGGAACAAGGACTCCAGGACTTAGCCATAGCATCGCCTTGAACTTTATAGGAAGCTGCCCTGTGGGCACTCATCTGCTGTTTCCACTCAGAAGACCATGCTCTCCTCTTCACAGTTGTGTAGAGCAGCTCTTACCCAGTGGTGGGTGAACATCTTTACTTCAATCACATCAATTGTGTATGTAAAAAAGTGACATTAACAGTACACCAGCATGTAGTTTTGGTGTCTTTAAAGTATTACAACAGAGAAGAAGAAAACCATCCAGATGACGAATTCTTGGAATTACCAACACAGGCTCTACCAGTCACCACTCAGGACTTGCTAGAGTCTGGAGCAGTGCTTGGCTCCATACTCAAAGCCCACAACTCATCCTCTGAAATTCAGATGTGTGTCTAAAACTTCGGCCTTGCCTGACTATTGGAGATATAAGCTATGTCTCAAGGATGCCAGTTGGATCTGAACTGCTCTAACCCTCAAGCTGGGATTAGAGCTGAGAGATTTCTTTAGGGACACTTCTTTCAAGAGACCTTTGCAGCAGTTAGAGAGAATGGAAGGGAAGTCTTTCAGGCAGTAGGACCTGCTCCCATCTCAGGGAAAGCAAGGGAAACCTTGTTTACTAAGTAAGTGCTACATACTAAACATGGTGCATCCAGGTTTGGGGTGAAGCCAACTCATTTAGGGTATGCTCGTCTTTACTCTCAACACCATGCCTTTGGATACTGCACATGGAGCAGTGTTCATAAGATGGGCAGGGAACAAGCCAAATGCAGGACTGTGGATCAGCACTGTTCTCTCCACACTGCTTCACCACTGAGTCAGGGCAGGGGACGGGCTTTGACATCTGAAAGGAAAGTCTTGGGAAGATGACAGTGATGTTGCATAAGGGAAATGTCAGAGAGAACAAAGGACTTCTCAGGAAAGAATATTTGTTTCTTGCTCAGTTCTCTCACAATATCCACCACAGTCCCAGATCCTGGCGCTCAGCCTCAGTCTTAACTGAGCAGTCCAGACCCCACCACTGTCACCTCCCTCCATCTTTGGTCAGTGAATTCCCATTTCTAATCAGTTTCTACTTCCTGGTCCCATCATCTATTTGTGCTTTTCCTTTAGTCAAGTTTCTGCCTCCTTTCCAGCTGCTCTGAAGAATTCCTTGTTTGCACTGCCTCAATGCTGGCAAGGATGTTTCTGAGAGCTCCCATCCCTGACTTTTTCCTGGAGCAACCATTACTGGAGAAATCCGCTTTCTTTGACTTTGGATGGAGTGCCTGGGGTGAAGATGGTGCACATATTAGCTTGGTCCCAGGCAGGAACTGCGAGGCAACAGAACATGTGCAGTCGCTCTCTGTGGATGAACAGTGTCTTCTCCGCTTCACTGCAGCAGCCCTGAGAAACCTGCATGTGCATCTTAAAGATGGCATGTATGGAGATATTAGTTCCTAAAACAAAAATGTCTCTACTTGGCATGGGCAAAGTAGGTGTTACTTCAGAAGTTTCTAACTGGACCTAAATGAGAGACTTCTATAAAAAAGATAATAAGCATTTCACAACTGAAAAGACCACTTTGCCTCCACTCCTGCATTTGGGGTCAGTGCTACAAACCCTTGAGAAATTAGACCTTTTTCAAAAGCAGTTTGTTAGCATTTTTTGTAATATGAACAAAACAAAATGTTTTCTCAGAAATGTTCCCAGAACCTGCTAAACTGTTTTGACAAAAAATTTTCCAAAAATTCAGCCTTAGGCATACACCTGGAATATAAAATATCAGCCCAAATGGTTAAAGTTTCACAAAGTCTCAAAATGTGGTTTTATAATAGGAAATATTGGGCAAACTTCATATTATGCACTATTAGCCCCGCCTATTAAAAATATTTCCTTATGTGTAGCAAAGAGCTTTATACAAACTAGCATTTGCAGATGTAGTCACTATTTCCTAGTGTGCAATAGCTCAGTAATTTTGACTTTTTCAAAATTACCGAGTGCAACAAGACAACATTAATGGAATAATCCCTTGATGAATTTATTCTTTTAAATAACAGCTTGCTTTGAATTATGCTGAAGAAAAATGCATCTTTAAATTGACTAATTTCCATTTAATTACATGGATATTAGTTAAAAACAGCTGAACGGACTTTTTATTTTTTAATTGTGAAAATTCTCTCCCAGGCTGAACTCTTCTATGCCAAGTTTCTGTGCTGAGCACATTTTTACGGTCTAGTTATAAACCCTAGAAAAACAACGTTTATAGGAAATGTTGACACAACCTTAACTAAAGTGGTGCTAGCTGACACCTCTATATTTTCAATTTGGGGATTTCTACTGGGAAAATATAAACGCTAATGCAGTAAAGGAAGCCAACTATAATAAAACCCTCATAGTCTTCCTGTTCACCCCATGAAGACCTACTTCAAAAAGCACCAACTCAGACTGGAGATGAGTTGAAGTTAACTGCATTCCTCTGAGGGTGCTAAAAATTACCTGCAGGTAGTTCAGCCTTACAGTTACTTGCAAGACTTCAGTTTGGTCAAACCCATGTGAATATCCACTTAAAAATCTGAAAAGAAAATGAGAATGTGCATAAGCTTAAAAAAGGGTGCTAGTCCATTTATATCCTTCCTAGCACAACATAAAAAGAGGAAAATAGACTTTATAGATTCTAGTGAAACAAACCTAAGTACACACAGGGGAAAAATACAAAGATGGAAAGTGAAAAATGAAGTTAGCTTTCCTACCTGTCTTTTAAGTCTGGCTCGCCTAAAATGAATTAATAAAGGAGGGGCCGGGGCCTCTGCTTAGCCTTCTTTTTAAAGGTGTTTGAACAGCTTCATGAGCCAAGTAAGATCAGTATGATTGTCAGGACAGCTTCTGAGTCTTGGTGAAAGAGATCTGAAAGTCTTGGGTAGCTGATCCTGCCTCAAGAATGAAAACCGATCATGATAGTGATATACTGGAAAAGATATATAGTGAGATAGCGTTGGAGGGAAGGTGTTGGAAAAGGCGGTAGAGTAATCTCAGAACTTCAATACGAAATTCAGAATGAAAAAGAAATTATATTGTTTCAGGGAAAATTGTGCTGAACCAGCCTGCCTGCCTTCTGTGATGAGATGACTGGCTCTGCACATGAAGGGAGTACAATGGATGGCATTTACCTTGATTTTAGCAAGGCTTTGAAGATTATTTCCCATAGCATTCTTGTAGCCAAACTGGGGAGATATGAACTGGATGGCTGGGCTTGAAGATGTGTAGTAAACTGGCTGAATCATCGGGCTCAAAGGAGAGCAGCCAATGGTTCACAGTCTAACTGGTAACTGGTTGAGTGGCTTTCTGGATTTAACAGTGGGGCTGATACTGTTTAACGTCTTCCTTAGTTACTTGGGCAATAGTCTATAAAGCACTCTCAGCAAATTTGCAGATGATATCAAATTGGGGAGGGTGGTCAATATACTGGAGGGCAGAGCTGCCATTCAGGACCTTGACAAGCTGGAGAAATGGGCCATGAGGAACCTCTTGAAGTTCAACAAAGGAAAATGCAAGTCCTGTACCTGGGCTGGATTAACCCCATGCAGCAGAACAGGCTGGAGTCAGCTGGCTTGGTGGTGGCTCACCAGGAAAGGAGCTGGCAGTCCTGGTGAACAACATGTTGAACAAGTCAGTAGTGGGCCCTGTGGCAGCAAAGGTCCATCTGCATACTGGAATGTATTAGGAAGAGTAAAGCCAGCAGGTCAAAGAAAGTGACTGTTCTCCTCCCCTTGACACTCAGGAGACCTTGTATAAAATAATGTGTCCCGTTTGGGGTCCCCTGGTACAAGAGAGACATTGATAAATGGTAGAGAGTCCAGAAGGCGGCCAGCAAGATGCTCAAGGGGCTGGGGCACAAGGCACATAAGGTGAGGTTGAGAGAACTGGCTTTGCTGAGCCTGGGGAAGAAAAGGATAAGGAGAAATCTTACTGTTGTCTTCAATTACCTAAGGATTGGTTGTAAAGAAGACAGGACTAACTCTTCCTGAAGCTGCACAGCAGAAAGAGGTTAAGACAAACATCAGAATGGGAAATTCCAATTTGACATAGGGGAGAAAAGATCCCAGTGAGAATAGTTGAACCATGGCCAGGTTGCCCAGAGAGGTTGTGATAACTCTGTCCTTGGAGCTACTCAAAGCTCAGCTGGACAATTTAACTCTGCTTTGAAGAGCAGGTTGGGCAAGGTGATCTCCAGAAGTCCTTTTCAACCTGAATGGTTCTGTTTCTATTTGCTGTTTAGAAACCATCCTGACTCGCCAGTTCAAGAGCTGGGTAGGGAAACCGAGACTTTCCAATGTCACTTCTGTCATTTACTTGCTCAGTGGAAAAGAAGCAAGTGGGATGGTGGCACTCTGAGCAGCAGCTGTCTGGGTCTCAGACAACATTCAGATTCTTCCTATAGACAAACTGGCTGCTGATGGAGCTGGATACTTGCCTGCTTCTGAGAGCCCAGCCTTCTCTGTTTTTGAAGAAAGGTATGCTGAACTCTCTATCAACATTAGAAAGTATTGGCCTGACTTTTTCTTTAGTTGATATCATACCTAACCTTCACCTCTTCAGAGGCGAACACTAAAGTTATGTAAAAAGGCAAATTGAATCATCCCAGTAAACAAATGCAAAACACATTGACCTTGTCTTAGACCTGTAATGACCTACCCTTATATAGCTGTAACCCACTCCATTTCGTGCAGTTAACAAACTGTAGTCCTTTGATTCAGTGAGACACTTGCTGCTTTTACCATTACTTTTGTGTTAAGTCTAATTGTCTATTAAGAAGGTAATTCGGGTTACACCCCAATTAAAGTCAGACATACCTAACCTTCTGCAGCTCCCAAGAGACCTTTCACTAAGGTATCTCTGAGCAGAAGAGCTTTGGATGATGTTTTGTTTAACCTTGCTAACATTTCAGCCATCCTGGCAGCAGCTTATATAGTTTCTGCCTGCTGCCTCCTTCTTCTGTTTTCCCCAAAAGGTTTCACAAGATATCACAGTAACCTTGGCAAAAATGTGAAGTCTACTTTAAGGTTAATGCTAAACTTCTGTAGTACATTATTTTAAGGTTTAAAAGAAAGATAGTAAGTTCCAGTATGTACCTGTCAGTACTAAATGATTGTTCATTTCCTGTGAATTGGGAATAAAGTAATAACATACATCTGGCGAGCTAAGACACGTTGCTTATTTCTTTTTCTTCTCTGAGCCATATCCTTTACCAGCTGTGAGACATCACCATGCAGAATCTCCAAATACCTTTGAGGAAAATTAAAACAAAGGAACAGAGGGCTGGAAGGGACCCCCTGTGTCTCTGAGCCCAGTCCCCCGCTAGCCCCAGGCCACATCACACAATGTCTTTCATCAGCTGTTCCCACTCCATCTTACAACCCCTCTTGTGCCCCCATACTTGCATTGGAAGTCTGCTCTCTCCAGTGTTGATTGCTCAACTGGCTAGATAACGTCTTTCAGTTTCCAGTTAAAATGCATTCATGGGCAGTTTATGCCCATTTGTTCTTGTGCCAACACTGTACTTTGCCTTCAAAAGATCTTTTTCTTCCTTGACGTTTAACCTCCTGGTGTATTTATAGAGAGCAATGACATTCCATATCAGCTTTTGTTCTGCTACACTAAATAAGTCAAGCTCTTCTGGCCTCCTTATGCAAAGTAGGCATTCCATTCCCTGCCATCACAGTACCTCTTTGCTGCCCTTGTTCCCAGGTCATCTTTGGCCCAGGGGGCTATTGCTGCACACAGTGTTCCAGATAAGGTCTCACCAACTTATTAGTTGTTAACCATTTTCTCATGTGAATCATGCCAGAAGATGACATGCTAAAAGGATATACATCACCAAATGTACTAAATACATTGAGAGAAATCCAATTATAAACCTCCTTCCCTGCTTTAATGTAATATTCCTAAATGTTAGGTGCTTGTGGGCTTTGCAAGACAGTGGAGTTCTGATGATGGATCCTGAAGGACACATTAGAGCCTAGAAAAGGAGGCTGAGGTATGAAAACAAAAGCCGTGGAAAAGCAGTGACCAGAATGAAAAGAGTCCCAGGGAGAGGTGAAGTAGGATTTATTACCGCACTGCAATGGATGATAAAGGAGGTGATTAGAAATTAACTGTCAAATTCAGTTCTTTATACTCTCCTGGCATGAAAAACACTTGAAACATAATGATACATATTTACATGAATAAAAATCTCAGCCTGTGGCATTTTCACAACATCTTCCATTTGAAGCATAAAGGATGGCAAGTGAAATTTACTTTATGCTATTAATACTGTTTGCTTCCTGCATATCACCAAGTCAGAACAACAGAAAAATGTAACCAGCATGATTAAGTGGAGAAAAGAAGATCCTCTGCATTTTTCTCCACGTGCACTCAGTCTACTCAGCTCCTGAGTAACTTAATGTAAAAGTTTAAATTTTATGTTCTCATTGTTCTTTTCCAAGGTGTGACCTGAATAAAATCCTTGGAGAAAAAAAAAACAGAACAAAAGGTCTTATTGATTGAATGTTAGTATATGGTCTTTTGTGTAATAAAATTTAAATGTATATATTGTTTATTATGATACTAAAATAACAAATTTCTTCAGTCTTTCAGAGCAATTCCAGAAATTCAGTCTCTTTCATGATTCCTGCCAGCACTGAGCTATGCCCCAGTAGAGTAATTTTCTTTAGTATCATACACCACATAAATATCATAGTTTTATCTGATGGTAATGAATCTTAGAGGCAAATAGTTCTTTTTCCAGCCCTTCACATTATATTCATAAAGGTATGAGGGCAGCTTGAATCATTAAACATTAAGCTGAAGGCAGCATTTGGAAAAGACCTGAATGGGGACCTCCCTGCTGGATTAAATGTAATGTTCTCCTTGCAGAAAATGGCTAACTCGGCTGCATGCAGGAGGTTAGCTCAACTGCTCTCTTAGTTCCCAGAGAGAAGAAATAGTGGTTTGTGCAATTTTGCTTTATGTAAGAAGCAGATTCCCAGTCATTGTTCAGATTCAGTTGCATTAGGCAAAGTCTTTGTACCTCTTCTGCCCTTTGTGGTTCTCTAGACACATGAGCGTCGTCCTTCTGCATGTAAATCTCTGTGTGTTTTGAAGATATTTTTCCTCCGTGACCTGCCTATTGCAGTGGCTAAGGCTCAGATTACTGTGGTTTTCAATGGACATTAAGCACATGCTGGTACTTTTTCAGGCAGGAGTGACCTCTTGAATTCGGAGCTGTAAAATGCAGCTACTGTGTTTACTCAGTTGACGGACAAATCGTGCTCCACAGGTCTCATATTCTCAGGTTGGTTGTAAACCTTTTTGTTTTGCTTATACTATGTTCTGGGACTCAAATTTCTCACCCTCCTGGGTTTGCTGCCTGTACGAAACTCTCTTGAAAAACACAACTGATTCAGTCCTGGTTCTGCGTCAGTCACACATCCAAATCCCTATGTCAGCTTAAGCATAATGCCTGATGATGGAGAAAACTCGGCTGCACTGAAACAAAGTTGCTACACGGGACTGTCTTTTTAGTTCTAATATCTTCAAATGAGGCTATTTCAGGAATTGAGAATAATTCTCTTGAAGGAACAAAGTTTATATAGCCAACATAAACAAACCTACGCCTGCTTCATGCCAGGGGAGGAGAGAGGGGGTGATATTTCTTTTGCTACCAACATCGGCTCTTTTGCTTGAATAGTATTTTTGGCAGATGCTACCATATTTAACTTCCCACAATGGCACTGTTTATTTAAGGACAATATAAAACATCCCTGGCCCTTCTCTTAGATTTTTCAGTCCCTGGGTTGACTTTCACGTATCCTTTTAAGCACATTTTTTGTGGTGCCTTTGGAATCACTACTCGGTGCCTTTAAACAAAATACTTCCAAATAATGAGAACTCCATCTTAGCAGGGCAAGGAAATAAGCCGTACCACCTACACCATTGCTCATGGATTTCACTACTTTCTGTACACCCTGTTCTCATGAGTAGTTCAGAGGAACAAAATAACTGCCAGACCAGAGGTCTACCTAGCCAAGTACCTTGTCACCAACAAAGATCAGTTGTGATTACTTAGAGAAGATTGTAAAAGCAGTATAGTGGTGCCCTGCCTAATATGAGCTTGAACTTCTGGCAATCATTTTGCCCAAGGCTGCACTGTTTTGTTTTATCAGACTGACCTAGGAGAAATTTACTTCTAGTTCTTGCTCTCTGCATTTTTGTGATATAGAAAATGTATTTGCAGCTATAAATCTTTCCCAGCTTTGCATTTGATTTTAAATCAGATATCTGTAGCTGTAAAAATAAGTTTCAGATCCTTATAGGAAGTTTACTAGATCCCTACAGATAATGGCTTATGGTCAGCCACCACAGCCTCAGCTTTCTACAGAGCATAGTTATTTTTCACCTGTGATTTCAGGCTGAAGCTCCTTCTCTATGCGAGTGCAATGACACCGTTTCCATTCGTACCTGTTATGTGCAAGTTGCTGGTCTCTGGCTTTGCATATGCCACAGGAGAACTGCACTCCAACCAAAGCCACTGCCTAATAACATCCAGCTGCTCTGCAGGCTGCCACAGTTCCTGATAGGCCACCATGGGCTGCCCCCCCTTAAGTCACTGTGGCCACAGTCATGGGACATCTCTGTCCAGGAGCACCCTGTGGGTTTGGGGTTGGATGGCTCAAGCAGCCAGCACTTCCCCTGCCTGCCAGGGACAGCCGGAGAATTCAGTCTTTACCCTTCTTGTCTACTGAAGCAAATGCGTTGGGGATGGACGTACAGTGGCCTATCTGCATCCTGCCTAATGTTTCTCCCAGATGTGTTGTTTCTGCTAAGCAGTATTTACTGTTGGTATTTAGGTAAAGCTCTGGCTCTGGATGCTCAGAGCTTCTGGTCATGCTCTTCTGCTGTTTTCTCCAGGTAAAAATATCACCTATTACTTTAGTACCCTCACCACCATCATTGCTTTTTTCCTGTATTTTCCTGTGAAATACTGTGGGTGCCAAACACAACCCAAACAGCCGTCTGCAGAAACAGTGTCTCCCAGAGGAGGTGCAGAATGTGCACAAACATGTGCTCTGTTTTCCTAAGGACACCTGCCAGAATCCTGCTGATGCACCAAGCATAGGAAAATATTTGGCACAAGCCATGTCTCCAAAGATTTCTCCCCTTGTAGGTAGTGGAAAATATTCCTTTTTTAACATACTTGTTTCATTTTGTTGGTTCTCTCTACATAAGCGAATGCTTCTGTCTTTCCCTGCTGTAGTGTCCAATAAGCACAGCTACTCGTGGTTTCTCAGATCTCTCAGAGCACTTATCCAGTCCCATTTTGCCTCCTGCCTCAAGGTGAGTGGTGTGAACCGTTGTCATGCTGCACTCTCTCTGCTCTGTCCTGTGCTTCTGAGAGTTTCCTTTTCCCCCAGAAGACTTCCCCTAATTCTCGTTCAGTTTTTTAAATCCTTGGACTTTGCAACAAATGCATCTTCTTAATGGCACTAAGATTTTTTTAACCCATTAATAGGTACCGCTTTCACTGGTATACTCACAAATTGTACTGAGGTGGTGGCATGACTAGAATATAAAAACCAAAGCATTAGCTTGCTCAGGAAGGACAGGCAAGATTAGATGGAATGAGATACACAGCTCTGCATTCAAGGGTACACATGTGTGCCGGGTGATCCAGAACATGGAGGAAGTTACAATCTCTGAGAAGGTAAAACGGGAAAAGAATATGAGGGGTTTGATTGTGGGGATTGCAAAATATCAGACAAGGAGGACCTGAGGCTTTTTGTGTCCAAAAAGCAGAATCAGCCAAAGGAGGATTTTATATAAATGAGGGATTTTAACAATCTAGGTATTCATTGGTGAAAGAATGCAACAGAATGCTGATGTCCAGTGAGTTCCTGGAATTACTGGCAATTGTTTAAAAAAGTAGAGGAAGGAGTCAGAAAGCAGACTTTTCCAGATTTGATGCTAAGTAGTAAAGAATGATGTGAGAGTGTGAAGGTGAAAGATAACATGTGTAAGAGTAACCTTAGAGTCACGGGATGTATGATCCTTGGAAAGGAAATGAAGGGCAAAAAAAGGTGATGGACTAGAAGCGTGGAGGCTTCAATAAACTACTAGATGGCTGGTAGCTAAGTGAACATAAGAGTTAAAGACAGCTGTAAATTCCTCAAAGAAATGTTCCTAAGGACAGTAGTATACATTATTCCACACCAGAGAAACTATATATAGACAGTGTAAAAAGAGGCCAAACTGGTTAAGCTATGATCATTCATAATATATGCCCAAAGTAAAATGAAACCAAGTCAGATTACTTGGGGCACTGAAAAAAAGTAGCCTGATCACGTAGGACCAAAATCCGTGCTTTGTCTTCTCTGATTCTGTTTTTTTTCTCATCCAAAATGAGATGCAAAGAGCAAGAGACATGAGGCCAACAAGTTCAGCAGTAATGAGGGTGAACCCACGGAAAGTGATTGTTTCTACTTAAAAATGAAGGAAAGCTGTAAAGCCAAGAAGGCTGAAGTAGATCATTTTTGCATCAGTTTTCACTCAAATGATCAGCTCTAACCAGCTGTCTAGCACAATTAAGACTAACAATCACAGGGCTTAGAACAGAGAAAAGGTTAAGGAATTCTTCGACAAGGTTAGGTGCTTTCAGATCAGTTGCACCTGCTTGATAAACTCCATCTGTGGATGGCACAGAACGTCGGTTAGAAAACTCTATTCAGAAAAAAATCTATCAGCAGTTCTCTGTTACAGTACAGGTATATTTCTGGAGAGCTTCCACAGGAATCTGTTCTGGATCATTTTCTGCTTGATGTCTTTCCTGAGGACCTGAGTAATGCAATATATTTAATAAGTTTGCAGACAACATGGAGCTGGAGGGACTGCAGATGGACTGCACAACGGGATTCAATTCAAAATCATCTTGAAGAAATTTATTGAAGAAATGACCTGCAAAAACCAGAATGAAAATGAATAGGGACAAGTTTAAAGAGCAAGAATTTGTGCAAGAATGATCACCTGAATAAATACAGGCTGCTGGAGCACCTGGCTACCTGTCAGCTCTTCAGAAAGAAGTCTGGAGTTGTAGTGGGTCATGAGCTGAGCAGGACTCAACCGAGTCATGCTGTTTCAAAAAGGCAGACACAATACTGGACTATGTAAACAGGAGTGTTAAGTTAAAAGGCACAGGAAGATTTTCACCTGCTGTAGTGAGCATTGCTAGGGCATCAACTGGAGCATCATAGCCAGTTTTAACCGATGCCCTTCAAAAAGCATGGAAACTAGTTCAGAACAATCCAGTGGAGACCAACACGAATGATTAGCAGTAGGAAACACGACCTGGGAGGAAAGCCTGAGAGAAACGTGCTTGCACAGCCTAAACAACACAGAGAGAAGATACAGGGAAAAGGACCTATACACAATAACTATTCTCAAACAGATAAAAGGTACCATGAAAAAAAATATTCCTTTTGCAAAACCACGTGCTTAGATTACAGCAAAATTTTTAACTTCACCATAAGCTAAAACTTTCTAGTGGTAAAGTAGTAGAGAGCTAGATTAGATTGTTTGTGAGTAGGGAAATCACAGAATTTCCATCGTTGGAGGTTTTTAGGAAGAGATGAGACAGACAACTGTCAAAATTCACCTAGAAACAGCTTTTCCTATTAGTGGGTAAAGCAGTGGGCTACATAATCTTTTGACTGTCTTTCCAGCTATATATTTGATTTTATGAAACTGTGCTCCATTTATCATTCAATTTTGCAATTTGTTCACATGCTCCCTTTGTGGGCAGTTCATTACATAGAGGCCTAAATCTTACTTGTTTATCACTTCCTTTCTGTGGATTTTTAGTGTTAAAATTCATGATGGTCCATGCTTTGGCTAGTATACCTCTGTCCTCCTTAAAATTTGGAACTGTCCCACTTGCTTTCAGGTTTATAGTCCCTGCTTTTTTGCCGACAACATTTTCCAGTGATCCTACAAAAAAATTCCTCTGAACTGCAAGTTCTGTTATTGTCCTTTTCACTCCTGTGGGGCACATTTTCCTGCCACTTGGAAACTCTTACACAGAGATGCTGTCTTTTAGGTCTTGCATCTTATTCCATGGATCAGCATTATTCTTCCTATGTTGTCTGCACAGAATACAGCTCCATAGACTGTTTTGAGGGACGCTAACTCTTAGCATCAATCGAGACTATGTAACTCCTTTTACATGGTCAAACCTATTTTAACTGTGGTAAATAAAATTAGGAAGGATGAACTAGATCACTGTTTCTATCCCTATCTATGCTATCATTCCTAGATAGATGATATTGAACAGGTACTTGAAAAAAAAGAGTATTTTGAGACTAGATTAATGGTAAGCACATTCAAAATTTTGAGACGATGGGTGTTTACCCTTCAAAATATAAAGAGGGGAATGATTAGAAGAATGAAGGGTGGCAGCAGGAGCACACTGCCTGAATGTAAATTCATGGTACAGGGGCAGATTTTGTTCATCTTTAAGATTTTCACTGCAGTAAGTTGCAAGGTAAGAAAGAGAATCAGGAGGACCTGATGACTGAGGCCAGCTCCTCCTCTTTTTCTTAACCCCGTTCTTCTTAGCAATTCATTCTTAGAGATTTTTGACTTGTGCTCCATTTCCCTAGCAGCAGAGTTCATATGTACTTGATTACTTACATGGGAGACAATTTAACCATGAAAACCTCATATGTGAGGGATTAGCTGAGGGCAAAGTAGGGCTCTTAAACTCTTAATATAAGTATGGTCATGACAGCACAGTTTGATTAAATTGAAACATTTCACTTAGCAAAGTATAGTTTTAATTCTAATAATTTTAAAGGTGTCAAAAAGGAAGGGGTACTCATTTTACTTGGCACATACTGTCTGCACATCTGTCTCCCTGAGGGGAACAGTGAACAAACCCTGCAGGGAAAAAACTAAACAATTACCTTTGCTGTACATCATTCATCTTCCGGCATTTGCAATTGTTATGGACACATCTTCATGATGTCTACAAATCCTATTACACCTCATATAGAGAAATGAGGTTAGTGATACAAAGTTTTATCTGAGAGGCAGGACACGCTGTTTGTCTGTATTAAGATAAAATACACTTATAAAAGTGTTAGAAGTTCTCTTTTATTTCCTGCAGATATGAAAAATAACTTATTTGTAATGTCATGCAAATGTTCTTCAAGATACTACTGCCATCTTTTTCACATTGTAACAGTTTCTCCACTGACCATGGTTTTCGTGCTTAATTTTTATGTTTACCATCAGTCATGCAGTTCCAATTGACATATGATTTGATTTTTCTGCTACATAAACCAATTTTACATCATTGTAGTTCCAGGAACTGGGGCTACTCATGCCACAAGAAAAGCACAAAGCCCTTTTTTATTTCCTTTAGTTTTTCTTTCCTAAAGTTCTTGGGCCAGATTCTTTGCTGATTTAATTTTTCTCTGCTGTCTTCAGTGCAGCTCTGTTGACTTACTGTATTGGTAAAATTTGCCCTTCATCATTACAAGAGAACTTTGAAATGAATCAGTTAAAAACTTCTGCTGTTCTGTTTTACTGAAATCTTTCCTCTGGGCTGAACATTTTGAGCTCTCTTCCTGCCCTCATGGGCACCCATGTGATTTGCTAAAATAATTTGTGTGAAATTGCAGTCCCAACTTGCAAGATAACTGCCTAAAAATAACCGCCTTGAAATCAATGGCTGGTCTTAAGAAACCTGGTTTATACATTTTATGTGATGCGATAAATTACTGCTGCACTGTATTAAGAGTTTATACTGAGAGTGACTCAGGTGGATGGTATGAACTGCTTCATCCACCAGCTAAAAATCTGTTCTCTTCTGCCTCACTTCTGCCTTGTAGAGAGGGGAAAA
This sequence comes from Haliaeetus albicilla, assembly GCF_947461875.1. NCBI lineage: Eukaryota > Metazoa > Chordata > Aves > Accipitriformes > Accipitridae > Haliaeetus > Haliaeetus albicilla. The sequence continues at coordinate 64,161,609 of NC_091484.1, read as the reverse complement.
AAGCAAAGTAGATTCCTGGCTAGTTCCGACTTCAGTAACACAGCGAAGAGCCCTGCAAGTGTGTCCAGAGACTGAGAAAGTGTGCAACCGTCACCCTTTTACTATTGCTCACAATTTAAAAGCCAGTCAGCAGCAGGAACAGGAAGAGAAAAGGTCACAAGAGGACAGTGTCCATGGCCAGCATCAGGTTTCAGAGTAGGGACCATAAGGGAGAAAATGAAAAACACTTGGACTTAATTAAGGCACTAATCTGGAAAAATGAGGAACAGTTGAAAGCTGCAGAGCTGGGGCATTCTACAAACTTCTTTTCTTGATTGTAAAGTAACCTTGCAGTAGCTTCTGCTACTGAGAATAAGGAAGGAAGAGGTTTGTAGAAACTGTGGCTCCAAGATCTACCCTAGAGCGCTGGTTTTTTGTAGTGCAGTAGCATCAATAAAGGCAGAGGAGGGAGTACAATAGGAAAGGGGTCTGGGAGAAAATGACATACATCGCTTAGAGCTTTGCTCCTCATCGGATAGTGCTTTCACCTCTTTGAAAATATGTATTTCTCCTAGAAGTAGCTTTTCAGTTGTCATCTTAAATTTTCTGCTAGAAAATTCTCCTTGTGCTTATATATAGTATATAAATAGCAAGTAAATCTTGAGTTATATAAAATAACATTGTGGATAATATGCACATATATTTGCTTGTATTTATCTCAAAAAAAAAAAAAAAAGGGTGGTGAGGACAGCTGCACAAAATCAGATGAAAGAAGACTAGATGCTGGAGTCCCTTCTACTCTTTGCAAGGCCTATCTACGCTACAGCTTTAATTAGCGAAAGGCAGGGGTATCTGACTTAGTTCCAGTCCTCTGTGTTTTGTCACTAGTTTGGATACAACAGTGCTGAAGAACAAAAGTAGGGGACTTTCTTACATTCAGTGGCCTGCCCATACTTCAACCTGAAAAGCACATTAGAAAAACTATAGTTCTGGGAATCCCAGACAGGCAGACACTGAAAATGCTCGACCTCAAAGGCTGTCCTTTCAACTGTTGTAAATTGGTATAGCTATTCATCCGCGTAATGCAGTGCTGCTCAATATGGCAGTGGTATAAATTTACCCATTAGAAGCTGTATGCACATGTATGAGGCTATTGAATAAGCAGGGATTCCAGTTAGATGAGGGTCAAAATGGATGTTGTGTGTCTAAATGCATAATTTCTTTATTTCTTTATGGCCAAAACAAACACTAAGAAGTGTATTTTGTCCATGTGCAGAGACTACAGCAGGTTTGCTACAAGACTGGGTAAGCATGTCTTATGCAAAACCTTCTATGGAAAGACAGATTTCCAGCCCAGGATTCAGGACAGAGGATGCTCATGAGTAGGAGAAAAGGGACACAGCAATTATTATTTTAGAATCACATTTAATGAAGGGAGACAATTAATTTTCAGTATAAGCAAATAAAAAGTTGGACATCAGACTCTTTTTCCTGTTCTAGTTTCCACCTGCAATTTCTCAGCTTTACCACTTTGAGGACTGCTATGGCCACATCCTTATCTACAGAAAATTGGCTCCATTAAGAATAGAACGATGTTGACTTAAATCATATAGGGGTATGGCCCTCATTCCAGGTATGTCTTCAGTTGAGTGTGGGGCCCTGATTCTCCCATGCATTGCTTCATACGCAGCTGTCTGGGCAAACCAGCTGCAAACTGTGCATAGAAAGCTGCTGAAGTACCTGATAGTAGCCTGCATCTATTTTGCATGATAAGTATAATACATAAAGACATGGTAATGCAGAATCTTATTCCCTCCCATAACATACAGGAAAAGGATGGAGCATTGATGTCTACTGAGGTAAAGAATTATGTAATAGCTTGATATTATTAATTGAGGAAAATGAAATATAGCTTATTGTTTTATAAAAATATGTACTATTCGGTAAGGAGACTTAGAAGTTTGTGCGTCTCACAGGAAAGTTCTTTTAAAATTACGTTTTGTGGCAATTCTTTCTGAAAATGGCTGTGGTGTGCAGTAAATAGTACAGTTGTTGCTTTGAAAAAGTCTGTGCCTGCAGTGGTATGAAAATAAAATCCCACATCAAAGAGTACAGCACAAGTTAGCCCTGACCCACAGACAAAGGATATTTATGCAAGGATGTATGGGGTTTTTTTGTAAGCAATGCTTTTCCATTTTGTTCTTTTTGAACTGCCAGTATTTTTCTCTTCTCTTGTTTTCCCATCACCGGCAAAATGTGTTCCCTTTCAACCTTAGCAGAATACTGGACAGGTGTACTGAAAGGCCCAAACTTGCAATTGAAGGGAATCATTCATTAGAAGCTGGTAGAGCTTATTCTGGTATCATTTAAACCAGATTTATGCTGATGGAACACCTCTGGGTGAAATCCAGGTCTTTTTGAACTCAGGGCAAAGACTGACTCCAAGGACAGCCAAATGAAATCACCTTACAGAGAAAGCATTGTAAATACCTTTGTTATTTATACATTTGACTTAAGCCAAGTGATCTAATTGTTGATGAATTTGAGTAAAGTACATCCCAACTGATGCCATTAAAGTCAACTGAGTTAATCTTGTTTTACATATGCAGGATTGGGATCAGGATTTGTCCAAAGGTTTTTTTCACCCATTTAAGTGGAAGCAGTGAAACTAAAGGTTCTTATTTACAGCTGAATAAGGATGTAAAAACAAGAGTAGATGTGTGGGAGAAAGGAGGATTACAGTGAAGTTCTCTAAAGTGTCCAGCCTACTAGGGAGCCGCTTCTGTTGCCACTGCCTCTGCCAGCCTGTAGAGTTACATGGCATCCTTATGGTTCTTTTCCAAAAGCCTCATCAGGGAAGTTTATGCCTTTTCTTATGTTACCTTGCTCACCTAGAATATCATCAAGCAGGTTTTCTACTCCTTTTTAGCTCTTGAAAGGGTTGGCACTATTTTAATGTTTGTAAGTGGCATCTGTGCCAGCTAGATGGGAACTCCTTTTCTTTTTTTTAACCTCTACTGCTGTCTGAGGCAAATTTAGTCATAGGTGCCAGGCAGTAATCATTAATGCCCTACCATGCATGTGTGTGGACTGCTACAGAGGTCCTGGGCTCAGTCCTATCCTTCAGAAGTAGTACGTTTAGTTCCATCTAGGAGTCACTGAACACGAACATCTAGAAAGCACTGTCAGAGCAAATGAAGCAGAAAAGGTGCTCCCAAAAATCAGCGGACACAAATATCTCCCCTCTGCTTTCTGAAGAGATGCCAGTTCCTCCTGTGTATACACCTGGTAGAGCAGCACTGCTCAAAGAAACATCTCAATCTTCCATGGCAACAAGCCCAGAAGCTGATCTGCCAGCCCCAACCTGGTTAACTACTAGCAGGCAGTAAGTGGGGGTAGCCTGCTTCCCAAAGAACAAGAGCAACCTATTTCTTCTGCATTGTGGACAACTTTCACACGGCTGCTCGGGTGCTGCAACTCCTAGGTGACTTTTAGGATGCAGATTTCTGGGAAATGCCCTGTGTCTTTCTGACTCTCTGCTATGACCCCCAGTGATCTGAGTTTTGCTTTACCACCTATCCCAGGAGCTCTGTTAGCTGGCTGAGTCCACAAGCATGTCTCATATCATGTGCAGTGATTCCAGAAAAATGGCTCCTGAGTCTTCATCCTCCTGCTCATTCTCCATTAAGGATATTCCCATGTGCTCAGAAGCCGTATGAAACTACACTGCCAAATGTGTCTGCCTGCATGCCTGCCGATGCATGTATGCTCTGACAGACGTGCTCGTGGCACTTAGCCGCATCTCCTACGCTGCCTGTCAGAAGGTCAAAAGCGGCAGTGGCAAAATCATTAGGTGCCAGTGGAAGAATCATGGGAGTTGTTAGTTTTAAGTCCAATCTCCAAATTCCTGTAGTTTCTGGTAGGCATCCTAGAACTTGCCATTAGAAAAAACACTGTGGAGTAGCTTCATGGAATACTGAAGGATTTATTCATATAGAAGTAGAGCCGTAGAGACTGTATGATTAACAAGAAAAGCACCTTGACTGTGGGGGGAAAAAAGGTGGTATGGGTGCACTTCTGTTTAAGATAGTTTAATTACTGCACTTCTAATGAATGAATAAACTAATCCAATGGAACAACCCCAAGCAGACATATCCAGGAACTTCTCACTGACCCCCATGGCATACCCACTCTTTGCATCTTTCCTGTCCATTCTTTAGTAAAAAGGACTTCTAATTTTGTACACTTTATTCTTCAGCCTGTTCCAATTAAGTGTACCCCTACAATCAATTTGTTTCATTCTCTCTTCTGTAGAAAGAAAAGCTTTTATGCTAAAAATCAAAACAGCCCTTCTCCCACATTCTGGTTTTGTATTGTGTATATTCTGGCATCCTGAATTTTACAAATGCAAATTCAGAGACATGATCCCTCTGCATGGGGGAAGGATGTAGTTATTTATACATAACACAGAACATGATTTGGTATGTGTTCCTAGCTAAATATATAAAAAAAGACAACCACCAACTCAACATCTCCTGAAAAATTAACATTCTCAATTCAGTGACATTTTTCATTGTGCACCTTCATTTGGCTTAGTATGCTATGCATGAAAGCGTCAGACCTGGAATCATTAGTGACAGTAACTAAACTTCAGCTTTTACCTCCTGCTCCTAGTTTTATGGTTTTTTTGGTTTTTTTTTAATTTCAGTTTAATTCTGACTACATTTTCAAGTCTGAAGCATATAATTAATAAAAATATTAAGCCATTCACATATATTAGAACCTTTGTTTTCTTCTCAGATTCACCGATTTAATCTATCTAGGACCACGCCTCTGTCTTAAAAGCTTGAAAATTTTGTACTAAGTGTCAGTATCAATTAATTAGTGATGCTTTAAATAACCTTTTTGTGTGACATTTGGGAAAAACCTGGCGATAGCAAAACTTATATTTTCTCCTTCTTCCTTCCAGGTGTAAATGAAACTTTAACTCCCTCATACTCAGACTCTCTTTCGGATGTGTAACTTATATCCATCACATTTCATCTCCAGATATGATGCTCTGACTCTCAGTTTCATGTAACTTAAATTATGGAATATGGATGCTCATGAATTAAAAGATAGTTGTTGCTTTTTTAGAAGGAAATAAACAGCAGAGTATACGTTATCATCGTTATCAAAGAGAGCTTTACTGAATTATTCCTTTGACTACAGTATGAAACATTCAACTTTAAATCTCAGTAACTCAAGTATGAAAAAATGGACTAATAAAATGCTTTTCTGACCAAAGTTTCATCTATTCCAGTGTCCTATCTCCTAGCAGATATGTAGGGAAGAGTAGCACAAGAAAAACACATTTCATTGCTTCTTTGGAATGCTCTCCCACCTTCCATAACTTGTGGACCTGGGGCTACCTAACACAGAGCTCATTTTCTTGCATGTACTAGCCCTCCGTGGATTTTTCTACCAAGAATTTTTCCACCTGCTCTTTGAAGCCAGGTAAACATCTGAATGCATCTGAAAGTATAATCAATACAGTGAGCCAAATGAACCGGCAGCCCATTGAATGCTGTTGGTAAGATTGCTTTACGCATTAATTGTAGTTCTTAAATGATGCTGCTTTTCTGCGCTCCTTCCTTGCATGCTAACTGAAAGAAGGTTGCTTCTGTACACATTATGATTAAAATACATCAGCTTTTGGATCTGCTCAGTACTCCGTTCTTGTCCATTTCTCATACTCCTTATGTTTCTACAGAGAAATTTAGCTCCTGTTAATACATTTTTATATATTATTATATTATTATTGTATATATTAATATATTATTATTAGAATAAAATATTATAATATAATATGTACTATATATATTATATATAGTATACCTGTCATTATTAAGCTAACACCTTTCTTTGGCTTTACTCCACAAGCTGGAAATTCTAGCTAGATTGCTTGTGCCAAACAAAAGCGCCCTCCTCACTTATTTCCTCACTGGCCCTTCTGCTCTGGAACCCGGCGTGGGAGAAAGCAGCCGTGGGAGACTTCACACCCCGACAAGCTCTGCGCATGGAAACAATCCCAGTAGCTTTCAAACTGAATGGATCCTTCTCACACCTTGGGTGCATCTACTGCGTAATGACCAGGATCTGTCTTACTCCTTTGCTGTCCTCTGTACCACAGATATCATGAGGTCCCTGAGACCAGGCATCTCCTTTCTTCTCTTACATCTGCTAAGTAATTTGGTGAGTGCATTAAATCTCCCTTCATTTGTGTTCTCGTTACTATGTGGACTATAATTGGTAAGAATTCCCTAGGATATCCTGCATCCTTCTTGTGACATATTTTGCCCTTAACCCAGGAGACAAATTACCAAAATGGTCTCATTTCTTTCTATTCAGGACACAGATGTCTTGGCACAGGATTTGCACTGAAGAATCACAGCTCAGTATTACCGGTCTTTTCCTTCCTCTCACTCCTAGGCTGCTCATGGCCAAGAGCTGGACTGTCACAGGCCTTATAAGCTTCTTTTCTTAACCTGGCTGCTTAAGGAAATGAGACATTTGCAATACTGCTTTTCATCTGTTTGGTTTTCTTTTTTTCTGCCTGTCAGTGCCCTGGTAGTAACATAGGAATCCACCGAGAAACTTTGTCTACATCGGAAAGAGGTAGAGTCTTGGAGAAAATTACATTCTTATTGGGTTTGTGGCAATAAGCAGGTAGGGGAGAACAGCCAGCTAAAATAGTGCCGTTGCGGGGGGATTACTGGACATAAATTGTGACATTATTTTAGGCGGCAGTGGCTGGCTGATGAGCCAGCAAGCTCAGAGCGTGCTAGATGTAGCACCGGTGCCCTTTGCAAAACTGGGAGCATCAAGATGGTCTTGAATAAGCCCGAAGTGGACAAATGTATAGGAAATCAAGGTTCAAGAATTTTTAAGACTATTGGAATAACTTCTTTTATTGTCTTATGCTATCCTTTTAAGAACATACTGTTTATGATTTTAAAGCTAAAATCAGGCTTTGTGTTTGTATAACTTTTCTATTTGAAGATCACAATGTACTATATGAGCATGAATTTTCACACACACACCTGAAATTAGGCACTCTGTTAATTAGTAAAACATGTAAACTGGCTTTGCTCATTTAAAGTACAGCTCAAGCTTTTTCTTGGTGGGCCTTATTCACTAATACCTTTTCAGTATACCTACGTACAAATAATACATATGAAAAATAAAATAACAGTAAATGTGTCAACTATGTAAAATAACCAGATAATAAACTATGAAAATTATTAGGCTTCTTCACCATTGATTAAAAACTATACTAGTTGGTTTCATATATATGTATGATATTAATCCTGAAAAAAGCAAGTATAAAGAATAATAATAAATCTGGAATGCTTTTAAATGTACTGATTATCTGAGGGTTTCAGAGGACAGGCTTTTGTTTAATCGTATTTCTGGGCTGTTGCCAGGCTGTCACTATTCCCTAGAGCTGAATCTCTGGACATCAGAGGTTCTTCCCTGGAGCTGCATCTGTAGACATTAAAGATTCAGAGTTGTTACATACTTTAAGCTAGGAGAGACAGAGGACTTGGGCCTAATTACAGCTTATGCCCATTTAAGGTTCTTTAAGCTTAATGCAGAAGCTTTGAGGCAAATGAAAATCAGGTCCTCAGTCACTTCAAATGTACTCACAAAAAAGGTTAAAATTCTGTTTAACTTCCTCTTCCTATCAAAGTCTTGGAAAAAGAGAGCCTTTTCACAACCACGGAGGCACTGCATGTTTTATCTGAAGTGTGCTGTTTAAAAAGGGTGATTGATTTTTCCACATTAAGGGCAAAATAGCAGGAGATCTGTGCCTCGCTAACTCTTACACACATACCCGCTAGCAACAGAGAAGCTCGCTATTCAAATCAAAACGGGATTTCTGGGTTTTAACCGTAGGACTTGCAGGGCTCAATTCCTTTGGCCTTGTCTTAATTTAAGAGCCAGAAATTATTTCCCCATGAGACCTTAAGTTAGACCTTTGCCAAGGGCATGGGTCACTTGATTGCATCCAGAAGTTTACTCTAAACTTAGCTGGTGATGTGTCGATGTGATGAGGTTTCAGCACATGATACTTCATAGTGACCAAAGCCGGTTCCCATGATTTTTTAATTCAGTTTGGGAATAGGAGTACATAAAATCTGAACATAATTTTCAGGTTTTTATTCCATGTTACACTTTTCCAGAAATGAAAGCATTTAAGAGGACCTTTGATTTCTCCCTTCTATCTGTAGGCCATAGAGTTATTAATGGAAACGAAAAATAAAACTGCCATGTAGATGCACTGCTGTGAAAAAAATATTACTAATTAAATGTGGAGTAAGTGACTATGATAAAACCTCTTGGTAATATGCCTGGCCACTGTGGGACAAGAGGTCACGCTTCATGTGCCAAGAATGACAGCGTGATGCTACAGGGGTTTGAGAACCAGTCGGAGAGTCAATTCTCTCGTTCAGTGACCTCACTTCAGTGGGAACTGTATAAACACAGAAGTCGACCAAATAAATTCAGATGTATTTATAACTCTCTTGTGTAGTGAAGTACAGTGAAGACAAGGGATGTAGAAATTACAGATTGCCAGTAATGGTAAAAGAAAACAACAACAAACACAACTTTAAATATATATTATATAGAGCAGACAAAAGAAAAAAAAAAAACTTTCCAGAGAAGACTGCCAATAGCTCTGTGACACTCAGCTTTTCAATACCAGGATCCTTTTCCTATCTGGTTTGCCTCTAAGAGGAGCCTCCATCTTATTTAACAATCTGGGCAGAACAGATTGGCTGGGGTCCTCCAAGAAACCTTGCAATAACATTAAGGCTTCCTTGCCTCAGTGCCTAACCAGAAAAGGAGAATATAGTTTTCCTGCTCACTAGGTATCATACAGATAAAGTATTCAAATTATTTCTTTAAAATGAAAGAAAGGAAATAATAAGTAAGAACTGCCTTAAGTGGTATTAAAGAACTATTTTAAATTTCTGGAGGTTAAAATGAAGAAAATTCATCGCAGTCCAGTCTCCCACACATCCTGTTCCCATATATTTTGCAGAGACCTATAGGATGATGTAAAACAAGTCCAGAGGCAACACAGGAGATTGCAATTTTCATTAAAACCATTGGTCTATCTTGTGATTCCAGAGCAATTCCCTCAACCTCAAGTCTGCAGCTCTGCTAGAGGTCTGCCACCTTTGCACTCCCAGTACGTCCTGTGTAAATCGCAGCCTGGGACGATCATCTGCAAGAAGTGAAGACCCAATGAGCAAGTCTTCTGCATTATGAAACTGAAACACAGAGAGGCATTTCCTTGTATTACAGCACAGACATATTGCAAAAACACACACAAATGCAGATTTTTATGAGAACATGTAATAAACCAGCTAGAAAGCTAGTAGTGTATCCTTGCCGCAGATCATCATGTGTTAAAAGGAGGGCTATCTGTGCAGGGTTCCTGCTCCAGTCACTGCCTTGAAAGGTCTCTGTGAGCTGTAATCTTCATTCAAAGGCTTATTTCTATGAAGCATCCCTTCATCGTCAGTGTAACAGCTTCATGAACTAACTCAAAATTCTAAGCAAAAATAATTTAACCCTTCAGTCTCTGAAGCACAGCATCCTCTATTGCTATACAGCATTTCTAGAATAAGATATATAGTGGTGAAGTATTATTTCCTGGATTGCAGTTACAAAGGGCATTCTATACTTTCTTTGCAAAAAGAGGCCATATTTGATTTTTTTCAGTCTTCTAGTATTTTTCCCTCTTTTCAGGCTTCATTGACAGTGCTACAGGAAGTTTCGCAGTAAACCTTTTAACCCCTAGGATGCGTAGTGGCTGGGCTGGCAGACGGACTTAAAACATTGCACATTTTTCAAATGTTTCCTTAACTGCTTTTTAGGAACAGCTGTTTTTATAAACCTTTTGTTACTTCTCAGTTGTCCAACCTTTATGGAAATTTCTTTCCAAATGAATATGAAACGGTCTCTTCACTACTTCCAAATCATTCATTTCTGTCCTTCCCATTTAATCTTGTGCTTATTTTCAGTTTCCCTTCCCCTCTTTATTCTGTTTGCAAAAGCTTATTTTTCCCATATTTTTAAGTATTTCATTTTTTTCCATCCTCCCATTTTTAAAATATTTTTATTTATGTACTTATGTCTCTTATCTTTCCTTTTCCAGAAAGTTCTGGTTTTGTTTTTTTTTTGCTTCCCATTGCTATAGTTCTTTGTAGAGGCTTTTTAGTCCACACCAGTAGTAAAAAATATTTTGTGATGCTGAGAGAAGTGAGTTTTCTTCTTCCTGCTTGCAAGCCTGCAGGTTTCCTCTCAGTCATGCGGGTTTCCTTGGCTTCTCATTAAGAAAAACAAAAAAAGAGACAAGAACTATGTGTTCTTGGCTTGTCACAGTACTTTATTACCTTGAAGGACAGGGATGAGCTTGTTGGGCATAAAATGAAAACTTTAGAACAACCGGCTTGTTTCTTTTTAAAATAATTTTTATTTTACATCACCAGTCAAGCCTTTCATGTTGCTGAAATCTATTGCTGTCTTTGAAAAATCAGTCATCCTAAGCTGGTACAAAATCAGTTCAAAGAGAGATATTTCTTACTTTATGATTTCTCAGAAGCTTTCGAAAGTGTCACCTCAAAAGAAGGATAATAAATACTTAAAATATGTTCCTACTCTCTTCTATGAAGCAATAATAATGGATATAAATTCTGGCCTTCCACATATCACAACACAAAAGCTATGTTGAAAGAGTATTAGGAGGTTGAGAAATCACATCCTGAGAAGTTAGGAAAAGCCAGCCAGCATTATTTTGGCTTTTGTGCACTTATGCATGATGATACAGTTCTCGGTTACATATGCCCACATTTTTTTTAAAAACAGAACAAAAGGTTCACTAAGTAAGTAAGCAATTACTGTGTATTTGCTTTCTCTTTATCTCTAGGTGGGTGATCCACCATACAGACCTCAGTTGTTTTGGCTACTGGGCTGACCACTAGCAGTGATGGATTCTCATCTTCTGTGCAAATGAAGTTGTATGTTTTTGACCTTTAGCCTGCAAATATATGTTATTGTAAGGGGAAATACGAAAATTAAGCATCTTGGATCCATTCCAGGATACAGAATGGGATGTGTTCTTGTGTGCAAGTCTATTCTGCTTCTTGTCCCTACATTTGATCCTTCGTCCTTCTACCTACTCCTGCAAGTCTATCTTCTCCCACTCCAGCAGATTGAAGTCTATCATCTACTTCACTTATGGACCTCTGCCTAGCTTCAGTCTTCTTGTGCAGCCAGTTTTAAGAGAAGATCAAAATCATCATCTGAAAACCTCCATTCGGCCATCCCCTCGCAGTGGAGGTACTTGAACTCTGAAGAGCTGGGATTCATCTGTTTGAGGTAGATTCCTCTTGCAGTCAGAGGAGAAGAAACAGGAATTTACAGGGCACCATTGATCCATTTGGGACACACATTTGTTTCAGATTTTCTTCTTTTTTTCTGAGCTGCATCTTTTTAGATCTGCTCTGTTCCCTGGATTTTTTTCCCCCATATTTATTTTACTTGCTTGTTCTGCTTAGTTGATCTGGATCTTGGCTTCTTTATTATCTTAATTGGCATTTCTCCTTTTTTTTTTTTTCCAAGAGCAGTGTTTCAGCATTTAAAGGTTTGACAGGTTAATGATGACAAAAAGGAATATACTTAAACCTTATTATATTTTTCAACTTCAAAGAGTTTTCCTCATATTTATTAATGTATCTTTACAATATTTAAGTCAGAATTATCACTGCTGTTTCAAAGCTAGGGGAACTGAGGTGCAGACATTAAAGCCTAACCGTCTTATGTATTTAACAGGTACAAATAGCCAGCAGGAGGCCTAATCTGTGGGAAGCAGGAGAAGTCTGGTACTTAGAGGTTTTTCAAAGCTTGTGCTTGGTGTTGTCCAAGTTCCCCAAACTCTTTAAGTCTGTGCTCTAGTGCAGTGAATTTAAATACCTTAATCATCTTTAAAAAAACCATAGTATTCTCAAAGGCTGCTGTAGTATCCCAAACTTAGCTATCTAAACCAAAACTAACCTAAACCATTGTCTACCTGGTCTAAACCAAACTAGTACTATGCAGTAACACCTTATGGCATGTGGGTGGATTTTCTCTAAATGTGATATAAAATTCCACCATGTACAATAAAGTGCAAGAGAGAATAGCAGACTAACGATTAATGTTCTAAAACTTCACAGATTATGTGAGGGAGGGAAGTATTACAGTTGTCTGTTCAAGCTGCTCTCCCCATAAAGGCTTCTGTTCAAAGCGCTACAGAAGACAGTGGTTCACCCCTTTATTACAATGTATTGGCATTTCCACTTGCGCTGATATATGGCAAAAGCATTACTGTGCAAACACCTCTATTGATTTAATTCTGAAAATATACTACATTGCTAAATATGAAAAAATTAATGTGGGCTTTAATACTATGAAATTTTTTTAGCCAGTTTATTACCCTAAACTACTAATACTAATTGTAAGTAGTGCACGTTAATACTGTACATCACAAAATTCTTAATCATGTAGGTATATTCTCCAGTTTATTCTATGTGATAGTCCACTACCACTCTTATAATTTACAGATGATGGAGGAAGAATGTTCTCTACATAATATTTATTCTAAATCATTACCAATGCAATCTTTAAAACAGTATCTCTTTGTCCATTGTAGGTTGTAAAAAGAGAAAGTAATAACTTCATCAGGTATTGTAGCTTTCATTTTATTCTATTGTATTGATTGTTTATTGGTTACTAACTTCTGCTTACTTTCAATTCAAGTATAAACTCATTCTATCACTTTGCTTTCAAGAAAAAGTCATTCACAAAAGCCTGTAAAATAGAATTGAGATCACTGATACACTTTTCCGTAAAATATTCAAGAAACTGTACTTCTGAATATCATAACCTAGGATGTTGAGGTGCTACTCCACACAAAATGTTACCTTCAACAACTTACAATGAATTATTTTTCCCAGAATTGTTTTAAAACTTGATATTCCAGATTGACATTAATTACCGCTGCTACAAAGTTTCTATAGTTTATCGTGAATGAGGTTTGAGGAAAATTAATATACTCTCTATTAGAATAACTGATCTTTCCTGTGAATACTGAAAGCAGTCTATACTTTTTCACCAGCAACAGATAAATCCATCATAGTATTTCATTATATTTTTAAACGAAAACTAATAGCTGGTAAAGGCACAAACACATTTGCACATCAGAATGAATACTTTGTGTTTCTCCAAGTGGCATGTAATATATCAAGAACCATTGTATACTCATTATGCCTCGTTTGTAGTTCAGAAAGGCAGTACACATACTGAATATAGTAATAGTTTTGCTTAAGCAACAGTTAAGATTTGTATGATTTCAAAAGGAATTATAATTATTTAAGACCACTTGGAGGATTCACCTTCAAATTCATTGTATTGTAGAGGTTCTGTAACTGCGAACCACTTCAGCATTAGTAGGCACAAAAAGGTGAAGAAAGTTTATTTTTAAACTTCAGTTCCTGCTGAAATTGTAAATTATTTTTAAATGAAGTATTCTGAGCACAGGAACAGCTATTTCAGATACAGAGCCTCCAAATGGAACACATGACTGAAGGACAGTATCGTATCATAAATGTACCTTGGTTCTGAAATGAGTTTGAGCCAGCCTGCCTGTTTTATCACCTCACATTTCATTTGCCAGGATGAAGTTACTGTATTAATAAAATTGTGTTTATGTTCAAAATAACTAATTCTAATTCACATATATTTTCATGAAAACTGAGTTCAAAAAGAGCCTAAACTTTTAATTTCTTTTTATTGTTTGGCTACACTGGAAAAACAGTTTTCAGGGCCAAAGACTCAGGATCTCTTCCTTAGCTGTCACTTTGCAGTGAGCTGCAGGAACAGATTTTCAGAAAACTACACATATACTTAAAATATATTTCTAATTGTTAGCATACTGTGTAAACCTACATAGTTCAAATTTCAGCTGTAGGTATATGTAGAGGTATATATAGAGAAATGTGGATATTTGGAAGGCATTCCATATTCCTTGTATCTTCTCCCACACTGACCTCTATTTTTGCCATTTTTGGTGCTTTTGGACTTAATACCACAGCAGCATCATGATTCTAAGCACAACAGCAAAAGACATCAGAATCAAACACTTAGCCTAACCCTATTTTCCCACTTTCCCTTGTTCCCTCTTCCCAGGAGCTGTGCCAATGCTACTTCACAGATTCTTTATTCCAGCAGTGGCTGAGGTGTCCCTGTCATCCCCTTTTTCCAGCAAAGGGCTATGGCACAACAGAACAGCTGTGCTGAGTGTGGCCTTACAGGAGACAGGGGTGTCCTGGCAGAGCACATATGAGTGAGGAGGCTGCGAAGATGGAGACAGTCCTGCATCACAGGATGACACTGGAAAAGGAGGTGGCCGCAATGCCCAATAATCTTTGAAGCTGTGCAGGCAGAAGTCCTTTTCTTCCCCACAAGGATCATCTTTGTTGAAGAACAGATGGTTAGATGAATGTTATGCTTCCCTTCTCTTTTCTCACCTACATATTCTACACTTCCCTTCTTTCTTCTGCACCTTCTCACCTCCCTCCTGCCCAACTTGCTTCTCCCTTCAGCCTTCCTTTAAATCCTGTATTATCCTATTTTTGTCACACTTTTATTTTTCCTCTTTCATAGAATCATTGAATCATTTAGGTTGGAAAGGACCCTTAAGATCATCAAGTCCAACCATTAACCTAACACTGCCAAGTCCACCACTAAACTGTGTCCCTAAGCAGCACATCTACATCTTTTAAATACCTCCAGGGATTTAAACTCAACCACTTCCCTGGGCAGTCCGTTCCAGTGCTTGACAACCCATTCAGTGAACAAATTTTTCCTAATATCCAATCTAAACCTCTCCTGGAGCAACTTGAGGCCATTTCCTCTCATCCTATCACTTGTTACTTGGGAAAAGAGACCACCTGGGCACACTGCCGGCTCATATTCAGCCAGCTGTCAACCAACATCCCCAGGTCCTTTTTGGCCAGGCAGCTTTCCAGCCACTCTTCCCCAAGCCTGTAGCGTTGCATGGGGTTGTTGTGACCCAAGTGCAGGACCTGGCACTTGGCCTTGTTGAACCTCATACAGTTGGCCTTGGCCCATCGATCCAGCCTGTCCAGATGCCTCTGTAGAACCTTCCTAGCCTTCGGCAGATCAAGACTCCCACCCAGCTTGGTGTCATCTGCAAACTTACCGAGGGTGTACTTGATCCCCTCGTCCAGATCATTAATAAAGATATTAAACAGAACTGGCCCCAGTACTGAGCCCTGGGGAACACCACTGGTGACCGGCTGCCAGCTGGATTTAACTTGATTCACCACAACTCTTTGGGCCTGGCCATCCAGCCAGTTTTTTACCCAGCGAAGCATATGCCCACCCAAGCCATAAGCAGCCAGTTTCCCCAGGAGAATGCTGTGGGAAACAGTGTCAAAGGCTTTACTAAAGTCCAGGCAGACAACATCTACAGCCCTTCCCTCATCCACTAAGCAGGTCACCTTGTCATAGAAGGAGATCAGGTTGGTCAAGCAGGACCTGCCTTTCATAAACCCATGCTGACTGGGCCTGATCACCTGGTTGTCCTGTATGTGCCATGCGATGGAACTCAAAATGATCTGCTCCATAATATCTAATCTAAACCTCCCCTGGCGCAACCCGAGGCCATTTCTTCTCGTCCTATCTCCAGCCACCTGACAGAAGAGACCAGCACCCACCTCACTACAACCCCCCTTCAGGCAGTTGTAGAGAGCGATAAGGTCTCCCCTCAGCCTCCTTTTCTCCAGACTAAACAGCCCCAGCTCCCTCAGCCGCTCCGCATAGGACTTGTTCTCCAGGCCCCTCACCAGCTTCGTTGCCCTTCTCTGGACACACTCCAGCACCTCAATGTCTTCCCTGCAGTGAGGGGCCCAAAACTGAACACAGTACTCGAGGTGCGGCCTCACCAGTGCCGAGTACAGGGGGACAACCACCTCCCTGCTCCTGCTGGCCACACCATTTCTGATGCAGGCCAGGATGCCGTTGGCCACCTGGGCACACCGCTGGCTCGTATTCAGCCGGCTGTGCTCCCCTCTGAGCCGGTGCTCGCCGGTCCCTCACGCCCATTTCCCAGAACAACTCCTGTACTTTCCAGAGACTCCTTTTTCTAACCTGCCTCCCCACAATCCCCAATGCCACGGGCCCTAACCCGCAGCATGACGACAGCCTGTCGTGGGGCCGGCTGGGAGCCCGGCTCCCCCCACACCGAGGGCTGCTTGGAAAGGGAAGGCCTCGCTTCAAGCCGCGCGGTGCCTGGGGGAGTCCGCCATGTAACCCTGCGTCCCGGGGGCTGCGAGGCTAAGCCCCGGGCGCGGCCCGCCGTCCCCGCTGCCCCTCCCCAGCCCCGCAGCAGCGGCCGCCGCTTTCCCGCCAACACCCCTCGGCCGGCGGTGGCACTGCGCCTGCGCCGCGGGCGGCCGGGGCGGAGGGGGGGAGGCAGGCCGCCCACACGGCCTTCCCGCGGGGTGTGACGCCACACCGCGCCGTCGCCGTGACGTCGCGGAGGGGTGACGCAGGCACGCAGAGGGGCGCGTTTGTAAGTTCCCTTCCCGCCGCGGCGGCGGCGGCCGCGGCCCGGGGTGGGTGGGGGCGGGCGGGCGAGCGAGCGACGCCGGGGACGGCGCGGGGCGCGGCCGCACCCGCTCCCTCCTTCCCCCGCCCCCGGGCCAGCGGAGCCGGGCGGCGGCGCGGGGCTGGGGAGGTCCGCCCCGCCGGCGGCCGGGAAGTAGGAGGCGGCGGCGGCGGGGCAGCGGCTCCCGGCGGCAGCACCGGGCGGAGGTGGGCGCCTCGGCCCGGCCCGGCCCCCGGCGAGCCCCAGGGGGTCCCTCGGCGGGCCCTGCCGCCGGCGCCCCGCGCCCCCGAGGCCCTCGACTCGCCCCGTCACGGGAAAGCGGGTCCCGAGCCCGTAGCTGGGCCGTGCCGTGCCGCGCCGCGCCGCCGGCCGGCGGAGGGAGGGCTCGCCCCCCTGCAGCGGCGGCGGCTGGCAGCGCGCCCGCGGGCCGCCGAGGCGCTGTGCGGGGCCCGCTCGCCTCCGAGCGGCGGAGCGCGGCCCGCGGGGCGCCTGCGGCGCTGGGCCGGGCGGGCCGCTGAGGCGGGCGCCCGGCGCTGCGTGAGCAGAGTGCGGGCAGCCGGGGGTCCCGTCGTAGGTGGTGTCTGCCCCCGCGAACGCAGAGGAAGCGGGAGGGCGTGAGCTCAGGCGCGACGTTATAATAAAGGTCTGCGGAAAGGCTCTATGTTACTGGCTCCTGCCAGTCGCGAAAGTTAGTCCTGCCGCTCACTTACACTTCTTTCGGTACACGTGGCCGTAAAACGTCGCCTGCCTGCGTGAGGGGTGGCGGTAGGTGCCCTCCGGTTTCGTGACGCTCCCGTGAAATCCCCCTGCCAGCGTGAGTCAGGGCTGCGTGCGGAGCTCCTGACTCCGAGACCTGAGCCCCGTTTCGTAAACCTTGCTGCTGCTTCCATAAAAGTACAAACACGACGTGCAGTCCTCTCGGGCTCCTGAGGTTATGGGAGGAACCTGGGAGCTGAAGGGTTTTCGTTCCTTCGGTGGCCGCAGAAGCGGATGGCAAGAGATGGGTGTCGTGTTTGGGCGTGAACCGTGCTGAGGCCTGCCGGCTCCTGAATCCGTTAGAACTTTATGTGTTGGTAATAATGAAATAAAGAATATATCCCAAGGTCTTCAGTGATCTGATGTGACTGGCATTGGCAAAATAAGGAGGGAAGTGTCTGAAAGCAGCGTAAGAGAGTTTTGGAAAGACTGCTGTAATGTCTGCAGCGTGGCGGACATGAAACAATGTGAGAGACTGACTTGTTAAATTTGTTTTGTCCGAAAGTCACGCTTTATTAAAAGACTTGCCTAGTTCTATGCCTGAATTAAAATTGACGTGATGCATCTTACCTTTTATTGGCAGTTTTTTTCTTTTTGGTTCATACTGCCCTGTGCTCAGTTCCTTTCTTTTTCTCCATGTTAACTATATCTTGTTGAAGCATTTTATTGTTTGTGTTGAAGCCTCAGTCAACAGCCTAGCCCTTAAATACTGTGTAGTTTAGCTGGCTTAGTTTAGAAATTGTGGTCTTGAATTTGCTTGTACTGATTTATTTGAACCTGTAATATGCTATTAAAAATAGTTTTTCATATTATTATTCCATAATAAAAAGAAAGGAGGACGATAACATAAGATAAATGCACCTCTCCCTTGGATCACAGTAGTTTCTGTGTGCAGTTTTTTGTTTTTTTTCCACAGGGCCATTCAGCAACCAAAATACTGAGCTGCTTCTTTTTTCTTTTTTCTTTTTTTTTTTTTGTCTGACCTTATTGTAGCTAGTTATTTTTAGTACTAGTTTAAGTTAATTTTCTGGAAGTTATTTTTATGCAAAGCAAAATACATATTTCAGGGATGAGTGCATATTTTTTTCTGCTTCAGTAGCTAGAAGAATTGGATTTTTTCAAACTTAAAGTTTGTCAAAAGTCAGAAAGGAAAAGGAAGGAAAAAAGCTTATGACAGTCATGGTGTATGTTAAAAATATTTTTTGTGATGATCTGATATAATGTTCTTAGTGTTTAAAAAATATTGTTGGGTAATGATAACTGGAGGATCAGAAGAAAACTAGCACTATGGTGTGGTTCAAATGTTTTTAACTTTTGGGCAGGCTGTTAAAGTAACACATTGTGGAGTAACTAGAATTTTGTGATTAAAATATTTTTCAAAGCATTCATGAAGGAAATACTAGTTTCCTACGTATCCCCTACATCTAATTTGTGGGAATATCAGAACTAGCAACAACAGTGACGGCATATGGTGAAGTATTTCTTTCTCACATGAAACTTTAGATATATATAGTGATTTTCATACGTATGTTTTTGACGTACAGGTTCCATGATTATGCTGCATTAGACGGAGTGTTCTTCATCTGTGACTTGGGGTGTTTCAAGGATTTTTGTGTGCAGAGGTAATATGTTATTTATGGAACTGGCTTAATGTTTTAAATGTTTATATGAAGCTGGTGAGGGTTTCATGTATTTATTTGCACCTAATGAGGTAAATGTTGTCCAGTCAAGGTGAAATGGTCAAATGGTGAAAGTACAACTTTGATCTGAAGTTGGCTGAAAATATTAGTGCAGTTACAATTATAGAAACTCACAGAGTTTTAAAAGTACACGGTAAAATCAGGAATAGGTGAACTTTATGAGTTATTTTAGCCATATTTATTCAAGTATTTATTATTGCAATTTCTAATCTGAACCATACTGTTCATGTATGGTAAGCCTCAGAGGAGATGCCTCTTGTTGTATTGAGGGTAAACATGTTGTAGTACAATTCTTGTTTGTTTACCACTTTCTAAAATGTATGCCTCTTTAATGTAGTTTTCTGTCCTTTGCTAAATACATTTCCTGAGATATTGGGACTTTCTGTTTTTTGTTTTCCTTGAAATAGGAATTAAGATGGATGAAATATTTTACTGGCCGTAGCAGCAGCAGGATGTATAAGGTGGGTATGTTGAAAGAATATGGTTAATATCCTTGCAGAATATTTTAGTTTGTGAGTCTATGTCTGTCTGAACACAAAGAAATGACATACAGTAAGCTAGGGTTCTTTTCAGTGGTAGATGTAGGTAGCTTACCTACTTTCATTGTGGTAAGCTGCTACCGGTTTAGCACAGGTTACATGAGTAGATGCAGACAGCCTTAGGTAGCTGACGCATTTTAATTTTGCACCCTTTTAATGGAAGCTTTTCAGTGTGTCCTTTCTCTAAGGTTTGTATGCTCTTTCTTTTGTAAACCTGGACTGAGAAATTACCACAAAGTGTTTCGGAATCCTCTTTTCAGTGTTCTGGTTAAAATGTGATCAGGGAAGAAAAAGATTCAGTTGCCATCTATGTACTTCCCTTCTTGGGAGGACAATTTTTGTCTCTGTGTTTGAGTTGCTGTTTGTTGGTTTGTTTGTTTTAAATTCTTTAACATCATTGAGGGTGTACTATAGTGGAGGTGTACTCCAATGAAACTAATTGTTTTCAGAATTTCCATGAAAGGTATTAGTGGTTCAGCAGCAGTAAAAGATGTTTTGATACTCATCCTCATCTATAGTCAAGTTAAGATTTTGTCCTTATTTGCTTAGACTTAATGCTTCATGTTATCATTATAATTCACTTACAGAGATCCAGAACAGGTTTTTACTTAAAAAGATCTCTTTAAACAAAATTTAAAACACGCACATATATTTTTACAAGACTAACATTGGCAAATAAGAGAACCGTGATGCTTGAATAATAGTTGAGCACTTTCTCATGAAGTGTATTTGCATGTTGTTGTTACCAAAGTTGAATGAAATGCAAACTTCCTCACAATGTAATGATTAAAAATAATATATACAAATGTAGTTCTTTAATGATTTTTTTTTTTTAATATTTTGAAAATAAAAAGTCGTGATAATTTTTTGATTCCATGCTTTCTCTTGTTGGTGTAACAAAGAAGTTCTTACTGTCAGCTTAAAATGGCATTTGGAGAATGCTGACTTCTTTGTATTGTGTTTGCTCTGTATTACTATTGGTCCTGTCACCTTTCATGAAAACACAAACCATCCTATTCTTCATGTGATATTTGCTAATTAAGTGTGTCTTTGACTTATTACAGTACTATGTTTGCAGGTATCGGTTTGTCCTTAATAAGCTGATTAAACCTAGTGTAAGTAGTATTCTAGCATTATATTTTTTTAAAGGACTGATTTTGTGGGTATTTATAGTGTAATTAAATGTTGTAGGAAATGTTATCATGGTTTGTGGAGCAATACATCTTAATCTGATAATTCTTTGCAATTAATGTAAAAAATGTAACCAAAACACCATAAACCTAACTGTGGTAGTACTGTGTATTAAACAAGGATATGGAAGTGCATAAATTAAGGAGACACCATCTTTGGTTTGTCACTTTAGTCTTTTACCATTTTAGGAGAGAACTGTTTCCTCACGTAAACTGTGAACTATTCTTTTTATCATTGGTTCTTTCTTGCTTCTTTTTGAAGGGCATACAGTACTGAAAGCCTTGCCTGAAGGGAGGCTAGCCAGCGTCCTGATACCAGAACAGGCTTAGTATTGAGGCAGGCAGGAGTATTCTTGTTGCTTGCTTGGGTGTTTGCCGGGAGTAGCAGGGGTAAAAGAGATGGAAAAGCAGCTCGGAAAATTTGTTTGATAGGTATAGGAGTTGTGGGGTAAAAAAACCACTCCTGGCAGACTCACTAGGACCTATCAGTGAAATTGGTATGAGATATTATGTGGCTTCTAAGTTATAGTTTCCTGGAGAATTTTTGCTGTTTTGAGTTTGGCTGGCAGATCAGTCAGAGCAATGTTTCCATACTCAATCTTCTGCGTGGAGTCCTGTGTTACCAGTAACTGAAGGTTGAAATGTCTGTAGGAAATATTTAGTGGTTTTACCTGACACAAAAGCAGAAACCAAACCAAACAAGCCCTTAAAGGTGTGTCGTCTTACTTTTTGGTGCATTATTCATCTTTTATAAGGGACAATTGCAAGGGACTCTTTCTTCTCTTCTAAGGACCTTTCCCTTTTGTCCCCTTTGTTGTCCCTAGGAACAACATTCTGAAAATGATGCATAGTGACAAATTACAGCTTAGACTGATGTAGTTAATTTCTGTTGTACCCGTGCTTCTTTGCCACTTCACTTTTCTTTATATATATGTTTGTGGTTCTTTTGGGTGAGCCATAGAAAATAGGGATGTTCCTGTTACTGATTTGTATAGTTTTGAGCATGCTTCAGTCTTCTGCATGTCATTGATTTTAAATAGTGATGATACAAAACTTCATTTTGGTGTTTTTTTGGCTGCTCTTGACTGGTTAGCCTCCCTAAGTGAGCTTAACCAGTCTGCCAATTTTCTGTGCGTGCTTGTAGTCTCAGATTTATATCAGGCTGCTGGGTTAATGAAGTAGTGCTACATACACCAAGACATGAGCTTCTGACAGTTCTTCGTCTTGCTCAGCTCAGTTGAAACCGAAGAGGTGGTGAAGAAGTAAGGTTCATGTTTTTAGGAAGCAAGGCAGTGAAGTTTAAATATTGGCATTCAGTCCAACATCAGTCACCGCTAATGATAGGTACTGTTCTAAAGGTATAAGTGTATGAACCCCCAAAATAGTCTTAGGGAATCAAAAAGGTTCAGTCTATAAAAACCCACATAGTGCTGTTGTGTGTATATAAGTGTGCTCTGTGTATGGTGAATCAAGCACTTTGAAGTTATCAGTCTACTAGTAAAATGTCCTATATTAATAATACGGATGTTCAGTGGGTTTTATTGCTGTTGTTATCAACACATTTTGAGGCTTTATTGAGGAAGGAAAACAAATTGGTATTGGATTTAGAAAGAAGGGACTGTTCTGTATTACAGGACTGAAACTGAGACCACCCAAATGCCTTCAGCTGGTTTTTGTTATTTTCACAAATAGTTTGTTCTTTTAGCAGAGTGTTTAAGAACAGAGAGTTGGGTCACTCACTCTATTATGTTTTTCCCTAAATGGCAATATTAAACAAACTTTACAATACTGTTCATGATTGAGGAAAAAAAAAATCTTATACTTTTGATTCTCTTCGTTTTTTAGCTTCCAGAGAAAAATAACGATAGGCAGTTGTGATGTCAGATCTTCAAATGCACCTAATTCTTGGAAACTTTTGTCTAGTTTTGGCTGGATATGTATGCCTTAAGGGCTGATACAGTATCTGTCATATTTTATGATATTTTAGTAGGTTAATTCAGGTATGTTATGTTTTCCGTAGTTCTTGTAGGGCAAGTGGGATGTAGAATGTTCTTGTCTTCCATATATACATGTGTTATGTTTTCTATTAAAGTCTTAATTTTTCAAAGGGCAAGTTTGCTGTATTACATTACAGACTTGCTCTTGCACCGAAGTATACTTGGTGCCTCATTGAAGGCCTAAAGGTGAAAAGTCCACATATCTGCAGTTTAGGGCAGTTACTTTTGCTTAATCTGTGTTTATGTTCTCTTGTAAACCAGTGATTTTCTTTTTGGGAGAATATCCTGATGGGCATATGACAAAGATCTGTGTACTGTAATAGGTGAGATATGAGGAAGAAATTATGCTGAAGGATAAAAAAAGCAAAGACTACCTGGCCCGAAATGATAAGTCTTCACATGTTCATAGTGTCATATATTCAAAGTAGGGGGCTGTGTGTTAAGAATTTTGTTTCTCAGAGCTGTGTTAACTTCTGATATCTGTGTTTGTACTTGCAATCAGAGTAAACAAAGTGTGATGGAGATTAGCATGGGGAATAAAATGCTATGGTAAAAATCAGTATCTTACTGTCATATAGCATGCCCTCACAGTGTATGTGGTGCTGGATGCCTCCTCTAAAAAGGAAGGTATAGAGGAGAGGAGGTTCAGAGAAAAGGCTAAAAGAGTGATCCATGGGGATGGAAGTTTGCTTGTGTAAAGAGCAATTGAAAAAAAAAAAGTTAGATTGTTTAGCCTTTGAAAGGCAATTAATATGATGAAACATAACACAGGTACACAGAATGATGAATGGTTTGAGTAAAGTAATTCAAGAGCTTTTGTTCTGTTGGTTCATGCTGTAAGAGTAAGGGGACATTCTGTGAAATTAGGGTGGCAGATGGAGAAAGGAAACTTGAGAAGAGATATATTTCTTAATAAATTGATAAGACAGTGAGCTCTGCAGTCTAGTGATAATTTTAATTTTGGAAAATTCTAACAAATTGGATAATTTAGAGTGCAAGAATATTTACACAGGCTCAGGTTACCTTTTTTCCTGAAATAATATAATCCCTCAGCTTTTTGTCATTTATAAGATTTTTTTTTTCCATCATTGTTTTTAATAAAGCTTATCTAAAACCTATGTATTGATGGTGGGAGTAAAGGAATTAAGTTTGTCCCTGGTTTCTTTACAGCAGAAATGGTTATAGAGTCTCACTAATTTGTTCTCTATCACTGTTAGGTTATACCTAGGTGAAATATCTACTACGTACTCTCTAGTTCTCTTGGTAAAATCCAATGATTTACTTTGTTTTTCTTGTAAGTGGGGAAGAAGTTTTCAGGAGTAACATTGGGGTCCTCATCAACTTGGAGAGAAATTATGTAGGGCCGTTGTTTTTGTGACTTGCCACTAGTGAGACACTGTTGTCTTCAGCTTTGATTTTTCTGTTGCCTGGGCTCATGCATTAAGTAGGTGTTCCTGCAGTAATTTAATCAAAGTCAGTACACAAGTTTGTTCTGTACCTAGAGCGATGGAATATTTAAGGAGAGTGAGATGAGCTAACACTGGCCTTATGTGTCTTCCAGCCAACTTCCAGCAAGTATGTAAAAAGTCGTAGAAAGTCATAGAAAATAGCAGTGGGGGTATCTTAATTAAATGAGCATGCTTGTCGCTCTGCCAGTCTTTTCTCTTGGCATGGTTCAAGTCCTAGAAACTGTTTGCTTTCAGTATCGAACTCAAACACAAAACTCTGTGATAAAAGCATCAAAAGCACTGTTCAGCAGGAAAAGACTACAGAATCAGCTTTTGCTTATTCACACTGAAATGTCCTTTTTCACTCCATTTAATGGAGGCTGCAGTTTTTACTTTTGGTGTGTTTAGCAACAGATTGACTTAAATTTGTTGTATTTGGCTCTAGAGCAGCAAAGAGCAGATGTCAGGGAGGTGCCGTGACAGGAATAAAAAGATTCAGAAGGCTTGTGGGAACTTGGGGGGTGAGAGGGAAATCTTCCTCCTATTTTTTCCCTGCTAGAATCCATATTCTAATATTTAGAGTTGGCATTCAGTTCAAAACTTGCCATGCTGCAAGGGTTGGTGCTTTGACGCAGGCATTCTTTCCCACAGCTCAAATTGTAGAAACAGAGTTTACTTATAAAATAAAATATGCCTGTGAAATTATAATTGATACCTTAATTATGGAGAACTTGCCTGAAAGATGGTAGCTTAGTGACCTGTGGGATGTTTTCCTGTCTTAGAATAGCCATGATTTATACTGAAACATTTTCTCTGTATGAATCTTAAAAATGGACTTCCCTTGTCAAGGCAGAAAAACTTCAGTAACTGAGAGGTACTCTGTCAGGGATGATAAGCCTAAAATAATGGTCAGCTTTTAAACATTAAAACATTGGAACATCTGAAAAGTAAGCTTTGCTATTTGGGGATTGTCGCTATTTGAAAAATATGCATTTAAAAGCCACCACTACATGTTGCCAGTCTTTGCATAAGCAGGTGGGTGCCAGATGTATGTGGGATCCTGGAGAAGTTTGTTGCTTTGGTTTATTTCTTTTCACTTTTGTAATGAGCAGAATGCTTCAAAAGTTAGTGGCTGCTTGCTCTTTTTTTTTTTTTTTTTTTTTTTAAGGCTGGAAGTATTTTATCTTTGCCTTGATTAAGGGGCCATTTCTGAAAACACCTTGTGTAATTTGTTAGTTAGTAGAATGATTTTTTGGTTATCTTTCTCACTTTTTTTTCTTTTTTTCACTCATCATCTACCTGCACTTCAAGAATATATATTGCCACAGTATAGTTTATAGATTATAAAAACATAAATGTGATGTAATTTGCAGTAATTTTGATTGCAGGTTGCTATATTTGAAAGTTGTGCCAATTCTCTGTTGTCTTACACGTATAATGATGTACTTGGAGCCTGAGGAATTTTTTTTTTCCTGTGATGAAAAAGTGTTACTCGTACAATAATCTGGAGGGAAGGATAGTAATAAGTCTTCTGCGTTTCCTTGAGATGATGCTCCTAATCTTGTATTAGTGTTTTAGAAAACCATGTTGCCTCTTGCTTTGGCCTCCTTGCCTCCTTCATATTCTAGTGGTGATTGTAGTAGGTCTTACCATTTTCTGGAGAGATGGGATTTGAAATAGAAGGAATGTAACTTATTGTGCACTTAATCAGAATATAATAAAAAAGTCTGACTTTTTTTAAAAAAGCAATTAGTATAGTGTGCTGAGTTGTCAAAGGCATCATATGTGTAAGGTATGTAATGTTATGTGCTCTGTTCTCCTCAAGGCTTGCAATGTCATGATTGGAGTATGCTATCCAGATTTGAGAACAAATCTTCCCATATTTTTTGCTGATGAACAATGCAAATGCACTGCTGCAAGAAAACAGGACAAACTAGCTTGCCTGTTAGCTGTAGCATGTTGAGTTTCTTGGTTAGGTAGCTAATTTCAGTGGCTTGAAAATAACAAGCCTGGGAATAATTGTGGTCAGAGCTGCTCCAAGAGGACTGGGTGAAGCCTTTTTGAATTCCTAAATGTAAAGGAAGACAGGTTTGATCAACAGCTGCTGTGAGGGTTATTCAGACAGTGAGTAAGTCCAGTGCAGGATTTTGCACTTCTGAACATTTTAGGGCATATTCTTTTGCTTAAGGTGAGATGCTGACACTGTGACAGAGTTTGGTGTGTTTGATTAGCATCATTTATGTCTATCCTGTACTTAATTTCTTCCAGGTATTTTTCACCTGGCTGTCAAATTCCTTTGTTTACTGCAGTGTCTGAAAGACTTTGTGACTATGTAAAAAATGTTAGAAAAACTGGTAAATTATGGATTCCGTATGTAAAGACTTTATTCTAGATCATTTAGTCATAAATATTTGTAAGGTTTCTTTTACTTGGTAAGATTTCACTTTAAAAGAAGCAAGAAATTGTAGATTCCATTTAGGCTAGATCAAGATCTGCAAGGGTCATACCTGGTTGTTTTGTTGGGTTTTGCTTTTTTTTTTTTTTCCATGGTTTCATGCAAGTATTAAACCTACATTTATGTAGTAGCATGCTGTGAAGATAGCTGTATATTGCGAGAGCTGGTTTGAGATAATGTTGCCCAGAGAGGCTGTAGATGCCCCATCCCTGGAAGTGTTCAAAGCCACTTTGGATGAGGCTTTGAGCAACCTGGTCTAGTGGAAGGTATCGCTGCCTGTGGCAGGGGGTTTGGAACAAGATGATCTTTAGGGTCCCTTCCAACCCAAACCATTCTATGATTCTATATTATTAAGGTGTAATTGATCTAATTCACTGTAGAAGTTTTGAAACCTTTTTGAAGGTGTTTTGCATCTAAAAATCTTCAAACACTTGGTATGTAATATTGATATTCATTGGAAAGTGAAAATTTTTTTCAATTTTGAGACACACAAGCTTATTTTCATGTTCAAGATTAAAGTAGAGTGAACTTTTTCTTTTTTGCTTTTAAACTGCACTTACAGAAATGCAGGTATCTTTGAAAGATTTAGCTGATCAACTTTTGAGAAGCACAAAAATTCCTTAGACTAAGAATGCTGCTAACTAAGTCGATGGAAACTCCTGGCTATAGAATTGGTTTGTTCTGCATATGTCTCTTCCTGTTTCAGGAAGCTGTTCATTTCAGAAAAAAGCAAAAAAAGTCAAGAACTCTAAAATGTTTTTGACAGAAGTTGTGGAGTAATGGGCTTTAATTGGACCATCAAAAATGCAAGCTAAGGAAACAGAGTAATGGCTTGATGGTGATATCTAACAGTTTGCAAAGCATCTTCCCCCTAGAAAACAAAAAGTAAAAGAATCATCATCATTTGGATAGTGGCTGTACCTATATACTATTGCAACTGCCCTGTCTTATCAGGGAAATAGGACAGGCTAAGTAGCCCAGGTCTTACAGTGCTTTTACAAAGAGTTTCAGGTTTTCTTTAGGAGCGTCTCCCTCCAATACTTGTCTGTGAATGGTGTAGTTATCTGATAATTAAGTGTTTGGCATTTATATTTAGAAAGCTCTTTATATTAGGAAGAGGAAAATGTTTAGTGTATATACTTGCAGTTAGGAAGAGACTGTGGGGAAATATTAACATGTGTTGAGTTGACTGACTGTAGATGCCCCCAAAAGAGGAAGTTTTAAATTTCTGTTGAAATCTAGTTGTATTACAAATAATTGTATTTAGAAACTTAATAATTTTCAAAACTAGTATCTTTGGAATTCACTTTTTCATTATAAAGTGAGTTCAAAGGCCCAGAATATGACATTCTTTACATTCAAGTTTTTAAAGTTAATTGTATTTCTTTCTGGAAATAAGACGAATGCTAGCAACCTCTCCATTAAAAAACATTACTAGTACTGTTACATTACTAGCTTTCAGATACAAATTCTAAAGAGGTTCTGTAAAGAGCAGATGTGGTCAGGTGGAAAATGTTGTTGATTTGCAAAAGAATCTTATATTAGCGGTGCACACTATTGTGGGCTATAGTGCTGCTTCAGGGTCCAGCAGATGAATCAGAATTTTATGTATTGAAAGGAACGCTCAGCTTCTGACATGTTGCCTACACTTGGGAGGTACAGGAAACACTTCCCAGTGCTGTTGCCATCAACTTGTTTGCATCGTAAGAGTCCTTGTAGTTAGTTCGTGGCTTCTAACAGACTTCAGACCGGTCAGTTCACATTGCTGAAAGAAAGGTAGCTCACTGAAAAAGCAGGAGCAGTATCACTGGAAGTATTTTTGCTTTACATGTACAAGTCCTTTGAAGACAGAATATCTTGCAACAATATGGAAATATTTTTCTGACTAATCAACAAACGTTATGTGCTGTGGATAGATTTGTGTCGAGTTTATAGCTGTTGAATTTAGTGGCTCATCTACTATTGCAGGTTTTTTTGGCTAACATCTCGTACGGATATTGTACCGCTGAATATTTAATCTGCTGTGGAGACAGACAAATTTAGGAAGAGTGACTTTAATCTCAGAAGAACGTGTGTTGACTGGGAGAGTTAGTTCAGTTTGTTTTTGCAAATCACCAACCCTTAGAAGTGGGATTAAGTTTAGTGCAGGAGAAAAATGAACTTTGCCTTTGTCTCCAGAATGAGGTCATGGTGCTTGTCTCTTTTCAGCCTACATCTCAGTAAAATAATAGAAAATAGAATTGTTTCATATTTCAGTTTTATCTCCTGAAGAATGGGAGTTAGAGTTATTTGTGCAGGCCATAGTGTCAGCAGTGACTTTTTGGCCTTCTTGATTGTTACTTCTTTATAGCACTGTATCTGCCCTGTTTGCATGCCCATGCTTGAAATTCTTATGTGCTTCTTTTGTATTTTATTTTCTTTTTTCCTCCTCGATTTTATTTTTTAAGCGATTCCCCTGAGCAGGTAGCTGAATAGACTTCAGTCATGCAGGATTTGGTTGTGCATGTGGCGTTAGTGATGGCAAAGGCCCGTCTTAGATGTGAAGGCAAGGAAAAGGAAATAAAATAGAATCCCACAGAACAGATGAGAAAAGGAAGACTTTGGTAGTAAAGGAAGGTAGAGAGTAACATCTGAGTTACAAGGTAGAAAAAAAGAAGCTAACGTGCTGGTATGGAGATGCACTGGAAATGCAATGTGTGATGACGCTGTTCTGCATGTTGTTTAGATAAATAAGATAATTTACTGAATTTTTTTAATCATAAAAGTATCTTTCTATCTCATTTCTGGGTAGATCAAATATACACTAATACTCATTTTAGGAGAGCTTGCTACTTTTGTTTACTATAATGAGAATATATTAATCATAGTTTTAATCAACAAATTAATAAAAACACTAGTCTTTGATTGCTTTACTGCTCATCTCTTGTCTGATCAAGGTTTTGTGCTAATACTTTGCAGCATTGTCTGTTGGTAGATATAAAGGAATACAATTTTCGTTAGTGGGGAGCTTAAAAAAGTCTTTTGCTTCATTAAAATGGTTCCCAGTCTATGTGAAGAGCATGCATGTATGATCACTGTTCATTTTCCAAAATGGCACTTGAAGGCTTTGTAACTAGATTGAACTACAGTCAGATTACTCAAATTCCCTTGTGTCCCTAGAAAATAGAAATTGCTTCACCAACAAATACATAGGGTAGCTTGAGCCCATTCTGTTGAGCTGTGGGGTTTATTTCAGAATTTGGGAGATTCGTTTTTATGGAATAGATAACTGAGAGAGTTAGCATTCTTGCTTGGATAATGTAGTATTTATTTTGGAAGGAAGTTTCCCATGACTAAATAAGAACAAGATGTTTGACCACCTTCTAGGGAGGAGACTGTTTGGTCAGCATAAAATTCAAAGAAAAAATTCAGAAGAGGCAGCTGACCATTCTTACATGGTGTTTGAAATGTTTTCATGTTTCTTCTGGGCTTTAATTATACTGCATGTACATGGCAAGAAGAAAGACCAGAGGTTTTGTTCTTTTCTTGGAAGTAGAGCTTTATCACATCATTGGGAATTTATAGCCTAGTAATATATAGTGCTTTTTCCATTCCTACATTTTGCAATTGGTTTGTACAGTCTCATAGTTTGGCAGCTGAGAGCTCACTTTTTCATGATTTTTTTGGCATGAAAGGGTTACTGTTCACATTTCCTGTGTAATTCCTTCTGATCTTGCTGGGCTGTAATTACTTTCTTGATGTTAAACATTCCCAGGCTCCTATAACCTTCTAGCCTGCTTACACTGGCCAAGTTTGTCCCAGGTGATCATGTGGGCGAACCTCCTGTTTTTAAGGATAAAAATCTCTCCTTCCTGTGTAAGATAGGCTACATACTCATTCCTTTGCTGTGCAATCCCAAGAGAAATCTTTTTAAAAATAATAATAAGGTAACACATCACTCTGAAAGAGTCAAATTTAGCAGCCAAATAGATGACAAATCAAGTGTGTGGGTTTAGAATTTGCTGAATCTTGGTTGAATGATTGCGAGTTCACATTAAAGATTATTTTTTCTTAATACATTTGGAAAATAGGTTATGATACAAAAAAGACAGATTTTGACTGTAGCTTCTTACTTTTGACCATATAATTGGCAAATCATTCTAAGCTTGCTTTAATGTAGTATTACTTAGTTGAGCCTTCAGGATTTTTTTTTTCTTTTGAATTCTTTGCAGTAGCTGCATATCTTACAAAAATGAGAGGATATTACTCAATTCTGCCTTTCCCATGTAGTTCAATTATCCTGTATTTCTTCTGATTTTCAGTTTGCGGTGTATAAGCAGTAAACGCAAGGTATTATTTTGTTTTTAAATAGAAGTGACTGCATA
Organism: Haliaeetus albicilla; assembly: GCF_947461875.1. NCBI lineage: Eukaryota > Metazoa > Chordata > Aves > Accipitriformes > Accipitridae > Haliaeetus > Haliaeetus albicilla. Next base: position 64,130,455 of record NC_091484.1, on the reverse strand, counting down.
CTGCTGAAAAATGTTGGCTTCAGAGGTGTGGGAACTGAAGTGTTCTATTCTGCAAAGGCACTGAAAGGTCCTATGTGCCACCACTCACCTGCTCTTCAGCTTTAGTCTGGAGGAGCCACCTGTAAGAATGCAAGTGAAGTTTGCTTTCCCTGACCTTTATGCTGTTTTCTCACAATCCCAAGAAAAATGCAAGATAGTGATGGCAGGGGTTTTTTTTAGGGTGTGAGGTGTTGTAATGTGCTGAGGTATTGACAGTGGTGGGTGGGCTTTTTTGTTACTGACAATGTCAGAGAAAATAGCTGGAGTTTCTGTGCACCATTGGTTCAAGAAGTAGCCCAAATTTTGATACTTCGTTCAAGAGCAATCTCATTAGCTTATTATCCTGTTACGAATAATTTTTTTTGTTATAATCCTAGTCTTATTACCTTGTGCATTTAATTGGCTGCTTTGTGAAATTCTTAGGCTGCAAGTAATTCTATTCTGTTTAGCTGTGGTATTGTGCTTGCAACTCAGATACTCAGAAGTCTTCCCAGTAATGACTGACTGAAGTCTTCTGATGCATAACTGTGTTTGAGCTCAGTGGCATTATAGGTGGAAGAAAACGTTACATAGGTAATAAGTTGTAGCAGTTGGAGCCCTTTTCTTAGTTTAATTCTGGTGCATGCCAATGCCTGTGCTTTACTGTATAAATAGAAGTTAGAGCAGTTGGCGTGCCTGTTGTTAACTGTGCTGCTATGCTAGTGAAGGATAGGAAGAATATATTTTAATGAAAATGTCTTTTTAATTTTTAAAGGAAGTCGTCTTGAATTTGATGGCTTAGTTATAATCGGAATGCAGTCAGTATGCTGCCCAGTTTTTAATTGCATACTCTATCATATAATTTGGAACATGGCTGTCAGATATGCCTATTTTTGCTGAGGAACCCAGAGGTTCTTACTGAGATATTATTCAACACACAGAAATCCAGTCCTGGCATAAAAGTATTTATATAGTAGTTGTGAAAAAAAACCAAACATGAAGCACCAGGTGAGTATAACTGAACAGAGAGAAGATGATACTGCTGCTATCTTGAAATTAGGCTGTTCCTTTCTCATTTTATCATGGCCGCATGGGATGTCCGGGTATCTGAGATTTTGTAGGAAACTTCATATGAAGGGGGCTTACCTAAACACATCCACTTGGGTATGTGTTAAACACATTGCAAGCATTCTGGGCTTCCTGTGCAATGAAGTGCAGCAGGGTAGTGCTTTGGTTAAAGGTTTTTTTCAGATCAGCTTACTTTTGACTTTATATTATGAAAACACTGATGAATTTAGAGTTAGTTGAAAGTGAGTACAATTGTATTGAAGCCTGCTTTCCATCTAACAGGATGTATAGATCGTCTTTCCTTTCTCTTTTCCTGTTTAATTTTGCTCCTGCTTAGATGAAGGCAGTGAGGAATTACATGTTATGTTGTAATTAAATGTAACCTGTTTTGAATTTACTTTGTAAAGTGCTTAGAATGTAACCGACCTGACTCTCCATTAAAAATTTCACCTTTGCAGTGGAAAATACCCTGAGTGGTAATGAATTTTCTTCTATGAAAAATAAGTGGTTTCAGAGTCCTATGCAAATTACCTCCTGCTTTTTGTGTAGAAGGCATGATACAGGATGTAAGCTGGTGGTGTTGATCTTGTGTGTGTGTGTGCGTGTTGATCTTCTAGTGGTTTAACTTCAAAACTTTTGGATTTAGATGTCTCTAATGTACTGAAGGCAAGGTGATGCTTGTTGCTGTGAGGCAGGGAAGCGTATTTAGTGCAGAGAAAGAAGCTGTTTGGGTTTAACAAGCTACTATAAAATTAAGGAATAATTTGAATTAGTTGAGCTTTTAAGCTTTCAGACAATGTAGTCAACTATTTTTATATTCAGAGTTCTACAGGTTCTGTCTTTGAGAAGACACGTAAATTACTGTTATGACAAAAAGCATAAATATGTCTAGGATTTGATAGTAATTAATTCATTTCACTTATCTAAGGAAAGATAAAGTGCCTCAGCTTGAAACTGGCTATAAAAAGTAACATGTAAACAAATTGTAACACACATCAGGTGTAATAGCACATTTTGTAGAACTGCAGACACCTTGTTTTTAAATGCAGTGGTTTCTCACTTTCAATGTTCACAAGCTGAAGTTTAGTCACAGAGTGCCTCTTGACTAGATTTTTTTTTAATGGCAATTTTTATGTCCCTGGCTTTGCTGAGTGACTTGAACTATATATAACAAAGTATTAAGTACTGCTGAAATGTTGATTAGCACTCGATAGAATTATGTTATTTACCACTGGTGCACAAAAAGAATGATTGACTCGCTGAGTTTTCTTGGGTTTGTCCTGGTTCAGAACATGCTGTGTATCTACTGATGGGAGAATCTCAGAACACGTGCTCTTTGTGCAGCTGTCTTTCAGGATCTTTTTTCTAGATACTGGATTTGGTGGGCTACTTACATGAGAGTTCCACAACATTGACTTCAAAATAGGTTTGTGTTTTACATCAGCTTTTTTGTGGTCTGCATTTCGTCTTTGGTTCTTTGTATTTACATACACTTTACATACATATATATTTATATGTAAATATATTAACACTGTTTTTTTTATAGGGATTGGCTATAGTCTTCATTCTTAGATAAGTATTAAGCATGCATAAGATCTTTAAATTACGGCAGTCCTTTGTACACTGACTATGTGTATACTGCATTTTAATTCCATCTGTCTGCTTCCTGTGTATTTAGTAATGCTTAAGGGCTTGAAGCACATTTTTACTATTATTTATTCTTTAATTTATTTACATATTTTCATTCCTAGACTTTATATTGATGCTTTAGGGAGAAAGAGAGGAGCAGAAACACGGAGCAGAAATCCCAGTGACAACGGGGGAGAAAGTGTGAGGATACTGTGGTAGCACAGTAAGGGGTTTTAGAAATCAGTAATATCAAAGTTAATTTGAATCATCATTTATTTTGAAAGGTTCATTGCTTTCCAACGTATGTGTCTGTTAAATAAAATTAGTAAGTTGAAAAAGGATGTGCCAAAAGTAATGTGCTCTTGTGGGTACATGTTATGGAATCACAGAAAAATTTATTTTGGAAAGGACCACTGGAGGTCATCTGCTCAAATGCCCAGCTCCGAACAGGGCTACCTTCATAGTTACCTGAGGTTGCCCAAGGTCTTGGTTCGTTGAGCCTTGATAATCTCTATGGATGGATACTACACAGGCTCTGGACACCCTTTTCCAGTGTTTGACCACTTTCACTGATTATTTTTTTTCTAGTATCCTTATTTCCCACATGGCAATTTGTCGGTAGCCTCCTGTCCTTCTCTTGTGCAGCCTGAAGGACAGTCTGCCCTCATCTTACATACACCCTCCTATTTTAGGTAGGTAAAGAGAGCAGTAAGATTCCCACCTTAGCTTTCTTTTCCTACAGCTGAACTCAGGTATGTCTGTGGGGAACCCAAACAAGAGCAGAGCCCTGTAAGTGCAGAATAGATGGAAGTATTCAGTTCCCTCAGCTTGCTCTCATATACCTATGGAAGCCTTTCTTGGCCTTTCACATTCCTTGCTAGCTGCAATTCCAAATGATCTTTGGTTTGGTAATTCTGTGTATGTGCCCCTAGGCAATGTTTCTGTATTCTTCCTGTTAGCTTCTTCCTCTTCTACCTTGTGTGTGCTTCTTTTGTCTTGGAGCTCAGTTAGGAGTACTCTGTTGATGTGTATTGGCGTCTTCCACACCTGCTGCATGTCAAAATGCTGGGCCATTCTTGTAATTTGAAGAGGTTGACCTTGAATATCAACCAGTTCTCCAGGGCTCCCTCATGTTTCAGGGTGGCCCTTTCAAAGGGTCACACCAACTAGCTTTCTGAACAAACAGAAGTGTTTCCTCAAATGCAGGACTGCAATTTTGCTATTAGTCTTGATTGCTTTTCTCAGGATCTTAAGATTCATGATCTCCTACAGCTAAGGCTGCCATTGACTTTCACATTCCTGACCAGTTCTTTCTTTAGCATCACTTTGGAAGACTGTGTTAAATCATCACCATATTTTCCCTCTGAAAACATTTAAGCCTTATAAAATACTGGCAATGTATAGTAGCATAGAATGTTGAAAAATTAGGCAATGCAGCTATGGTTTCCTGTTCCTGGTAAGAATAAGGTTTTTATGACCCAAATGTTAGAAGAATTAAATACTGTCCTGCCTGTTGTTGCCTGAAAATGAAAATGTTTGGCATAAAAGCTTGAAAACATTAAATGTTAATGGAAACAAATTTCTTAGTTTGTCAAAAATGTGTGTGAGGAAGAAAAGAGGAATATAACAGTTTTTCAGACTATATAGTTGCTACTTGAGACAAAAATCTCTCTTCTGTTACACTTCCCACTCAGAATTTCTTGGTTTGAGCACTGCTTGTAAGGAGGAAAAACAGGTATCCTGGGTAAAACTGCCATCTTTTAAAAACTGAAATGGGCATGGTTTCTGTAGCTTAAAATTAGATAATACTCAGCTGACAAAAGCAACTATGCATTAAATACTTGGCACTAAAAATAGTAATTTCAGATTAGATGAGAATCTCTACCACTGTAATAAGTTAGTTGATGGACAGTTGTCTTGGACCTGGTGATCTGCACAAACTCTTTTGGTTTCTCATCACGCCCATTGCAAAAAAAAGAATTTGTTGTTTATCTGAAATAATTGAAACCAGTGCATGTGTTCATATTTGTTAATGAATTTCAGGTGGCATTTTTGGGGTACTGGGATGATAATTGGGGTACTGGGATGATAATTTTCTCACACCTAATATTTCACAGTTCCATTTTCTGTTTCTGGATGATTCATATGTTTTTGAAAGTATCTCTTTTCAAAGTTGACAAAACATGCATCCAGCTCATACTTATTCACTGGATTTTTGCTAAATAAAATAGGCAGTGATTTTTGAAGGGGAAAAAATCTTGTGAACACCCTCGCTCTCTGCAATTTTTTGATGTTTACAGTAGTGTAACAAGCAAGATCCCAGGTGTCTGTTATTTCTGACCATTTACAGAGAAAGAATGCAAGTTCAGTGATGGAAATAGCTTATTTGCTCTTACTGACTAGTTAAAACATTTTTTGTGCCCCATAGATAAATATAGGATCAAGAGATGCCTGATAGGCTTAGCTAATGTTAAGTTTTACTGCCCAGTTTAACACATTTAGAGATTACTATTTAGCAAATGAAGAAAAGTGGATTAAGTGTAGTGATAGACATGCTGGCATTTTTTCTGTGCCAAGAGAAAATGAAGCATTGTGATGTTTTTAACATTTGAGATGAGGTACCCCCTAGAATTTTTTTTAAAGTTCTGTCTCTATTTTTAAGGCTTTTTAATTGTATGGTTTTAGATGGACAGTCATGAAAATAGAGATCTTTAAAAGATATTTTAGAATTTGAAAGGGGTTAGGAAACAGGAATACGCTGCATCTTTGTTATATGTGTGTTTCTCCTGTGTAGAAAGAGTTCTATTCTTGCCATCTGGTCTGATGTCCAAAGTAGTTTTATGCTTTCTATATGATCTGCTAAATGTATATATTGTCTAAATTTGTTACTCACTGGAGGCTTCTTTTAAAAATCCTATCCGAAACTTTGCATTTCAGAAACTTAAAGCTCATTCTTCCATCTGTATAAAATGAATTCAGTTTCCAGTCTGTGGATTTTCATCATCCTTAAATACAGTGAGTGTTACAGCTATTGCAGTGGACAGTTTTGCAAATACTTACAAATTATGTATGTATGTAGCCTGAAATATTGGAAAAAAAAATGAGTTACCTGTTTATCTTTAAAGATAACTGTCATCAGTGGAAATACCTTTTTTTTTTTTTTTTTTTTAGATTAATCAAAGGACTGTGGGTTTGAATGGAACCCTTTGTCATTGCCATTGCATGTTTCTTTTTTAAGGTTAGTTCAGTTCAAACTTGTAGCATGATCGTTGACATTTACGTGCTATGGATCATGAGGCCTGCATGCAGTAAGTAAATTCACACAGATCAGAAATATCTGTAGAAGAAAAGTGGGAAATGTCTTTGTTGGTTATCACCATTATTTTTTCTCTCCCTTCCTCCCAGTCCTCTAAAAAAAAAAAAGTAGTTGGGCTGGATGAATGAATGTTTGATGCAGAAGGAGGTGTAGTTTGTTGGCATGCACCCAGTGTGCATGTGAAAAATATAAAGTTTACAGCACGGATCTTAAGTTATTTCAGTATTAGTGAAAGGCAATGGACTTTACAGAGAGAAAGCAAATGTGATAGAAATAATATGCAGGGTTTTCTGCTTTGCTGCAAGGGAAACATTGATTTTTATTTTTACAGAAATGCATTCACTACTGTTCTTTCCATATTAAAACTCTTATCTATATCTTACAGGGTATTGTGTTCTTTGTCCAGACTTGTATATTTCTGCTATTTACTGCTAGTTTTTTGAGATAAAGCAAATTGATAAATTAAAAAAAAACCAAATCACAGGTTTGTAATGAAAATGATAGTGGACCCAAACAACTAGTATGTTAAAACATTTTTTAATGAGCGTTTACTGGAGAAACTCTGTGAAAACTAAAATGTCACAACAAAACCTTACAGACTTTGCTGTGGTCTTGTATATTAAATATTCTGTTGCCTACTTTAACAGTTCTCACAATTCAGAGGACAAGTAGAGTGGTACTGTGCCAGTGTTTTAACTGACAAAATACATTGGAAACTTTTTATAAATGTAATTCAGATCCTAGAAACATGATTAGTTCCTTAAAACTCTTTCTGTATTGAGTAAAGGAAAATTAGGAGAATTCAGCCGGTTGCATGTACAGGGAGTTTGTGCTGATAAATCAAGTGGCCACTAATCAATTTCTAAAGCTTCTAAAACAGTTGTTCATAAATATATATATCTGACAGTTTTCTAACAAATAAAAGCTACATTATTCTGGTTAATTCTGTACAAGTTTTCTTTCTGATGTATGTAGAATAAATAGTGTAGATATGTTAGAAACTGTGACCTAACTTTGCATGTTAGGAGCCAAGAACAAGTTCTGCATGCACATATCTTCTACTTTAATCTTTAGAAGAAGAGCAAACTTTAAAAAAAAAGAATACTTGAGCATAAGAGTCTTAGCTAACTTGACAATTGCTTGCTCATTACTCTCAGAGCAATCCTCTTGGGAAACATGATCTGTTTGGTTAAAACAAGTTAAGAAGGGGAGTGAAGTTAGCAATACAGTTTAAAGAATGGGGAGCTGATGATGGCAAGCACTACATGGCTTGGAGACAGTTAAGGAGGTAAAGATATTAATAAAAATCTGTGGGCAGTGGAGTACAATAGAGCTCTTTAAATATCCTTCTTGAAGGATAGAAAAGCTTGGTAATGATAGAAGTCCAATAACGGGCAAGGATGATAAATTTCTGCTGTGGAGAAAAAGGCATAAATATTCAATAAATATTATGTTCTGTATTCAGAAAGAGGCTGGATTATGCTTTTACATCTCACCTCCATCATTAGTGATGGAAAGAACGTATTATCACTGTACCAGCAACTATTAACGTTAAATGTTTTTAAATCTGCTGCACTGACACCTACAGATACTAAAAAAAAAGCTTAGAAGCTATATGAATTATTAATTTTGAGTTTAAACAAATCATGGAACAGTGGAGAACTTCTAGAAGGCTGGAGGGGAAGGGGAACTAATGTACCCAAATTTAGAAAGTATAATATGAGCACCTTGAAAAGGCAGATAGTAGTATGCTGTCAGTGAAGATTTAAAGAAGAATTGCATAATTAATGCTGATCAGAATGGGCAAGTCAGACCCTACCTTGTACTGCTGCATGGGGTTACTCCATGGGAAGGTGCTTGCATTTGCCTTTGCCCTTGTAGTGTTTCACAGATTCCTGATAGCTCTTTCTTCCAGCCTGTCTAGGTCCTTCTGAACAGAGGCTCTGCCCTTCAGCTCCCAATTTCATATCCGTTGCACACATGCTAGGAGTGGACTCTATTGCATTATCCAGGTCATTAATAAAGTTTTTAAACAGTCTTGGCCCCAGGACTGATCCCAGAGGCATACCACTGGTAACTGGTTGCCTGTTGAACTTTATACCACTAATCACCACCACCCTTTAGCCTGACAGTCCAGCTGGTTTTCCATGCACCTTATCATCTGCTTTCCAATACATATCTTGCCAATTTGGCTGTGAGATACTGTGGGAGACCATGTCAAAGACCTTGTCAAAGTCAGGATGAACAACAGCCGCTGCCCTTACTTATCCACGGGACTAGTAGTCTCATCACAGAAAGTAGTTAGGTTAGTTGGGTATGATTTACCCTTGATAAATCTGTGCTGGCTGTTGCCAGCCTCCTCCCTGTACCTCACATGGCTGAAAATGGCTTCCAGGAGGCTTTGCGCTATAACCTTTCTGTGGACTGAGATTAGGCCTACTGGCCTGTAGTTCCCCAGATCCCCTTTCTTGCCTGTCTTGAAGATGGGTGTGTTATGTGCCATTTTCCAGTCTTTGGGAATCTCCCTTGACTTTTACAAGACGATAGGGTGCATCCTTGCAGTGGCACTGACCAGCTCCCTCAGCACTCTTGGGCACATCCTTCTGATCCTATGGATTTGTACATGTCCAGTTGCGTTCTCTTACTGAACCACATCATCTACTGTTGGTAATGTTATGTTAGTACCTCAGCCTCTTCCATGCCTTCTGTCACCTGGTCCCCTTTTCCATTAAGCTTTAGGCCCACATTTTCCTTAGCCTTTCTTTTGTTGCCGGTGTACTTGCAGAAGCCTTGTCACCTTTCCTTCCCTTGCTAGTTGCAACTCCAGGTGAGCTTTGCCTTTCTTAACTCTCTCTGTGCATGCTTGAGCAGTGTCTCAAATAGTTAAAACTCTACTGAAATTTAGAGATACTGAATATGACTACCAAAGTTTGAATTTGGCCATAATGTAGGAATTAGTGCCACTATTCAAAAAAATAGATGTTTGATTATTTAATTACCCTAAGTGAGCAGACCTTCAGTGCTAGAATTTAAAGACTTGACTCAAGCAGTATAGGTGTCCCACAGCATGGTTTTTATGGGAAATTGCAGAAAGGTACTGTGTGTCAAACCACAAAAACATAGTTGATTTAAAAGCTTGGTCATGCTTAATTGTTTTTCTCTGAAGTACTAATTCAGTTTGGTCTTGCTTAGTTTGAGATTTAACTGAATGAATTAGGAATACAAATATCCTTAGGAACAGAAGGCAAAGCAGGAGGCCCATAGAGAAAGAAGAATGTTCCCAGGGTTAGCATAGTCTGTGCACCACAGCTGGTTGCTGGATAGTGGCCAGGAATAATTTTGACATGTTTATTTCACATTTTTTCTCCATGAACATGTTTTGAGGACACTTCATTAAGTATGTCCGATAGTCTTTGAAGCTCTATGCCTTTAACGTTTTTCAAACAACAAACAGGGTGGTGGTTATGAAAATGAAAATTATATTGGCAAGGACTATTTGCACAATGAAAACAGCACCACAAGATAAGTGAATGAAGGCAGTGAACTAGGACAGGTTAGACTTTGATTTATTCTTTTTTGTATGTTTATCTGTGTGAAGGTTTTTGTCATAAGGTATGTTTCATCAGTAACACTGTGCTGACAGACTGTAATAAATCCTACAAAAAAGATATCATGTAAATAAATCATAGAATATGGATATGCACTTTGTCTTGCAAATGTCCTGTATACTGCATGGTGTATGGTGTACCAGTGCTTCTGGATGCTAATCAGTCAAGCAATGTCACCAAATCTAGATAAGCCTGGGGAATATTTTTGTCTAACTAAATTTCATGATTGGTGTTAAGGAATGTGTTTATACCAGATTGACTAGAAAATATACTGTTATCTTCTGATTGTTCTTAAAATAAGTGATAGATCAGTCACTTTGGCCCAGCAGTTGCTTTGTCAGTTGGGTCAGACCTCTGGGAGCTCCCAACCAGGGAATTGGGGCATTCCATGCAGGAGAATCCATTGAAGCAGTGACAGTCCTTTCCCAGAAAATGAGAGCGATATGACTGTTTGAGCAAAGAATGTGGGCAAACAGCTGAACTTCTCTGCTGGGGTCTGTATGAAATAGTTTGGGCACAGCAGCAGCAGAGCGGGAAGATGCTGCGTCCTCTGCATGTGCTCAGCACACAGCCAGGCGTTGCTTCCCTTACTGCAGTTTTCCCAAGGGTTCTACAGCTGTAGTCCACTTCTTTGGCTGTGGAAGTTGAACTGCCCTTAATTTTGCAAGATAATTTTGACTACATTGGTGGTGTGTTGGGAATTCTTTTTATCTACAAATATGAATTTTATCCAATATTCTTTAACACTTAAGTTACTTACTGTCACAGAACTTACATAAAATGTGACCTTTTAATTTTTGCACTAAACTTGGAACTGAGTTTTATGAGGGTGTTTCAGTGAGATTATGTTCTAATTTGTAAGCTTAATATTTGATTATTCTTCCAATGGAGAATAGTTTATTATATGCTTAGGAGGCAGTAAAGGTGGAAGTCATATAGGATTTAAGTTGCTTACACCAGTCATTAGATTTTTATGGGTTTTTAAAGTGTGATCTGTTAAGTACATATTCCTTTCTGGTGAGCAGGATCATGTTTGGGAAACACAGGATATAATTCATAGTTGGGCAATGTTTTTAATGTTCAGCATCATTAAGAAAATCCAACTTTCATATTTCCATTGCTGGTTTTAAAAGTATATGTGTTCTTAAAATGTACTGGGCACTCAGCTGTCTAGAAGAATGGTCCTTAGCCCTGAAACACTGTCTAGGTTAGCGGTGTTAGAGCCAGAGTTTGGGGTAGAATCAGTGTAGAACAAAACCAGTCAAAACAGTTCTTAGTACACCATCTGATGAATTATCTGGTATATTTTCAGTACAGGGAAATCTGCAAGGACTGTGCTCACAACAGTTAAACATTCTCAAGGGAATTCTTCTGTAGAATTTGGAGGTTATTTTTAAGTTCAGCTGAAGAAAACAGGCCTTTTCCTTCAATGTATAAAACTAAATATTTCAGTGTGTAATTCTTACTAAGAGCTTTTTTGGTTGAGAGAGATTAGTCCATAGAATCTATTATGCTTTGATTGGTCTTAGGCATTCGGCAGTGTTACTTTTTGGGGAGTGGGGAGGGTGGGGGCACTAATACCCTTTTTCTATTCTTTGTTTCTCTAACTTCTGCCTTAAAAATATGTATGTTACAGGTGAGCCCTTTTGCGGGGGGACTTTCTCTTAAAAGTCATTAGTTGATAGGCAGTTTGAATTTTAACATCCTGGAAATCCATACCATCTTGGCCTAGCTCATTTATTGCTTGATCAGGCAAAGGCATAGGTTTGCCTTCTCACTTTGTCCTCTATGCCATGTAATAGTAAGGTCCTTTTATTTTTCTTTTTTTTTTTCAGTTCTTGAATGCTTATTTTGCTTGTGTCTGTGAATAAGACACATTGAAGTTACTTTTTAAAATGTAGTGTATTTTTTGTATGGGGCATGTTGCTGCACAAATGTAAATGTCAGAATGTAGCTTTCTGACTGAAAGCTGTCTAGCTCACTGTTTAAGAAACTCGGTAACAGAAATTCTTATAAAAACAACTATAGATGATGCTTACTTTACTTATTTAGTACCATGGCAAAATTTAGTACTATGCTCAACTTTGCAGCTGTAAAGTCAGAAATAATTCCATTATTTGAGTCAGAATTGCAAAGGCAATTCACCTTGCAAAGTTTGGAGTGGGTTTTTTTGCTTTTTGTCAGCTGTTGGTTACCTTTCTTTGAAGTAGAACATTAACAACATGCTCGAGACTGTTAAAATAATAAAAACCCTGTACAAAATCCTTCCTGAATGACACGGTAAGTTTTATCTTATTTTAGTCACCTGAGGGATTCAGGTTAGTGTCCAAATAAACCAAAATACCATAGTCAAAATGGAAGAAGTCATGAGGGATCGTTTGTTTCTTGTTTAGTCTTTACATAACTTAAGGGCCAGCTATGATTTGGCAAAGACTTCAGTGCCACATTTCAAACTTCAGTCAGATTGTGCAGGTGAATGTGTCATACTCTTGTCTTAATCCGTAAATTATTAATGGAATTTTTAGGGTTGTGTTATCTGAGACATTCAAATACATTTTGACTATGTGTGAGTAAGTTCTGAGGTATCAAATATCTCTAAAAATGTTAGGACTACCAAATTAAGAAAACAGAACACTTGCTCTCCTTTCAGCGTTGCAGTCCTGGCTGGTTGTTTTCGTAGTCTAAATTGATAATTAACAGAATCCTAAAACTTCATTTTCACTGGAAAATTGTTGTTATGCTACCAGTAATAGCTTATTCCTCAAATGTCAAAGTTGAGAAAGATGGAAAAAGGCAAGTAATGTCCAAGTAATGTTTTTTCAGTCTTTCCTTTAGTCATCTTTAAGTTTATCTGTAGTGTAAGAGCAAGTAAATAAAAAGTATGTATGGCAATTTTTTAAAAGATAGTAAAATTCTCTTTAATCCTTCAGTGTAGAATGAAATACAGGAAGGGTTTTTTTGAGTACCTTTTTAGCTAATTCTGAAGTGTGGTCAGAGCATTGCAGCAGGAATTGCTGGAACAATCTGTCCTATGTACATAGATCCAATGTTAATGTGATTTTTCAGGCTATCCTTGTTGTCAAGTGGTAAATATAATTTGATTTCTGAAAGGCATTTGTTGAGGTTGGAGGTCCTCAAGACCCATCTGGACAAAGCCCTAAAGCCCAGTGTTGACCCTGATTTTAAGCAAGGAGGTTGGTTGGGATGACCTGGCACAGTCCCTGTCAACCTGAATGATCATGTGAGTACCTGTGTACACAATTGCAGATGTTTGTCTAAAGCTATGTAAATTTTATTATAACTGCAATGAAATCACTGTTTAGTATTTGTGATATTGTTTATCTGAAAAGAAAGCTAATATACTGCAGCAGATACATAGTGAAAGATAAATTATGTATTCTGTCCTTTTTAGACTGAAACAGTCATTAATTATGAACAACAGCAAAGTCAAAAAGTCTCACAATTTAATCAGGCATTGCAAACTGAAAACCGTAGTGGTGTACTGCAATTCCACTATGAATGACATTACATATTACTAACAGAATTGTAAGATACATAGATAATGTCTTATCAAACTGCATTATTGAGAATCCTGACAAAACTTGTTAGCAGTTTGGACCCAAAAAATAAATTAATGCTTAGTTTAGGACTAGGATAATGTGGGGCAGGGGTATCAGGAGTAGAAGGAATTGCACAGTTTTAATTTTAAATTCTAGAGTAGTCATTGCCAAGTAAAAGTGCTAGATATTTCTGTTTCTTGATTCTTTAAAATACTAAATTAATCTGAATTTAAATTGTAAGAATTATTGACAGCATTGATTTCATGTAGTATCTTCTAAAAATGAAATGAGTAGTTTGTCTTTTCCAGAACTATTGTTTCCATCTACCCTAAGAATCAAGAACAAAATGTAGCAATTTGTACTGATTCATCATTTCACAGTTACTTTCACAACAGTAAGATCCAAGACAGTTTTAAAATCAGAAGCTTTGACCTTTTAATACAGCATATAATAGCAAAGGTGTCTAATACAAATGTGGAACTTACACAGGACTCCAGTTTGCAGCATTCAAAGCAGTACTACTGAGAAGGTATTTACTAAGGAAAACATGAAATGACAATTTATCATTTTAAATTGGAAATTTGGAAAAAAAGTGTTATTTTTTGCATCCTATGAATTTTCTAATATTAGGCATAATAGCAACCGTGCTGTTCCTTGTTCTTCTTTTTTAGTTCTTCAGAATGAAGTTGTTTTCTCAAATGGAAAATGGTTGGGGTTATTTACAGTCATGAAAACTGTTCAACTACGATTTATTTGATACACATATATTTCATAAAATGAAGAATCGATATTGCTCCTTCTTTAGCCTTCTCTTCTCCCAGGAGCCCTTTTGAGAAACTTAGCTTTTATAAATTTTTCTCAGGTCCTTGAATTTGCTCTCTTGGAGATAGCTGTAGCTGTAAAAATAAGAATTACTGAGACTGTATGCTGGGCTGTTTGCAATAGTAGAAAATGTGCGGAACATCCTCATTTCTTGCAGTGTATGTGCTAGCTTTATTCATACAATTGAAAAACCTTAGAAGGTGATTTCAAAAGATTTATCTCCTCAAGCAAAGCAATCACTTTCCATTTGCTTTTTAAGCCAAACGTTGAAGTTGCCCTATGTTGTTTCACAAATAAGCTTTTATTATCAGCAACATGTTATTGAAAGTAGCATAGAACCTGTCGTGTAGGCACAGTTCCACTCTGACAGATGGGCATAGTGTAGGCATGCCAGCCAACCATTCTATACATCACCTAACATTGTATGAAGGGAAGAATTTTTGTCCAGGATTGCCACTGTGGCGTTCAGTGCATATAAGGCTTCAAGTTCAGGAAATGCACTCAGACTGGTCCATCTCATAGGATGACCAAAAATTTAAAAATAGCCTGGGTTTTAGGTTCTGCTGGGTTTGTACTGGGAAAAGTGACCAGATGCAATGAGGCTTCTGTTTCTTTTTGGCTGTCTGCTGAAGTCACCTAATGGGCTCAGCCAAATAGAATTCTGCCACGGACACACATTTCTCCCTGATTAATTACCTAAGTATGGAAGCATAAGCAGTGTGTAATTTCTCTTCTAAGAAAGCTGTTGTTTGTGACTACATGCATATCTCTTTGGATATAGGAGGATGAGGATCTACTGATGTAGGATGAAATCCTAATGTGAAAATATGATTTAAAATAGAAATTTTGCATAAGAATAAATCAGACTTCTGCAACTGAAGATCTGGATAGTGAAATGCAGAATATTTTTGCAGCTTCTCACAAATGCAAATCAGCTATTGCTTGGTTATTGAGGTTTGGGGTTCTGGAGGGTTTTTTTATTTTTAAAACAAATTGGCTTAATGCCTTGTGCTTGATTTTATAAAGTAGCCAAGCACTGCAGGCTTTTGGCAAATATACTTGCTTGAACAAATGCTTTTGTGTGTTGCACTAGTCAATCTTTATGTCTGTCACTTTTACCTTCCTCAGCATTTTTGTGTAGCTTCAATGTTTTAATCATTAATTTAATCCTTTAAATACCAATGGATTTTGCTAACTTTTCTGGAGATATGCTGATATGATTCATTTGTGCTTTTGGGGGAACTTGGTTTCTGCTGAAAAGTTTCTAAATTTTGGGAAATGGTTGCATGGCACTCTCATTTACAAGATGGCACAGTATGTGAAAGAACAGGTGTGAAAAATGAAGTGAATAAAATTGCTATTGAAATATAAATTGACATTTCATGGGCTTCTGTTAGGAGAACATCTTTCTAAACTGTACTAAGTATTTAATTTTTCTTTTTAGCTGAATGTTTTCCTTCTGAAATGAAATTACATAATAATATTTAACCAACACTTCTCTATATACCTAGTTTTAAATGAAAATTCATAATTAAGCTTAATATGAAATTATAAGATTTGATTTAATGCTTTCTTCCAGTACCTGAACTAATGTTCGCTGCATTAGAAGGTGCAATCATCATTGAGAAGCTTTGTTCTTTTAACAAAAGGTACCAAAAATAAATTTAGTTAGGGTCATAGTCGTTTAGTTTAATACTGTTATGATAATGAGTCCTATAATTACTTTCAGATAGTTCTTCCTTCCCAGAGGATGAGATTTTTAGTTTTGATGCCTGCTTAAAGCGTGAGAATGACAGTAAAATTAATGTCATAACCTTTACAGCCTATTTATCGTTTTCTGTGTAGTATCCTAAAGGATTTTGTGTAACATCTAAAATAAATGTCTTGGTATGCACAAGCATCAAATTAGGTTAATTGGGTTCACCTGATATTCAGATTCAGTCTGTCTATAAGGACACCAGTTTCATATAAAAGACCTGTGGGTATCTTTCTGTGAAAATTGCTTTTAAATTATTACATGTATAAGCTCTGCTTCCTTTGATTGTTAAAGACCAATTTACAGTGTAGTTTTTTCCAGTTTATTTGATATTTTTGCTGCTTCTGGTTGAAAATTCATTTATCCCTTCATTCTGTAGTAACATAAGGAGTAGTATAGGCATGATAGAACTTATTTTGTGGCAATAAGATAAATTTTACTTTTTAATTCTGTCCAACTTCCACTCCACTTGAAAATCTATTAGATTTCTTTTCATCTCTGACCAGTCAGCAGCAGATTTCAAGAGAACTGGTTTGAGTTCTGGAGTACTGCAGCTTGAATGTTTTATTTATTGCCCTATGGTAGAGTTACAAACTGAGCAAAATGGATTTTAAGATTATAGAGAATTTTAAAAGTTTTATCATTGGGCTAGGCTCTCAGGTGGAGAAAAATTGATGATAATGCCAGATAGAAATAATCAATATCCTCTCTATTTGGAAAGAACCAGTACTGGACTCAAATGTAATCAACAACGACTATAAGAATGTTTGCCTCCTCAGTATGCAATAAAAGCAACAGGACAGCCTGAATTATTAGTGGTGTCCAACCTAAAATTTGTTCTGGACATAAGAGTGTAAAACAGGTACAAAATTTAGTTAATTTTATTTCTAAGTGTGGCTCTTTTTTGAACATCAATGTGTTTTTTATGGGAAGTAGTCATGCCAAGCCGGATTTACAGTCAAATCAAAAAGAAAATCGGTTCTGTTGAGGGCAGGTATAGGTTAGCTGTATAGATGTTATTCTTCAGCTTCTATACTGTGCATTGATTCAGAATTTCAGAACTTTTTTATAAGACTGCAGTTTGATGCATGTCCTAAACGCTTAATATCTACATATATTTATATCTGACAAATGTGTTACAAGTTGGCTGAAAGATGTCAGAAACTGTCAGTGAGAAAGGAACATGAATCATTATACTTGTCAAGTTGTGGTGGGACTGGTTCCAAGACTAGCACCAGGCAGCGATCAATAAGAGAGTATCACTGTTGATAAATTTGAAAATAGTGTAAAACGCGGACAGGACAGTGACACAAAGTTATGTGATTTGCATTGTAAACTGTATTTATATTCAAAGAAAACACGCTTTAATATAGTTATACATATAACGATGGATAGAAAAAATTGAAGGGATGGTAAGAAGCAGCTTGCCCTGACTTCAAAATCTTGAGCTGTTCAGTTTTTCCAAAAAGGAAGGTTACTTGATTAAATATCTGCAAAAATAAAGGGCAGTGAAAGGTTCTTTGGCATAAAAACAATTAAAAAAATACTCATGAATGGCTATAAGATGAAAAATTAATTTGAGAAATACTTTTTTTTTTTTAATTGGCAGTAGCTGATCAATGTACTAGTCTGTAAATAAGTACTGGATTTTCTAGATCAAGACCATTATCTTACTGCAGTTAGGGTTGAATTCAAATCAGAGATGCCTGTACAAAATGTTTGGATTTGTATGTTCCAATTTTCTGTCCTAGTGTTAGGGTTTGTGAATGCTTAGAAGAAGATGTGGAGCTTGTATTTCCACATGGTATTCCAAGAATTATTGATCTGTATCCTGAAGTCTGGTTTGTTTGTTGTAATTCTAAGAGGAAGTAGTAACCATAAGTGGGGCATCCTTTTAAATGCTCCTTACAACTGGGAGGGACCATGAAAACCTATAAAAATGTGACTTCAGAATAATAATTTTGAGAGCCTTCATTTGAACATAATTTCTTACATTGTTTTTTACAAGAATATGCATTGCTGTAACTACTTCAGTATGTTTTCAAGTGTTGGAAATCCTGAAGTGGAGGAAAAACTTCTGACTTTGTTTCTGTAAAAAGATCTTGTTGAGCAATACGGCCTTAAAGAAGGATCTCTTAGACTGAGTGACAAGTTGAAAATCCATGCTGGTTCCTAGAAGTGTTTTGCCATTCCAAAATTACATCAATGTGGTCTGTTCCATTCTTGTAGGTTAAGAGGGAGTTGTCTATATGTTACCACGACGTGAAACTACAAGTAGATGAGCCGACATCTGTTTGTATACTGGTTCTGAGAGATCAGAGGTTGACTGCTTAAGTACCACGGACAGAGGCTCTTTGAGGCAGCCTGCGATCTGCTGATATGCATCTGCAAACCTGTGCCAGGAGGTGCTGGTTGACATACAAGAGCTTCTTATTACATATGGCTCAGCACAGAAGATACAGGTACCAAAGAGCCTCACCTGTTTGCTGTGTGAGAGGTCTTCTCACAGCAGCCACACTCAATTTTCTTTTATGCTTTGGTATTGAACTTCCTGGAAATTGAATTGATTTTGTCTCTTTTATACTTTACTGCTGCCTACAGAACCATCTTTTTCCTGGAATGTCTCCATTGCTTTTTGAGAGTCAATTGCATGATAGTAAAGAAACATATTCAAGACTTATTTTTGTGTTTGGTAATTGCATCAGAATTTGTCCTAACTATGTTTTTATTATCCCAAACCAATCTTCTGGTACTTCTTCTGCTTAGAAGGGGGCTTTTGAGCTCCTGTCTGGAATGTTCTTTATGTAAGATTCTACCGGCTCTTAAATTGGCCAGGAAATTAAGCAAACTCCACATTGGCACAGCTGGCTCTGCTCATGGGAAATGTTATAGATACGCACTGGGATGAAAGCCTAGATCCAAGTAAACCCCCAAGGAGTTGGAGTTCCACCTGTGTTGGTTAATGGACTTGTATGTTACCTTCCCAAAGCTTTCAACTGCATCAGGAGAACAAGAGTTTTATACCCTGTGTGACTTTTAACATGTTAGTGGTGTTCAGCCAAACCAAACTATTATGCAGCCATTCCAAAAGCTAGATGATTTTATGATAAAGAAAATCTAAGTGGATAATAATGTAGTTTTGAATTGTCATTATATTGTACTGTGTCTTTCTTACTTGACTGTTGAATCACACTTGACCAAAGCTTAAGTAACACACTGACTGCACTGGAAAGAAATAGCCAACTCTTAAGTTACTGGGTGGCCACTTGATGTAATGCTATTTTATGTCAAACATTATGCATCAAATTTTGCGATAAGTACCAACGTCAGATTCGGGAGAGGTGGCAGTATAGTGTATGCTTCACAAATGCAAGTTAATATTGTAGCATCCATGGAAGATCCTGCTTGTCAGTCAGTTTTATGGGATCCATGCAGTCAGATGTTTGAAGGAAAATGATTGCTTAACCCTACATTGTGATTCTTCAGAATACATTTTGACATTGGAATTCATTACATGTCCTCTTTTCTGGCTTTAGTCGTGGTTTTCAATTACAAGAAGCCTAAGTTAGTTGTACCCAGTGTTGAAATATGGAGAGTGCATATAAGGGTATGTGTGATCCAGAGAAACACTTGGTTTAAAACTTTGGTGGTGTTTTGCATGAGGTATGGGCATACTGGGATCCATTCTGAGATACAATTTCAGAAAACTATGGCTGTTGTCCTATTTTTTTTGTTGTGGTTTATGAAAAATTAGCAGAATTTCTAAGTATCTGTATTTCTTCTTTCCAGGAACGTTGTCGTAACTATTAAAGGGCATAATGCAGAATCCGTTAACTTTTTCTGCAGGTATAGTATAATTCCTGTACTTTTTTTGAGAAATTGGATGCTTGTGATTCAAAATGTGTAAGAAATATCATCATCATTAATAAATCACTGTATAACTCATGTCTACTATTCTACCCTAATATGGTTAAGAAAAAAAAAAGCCATTATACTGCAGCATTTATCACTTTAAACAATTGCAACAGCTAAGATTATTTTCTTCTTTAGGACATTGCGAATTACTGTTAACACCTATAGTTGAAACTTGAAATATATAAATCTGCTTCTTGTTTGCTTCAGCAGAATTAAGTGTTCAGGGTTTATTATAATTTTTTATCCTCATATAATTGAAAATCATTGTCATATTGAACCCCCATATAATTGGGGATTAAATCTGTTTGCAAGTTATGCTACAAGAGTAGCACAAACAAGAACATAAGTATTTTCTAAATATAAACTTAGATTTCAAATGCCTTTTCTCTAGCATGCCTATCCTTACTAACATTTTTTGTATTTAACTATATTTCTTCTATGTTTTGTCTTTTTAGAAGTCATCTTCTGTTGATTTAGTTTTCAGTAGGGTTAGCATCTTGAATTTTTCCCTCCATTATTAGTAAGGGTATTTGTGCTGCAACTGTGTATTCCCAAGCCTTTAAATGTGCAGCCGTAACTTTTATTTCCTTTCCCTTTTCATCTGTGTCACAATGCTAATGTTTAAATACGATTTTTAACTTGAATGTCATTTTTAATGATACTTCTTAAATCTGAGTGAATGTTTGATGAATATGACATAAGCTCTAATGGACCTTTCAGAACCATTGCAGGTTGTCAGTTAAGTTTCCATTGTTAGTACTTATGTTAATTAAGAAAAGCACTATATATTACTTAACTTGAAGCCTTGAGCTTTTACTGTCATGTAAGTTTATACTTTACCTGTTTTGTGAAGACTGAGTATTTTTATGATACTGTAATAATTCTGAGGAAGCTATTCCAGAAGGATGTCATGCAAATTGATCTTAGTTGATGAGTTCTGAGTCTAATGGGACTATTCTTTCAAGGAAGACAGTACTTACTGTTGTGTAAAGTTATCCACCCTGCAGTGTGCTTTACGTCCGTATGCTTATGACTGAGATACTTAATTCTAATACTTAAAAACCCTTAATTTAATTTTTCCTTTAAATAACAGGAATTTGACCGCTGTTGTAGTCAAAATGAATGTGTTATCTTTGTGTTAAAGCCATTTCTGAATAACAGGAGGAGAATATAGACTGTGAAGCTGTTTGCAAACTTGAAACTGATGAATCATTTGCTTTGAGATTTTTTTGAAGCCTTTTTTTTTTCTTTTCTGAACAGAAATCTATTCCAGTCAGTATCCTGTTATCAACTTGCACCCAGAGTAAATTATAAGAGCCATGTTGTAAACTTTTGAAGTAAGGGTTCATGTTAGAAATCATAACCAGATCCTAACCAAGAGCTATATCAGTGTGAAATCTTGATATTTTACAAATATACTAGTCTTTGTATATTTTTTTAATATTCTTTTTACTATCACTCATTTTTGTCCTTGTATCAAGCATCACTTTTGTTTGTTAAATGTGTTATGGCACTTCGAAAATGTTGAGGCTATTAGCAATTTGTAATGATTTATGTACAACTATAACATTGGTATATTTCTTACAAATAAAACGTTTGAAAATAAATGATATTGGAAGTAGAAGCTATCCATCAGTTACATTCAGTATAGCATTTTTGTCAGTCTTTCTATACTTTGAAAGTGCTTGTTATTTTTCAGTTGAGTATGGAAGTAATGGTTAGTGCAAGTTGTTTGAGTGACAGCATAAACCCTTCTCTGCCACCATTTGTCATGTGATAGCAGGAGTTCTGTAATTTGATACATACTACTACAGGGCATCGGTATTTTTCTCAATTTAAAATGTTTTATAAGAAAGGTGATTATATAACAAGCAGTTGTAACTCTGTGTTCAAACAGATGCACTTTTCTGAGTAATGATAAATATTTAACTTCTAAGATTTTAGTTTTTTCCTAGGAATTGTGAAATTATCATCGAAGCATCATATTCTGTCATTCACACTCATGTTGAGCAAGTGCTAGGTTTTTTTTATAGTGCTTCATAGTGACATAAAATACCAGTGTGCCTTAGAGAACTGAAATACCTTTGGCTTTGTCAGATTTATAAATCTTTTTTGTTAGATGACTCTAACATGAAATAATTGTGTATCTTGTCCAATTATTGTGCAAAATATAAGGCTGTCCTGGTTTATCTAGGAATTTATTTAATACATTTTTGTCTTTTTTAAATATACATTGGAAAAGTATATCACAGGCTGAAATC
Organism: Haliaeetus albicilla; assembly: GCF_947461875.1. Taxonomy (NCBI): domain Eukaryota; kingdom Metazoa; phylum Chordata; class Aves; order Accipitriformes; family Accipitridae; genus Haliaeetus; species Haliaeetus albicilla. The sequence goes on along the minus strand of NC_091484.1, from coordinate 64,108,502 downwards.
ATAGTTTTGATCCTTGAGTATGTTTATTTTAATTTAAAAAAAAAACATATAGCTTTTTAAAAAATCATTATATAGTTTAGTGCATTTTGCATCCATGTTGGTATGGTCATTTGGTGCTGGGAGAGTTCAAACTTCAATTAGCCATGTAAATGTGTTCCTTAGCATCTACTCTCACTTTGCTGGAACCCCTGCTGCCTTTATATCATTAACATAAATGCAGGTGCAAATAGCATTTATGTACTTTGATAGAAAGCAGTTGGAGACATTTCACTGTGGGACACGACACTCTCAGATTGTGTACATCTGTTCAAATAATGTATCCAAGCCAGTGACATGAATGCAAGGATAAAAACATCTGCCCCTGAGACCATTTGCCATAGAGCAGATGCTTACATCTTTATTTATGCAGATGGCTTGTGTGATGAGCTAAGCAATGATGAAAGCAAGGAAGTTGGACAAAGATTTCAGGGTATTGCTTGGCATGGGAAAATATGTTGGTAAGAGGGCTTCGTTTTCAGATGTTGACCAAAAGAAGAACATCTGTTATAAATACCAATGGTTTTAGTAACATGGACGTGTTATCTGGGACGTTAACTAGATTAACACAAAATCAGTAAAGGACTTTAATAATAAAAAAAAACCCCTCTTTGCACAAAAATTGTACTGCAGTTATAGAAGATCCTAAACAGTTTAATAGAAGTAATTGCTGTTAACAGGAAGGCTCAACTGCTTTGCTTAAGATGTTCTCAAGTTTATCCAAGCCATTGAATTGACTGAAAAGTTTGCAAAGGTAGCGTATTTTGAATTAATAACTCGTCATGAAGTTGTTCAGAGGTTGCGTGCAGTGCTGTAAAAGATTTCATGACCTTGGGGATTTTGTAATAGAAGCCATATTTAGCGTTACAGAATTCTCGGGCAAGTAGTTCAGCCTTTCTGTTGTTCGCAGATTGCTGTAGGGTAGTCGGCGTGAGTGGCAGACGTAAGCCGAGCTGGCCCTTCAGAGAAGGAACGGAAAGGGCTCGCCCGGCTCGGGCGGCGGCCGGAGGCAGCGGTGACGGGCGCCCGACTCCCCCTGCTGGACTCTGCGCCAAGGGGCTCCTTTGTCTGCCGGCGCACGCCCGCTACACGTGAATTTAATTAGAAGAGAGCTGGCGTTTCGGCACATGGCAAGTTAAGGATATCATCCTTGGCCTGCGTTCCTGTTGACTGCGTTCCGGTTTAATTCCCTCGCATCTTGGCACCTATTACAAGGGTTTGCTGGTATATTGTCACTTATCAGCAGTGCGTTCAATCAATTCCTTTACAGCACATCCAGTACCTTCTTTTGAGAACCGGTGCTGCCTTTAAACAATACAGTGGCTAGCGTGGGCAGGCTTAGCAATGCCAATAAGCGTTGCAAATAATTGTAATCGTGCACAGGGGGAGGAAAAACATCCAGATACTATAATTAAAAATGTTTTCTGCTACATCCTACTGCCAGAAAGGCCTAGTTATGTCCAGGTTCAGCAACAAGTGATAATTTTATGTGTTCTGAAAACTAATGTCTTCCTAGCCAGGACCATAGTCTTTCCGAAGATGTTTTAGTTTTCTTATGCTCTACAGGGCTGTGTCTGTCTTTGAAAAAATATACATATCTATATGAAGTACTGTGGAGATCCTCTAATCTTTATTTTTGGTTTTGTTTTTTTAATCTTTATTTTTGTTTTTTAATCTTTATTTTTTTTTAATCCTTAGTGGAATTGGCTACAGGTTGCAGTGTTTTGCGTATGTCAGCCAGAGCTTTAGAGTCCTTTTCTGAAGAAATTTGGGTCATGATGAAAGAAAAGGGGGGACAGCTAGAGCAAACAAAAAACCTGGACAGAGATTCCCCATTCAAAAGTTAGATCACTTAGGCAATTTTCAAAAGAAATGAGCTATTTAGAAAATCCCTTAGAAAATACTTTCCAGCTATCATCTAAGTTTAACAATGTGTTCTATATTCTGGCCCTTTCTTTGGGGAATGATTTCCCCTTTCTTTGGGGAAGACTCAAAATAGGCCAGGTCAAGACTGACAGTCTTCTGAGCCTCTGCTCATCTTTAACGAGGGAGCACTTTCCAAGGTTTGTAAGACAGAAGTCACCATACAGGTGCTTTTAATGCTTCAAGTAAAATGTATTTGCTCTGTGGAGTCAAAGTGGTGAATTAATTGTTTGTTTTCTCTTGCATAGAGGCTCTCTTCAGAAAGAAGTGTTCTGATTTTCACAAAAAAGTGATAGTCTATGAAAGGAATAACAATCTTGCTCTTCTGTTGTGCTCTCTATTTGCACATCAGTATTTGCAAAAAATAAATTTTGGGAGTAAGAGGCATAATTCCCTTACTGCAATCAGACGTACGTGTTCTCTGTCCCATGCACGGAAGGGAGGAGGGTTGAACTCTCAGTAAGATGGAAGATAGATTCTATTCTCTGCTTGTTTGAAAGGGGAGCAAGAGTCTAGTCATAAAATATTTTATGCTTTATTTGTAGGATGGTTGTACTTGACCCTTTTGTGCTGCATAGTTTCTGAAGAATTCTGCCTTCATTTTTATAGCAGACCTGGTCATTATTGTTTCCTGCACTTAAGGAAAAAATAAATCTATTAATTACCACTTACATTAGGCATATCAAGATTTTGTCCAGGTTGATGTGATCTTGATAGACCTTTTAAGAAGGACTTTACATTGACATTGACTTTACAGTGAATGAATTACTGTTTAGGTCTGTATCTTTCTTGAAGCTCGCTGAAAGGAATTTCGACTGGCAGTTCTCCCAGAAAATAATTTTTAAAAATCCAATTACAATCTTTTCTTTTGAATCTTCTGTTTATCCCCACTTTCTAAAGTACCTAATTTATATTTGCAATGCCGCTGAAGGTTTATGAATTATGAGTTTATGACCAGTGCTTTCATCACCTCCTTCAGCTATTTTCTGAACAATTAGTTCCCCCAAGTGGCTGCGTTACTGAAGCCTTACTTCACAAATCTCCAGGGATGGTACCCTCTATGGAGCAGAATGACTGGGCAAAACTGACAAAGATAAACCACTGGATTTGTAGTGATACCAAAATAATTTCCATTTGACTCAATTGAGTCCTCTTGGAGCAGCATGGTTTCTAGATAACGCCCAATTGAAGTTTGACATGGTTGGTTGCTGAAGCTAGTAGAGGCATTTAGAAGTTGAAACACAGTCTTTGATATATCTAACAGTCTCTCTCTCAGAGAGAAGTTCCATGCTTAAACAGAAAAGTACCAGTGTTTTGATCTTTAGTAGCGACTTGTGTGGTTGCAGAGGCCAGGCACCACCTTGAGCCCACAGATTTATCTGCACAAACCTTATTCCTAAGTTCTCTTACTGCCATAGTGAGAAAAATCTGTGTGTGATTTCTTCAGCTGCAAAGGTGGAAAAAGTTATTAATAATTACAGATGCTTTATGTCTAGCTCTCTTTATGTCAGTTTTCACTTCTTAATATGAAAATATTTTGATCTGCTTAAAACCTATTAATTACGTTAACCTTAATATGAAATGAGTAGCTTATAACTTGAAAGACTGTGCCTTCAAAAAAATGGAAAGCTTTTAAAGTTCACAAACACTGCATGAGAGGTGTTAAGAGAATATGTGGATCTGCTAATAAATGTATTTTAAGTTCATTGCAAAAGAGTGTTTCAAAATCTTATATGTATACATATTCTGACTTTTAGGAAGAACTTCCAAGACTTTCTTCCTTTATACAGTAGCACAGAAATGGCTTTTTTTGTAGGAGGTTGTGTTAAGCCCACTTATATATAAGATGTTGCTTTTAAATACTGATTTACCCACATGTGGCTAATACATTTGATATTACAACTCAAAAAGTTTACCTCAAAGCTGTTGGCCACTTGTTGTTCCCTTTAGAAATAGGATTTCATACATATTTGAAAAGTTACTTGTGTTCGGAAAATAGAGAGATACGTGAAATCGAAATATATGAGAAATCCAAAATGATGTCTTAGATTATTATTGTTGCTAACGCTGATAATATAGTATTGAGATGCATTGATTTCTTGATGTGTTAACTTCTGTTTAACATATCTGCTTTTGCATGGGTATCGGTTTATGTTACACTTTTCTCTGAGGACAGAGATACTGGAGCCAAGATGCTGGCGAGATTCTATTCGCAGAAAGAAGCCTTAATTGCAGAAAGAAACCTTAAATAGAGTTATAGAATGGTTTGGGTTGGGAGAGACTATTAAAGATCATCTAGTCCAATGCTCCTGCAATGAGCAGGAACATCTTCAACTAGATCAGGTTGCTCAGAGCCCCGTCCAACCTGGCCTTGAATGTTCCCAGGGATGGGGCATCTACCACCTCTCTGGGCAACCTGTGCCAGTGTTTCACCACCCTCACTATAAAAAATTTCTTCCTTATATCGAGTCTGAATCTACCTTCTTTTAGTTTAAACCATTACCCCTTGTCCTATCACTACAGGCAGTGTTAAGAAGTCTGTCCCCACCTTTCTTATAAGGCCCCTTTAGGTACTGGAAGGCCACTACAAGGTCTCCCCAGAGCCTTCTCTTCTTCAGGCTGAACAACTCCAACTCTCTCAGCCTTTCCTCATAGGAGAGGCATTCCATCCCTCTGGTCATTTTTGCGCCCTTCTCTGGATCTGCTCCAGAAGGTCCATGTCTTTCCCGTACTGAGGATTCCAGAGCTGAACGCAGTACTGCAGGTGGGGTCTCACCAGAGCAGAGCAGAGCAGAGGGGCAGAATCACCTCCTTGGACCTGCTTGCCACGCTTCTTTTGATGCAGCTCAGGATACGGTTGGCTTTCTGGGCTGCAAGCACACATTGCCGGCTCATGTCCAGCTTTTCATCCACCAGTACCCCCAAGTCCTTCTCTGCAGGTCTGCTCTCAGGACCTTACACTTGGCCTTGTTGAACCTCATGAGGTTCACATGGGCCCACTTCTTGAGCTTGTCCAGGTCCCTCTGAATGGCATCTTGTCACTCAGGCATGTCAACCGCACCACTCAACTTGGTGTCTGTTGTCTGCAAACTTGCTGAGGGTGCACTTGATCCCACTATCTATGTCATTGTTGAAGATGTTAAACAGTGCTTGTCCCAATATGGACCCCTGAGGGACACCACTTGTCACTGACCTCCGTCTGGACATTGAGCTGTTGACCACTACTTTCTGGATGTGGCCACCCAGCCAATTCCTTATCCACTGAATAGTCCGTCTATCAAATCTATATCTCACCAATTTAGAGAGAAGGATGTTGTGAGGGACTGTGTCAAAGGCCTTATAGAAGTCCAGGTAGATGATAGCATTTTAATGAAGCAACTCCTATGTATACTTTCAAACAACAGAGGAAAGCAATTCTGGAAATTGAGAAAGTGGAGCTACCTAACAGCAGAGATTAATACTTTTTTCCTCCATCCTTTTTTTTGTTTTTGCATAAGCTATGTTATATAGTAATTCTCTGAAAAGCAAATCTGTATAAACTTTGGCATATATCAATATAGGGTTGATAGTGCAATAAGGAGTTTTGGGAAAAAAACAAGACTGAATTAGACAGTAAACTGAAGAACTTCCCTAAATATGAACTATGTACCCATGATCTTGGATTACTATATAAGTTATCTCTCCAAAATGACTGTTTATGCCAAAAATAGTTTTAGCTTATTCCCACACTGAAAAGTGTCGCTAGAAATTTTAAGGTTGAACATCTGTTCTAATGGAGTCTAGTTAATGTCAAAAAAACATTTTTATTGTGTAACTTTGTTGTTGTAAAGCTCTCTTCTGCTAAGAAGAGTCTTTTGGAGGCTATTTAAGGAATCCAGGAAGCATTCCACTGCTCACAGAATTTTTTGAAATGCACCATAATCCTAATCCCTTAAGATAATAAACTTGCAGAGATGATAAAGCAAAGACCTTTCTAACTGATAAAATGCTTAGTGCACAACTAGCAAATCACATTGATGCTCAAATCAGAATTAATTATATATAGCTTTAAAGAGGTCTAATATTATCTTTTAGAATTTTAATGAACTATTTTGGTCTTGGTCCTCCTGTGGTACACCAGCACATGTTTTCTAAGCTTATTTGTCCTTTCTGTATCTTCGTGTTTGTGTGAATGATGTACTGTGATTTTCCAATCTTGCATTAGAATACATCTTTATATTCTTTATTTTTCTAATTTATTTTAAATGGCATAAAAGGACTACTACGTAGATAGAATTATATTACTCTTTACAAAAATCAAGTGCTAAAAAGGTAAGAAATGCAAGATACGAGGTTGTCCCTGTGGCTTAAATGCTTCTCATTTCCAAATCACATGTAATAGTAATGTTCGTCACCCATCTTAAGCCTGCGTTTAATTCCCATATCCCACCTTGACTCTTTGGCCTAGACACTTTCCAAGTCTCATTTCTAGTTCTCTTGTCCTCTTCGTGCTTGCCCTGTATATATCCTAGTTTCTCTTCCACACTGTCAGCTCAGCAGTTAAGAGAGAAGGAGAGGCCATTTCCTTGTTCCAACTTGGGTGTTTGGACCTAAAGCTATAGTTTTAAGAAAAATCCAGCCCAGTCTGAAGCAGGAGTGCATTCAATAGAATGTAATCACTGGAAAAATTAGCTCCTTAAAGTATCTGTTGAACACATGCCAAGAGCTTTCAACTTTGCCAAATTTGGGCAGCTTTTCACAGACAAGAGCCATTGCTGTGTCAAATACAAAGGTCTTCATCTAATGCACAGATGTGTTACTAGATTCTTCTTCTTTTTTTTTTTTTTTTTTTTTTTAATGCAGTCACACCTTGGGATGGCTGGCATTTTCTCTTGAAATTAATTTTAGAAAATTATCCGAGGCAAATATCGAGAACAGAACATTCCACCCAAACAGTTTTTATTGGGTAAAGATAGTAACAACTGCAAATTAATTGTTATAATGTAAAGAGTTGGGCAGTTCTGATTTGTAGGCTTTATTACCAACCTTACTTTGTATAGCTGTGTGGCAAAACTAGTTTTGAACATAGAAGGCCAAATTCTATTTTCTAGAATATCTGCAGTACCATTGATTTACGTGGGATTACAGAAAGTGTAAATCAGCGTAGAATTTAGCCCCTGTATTTAAAAGAATCACTAAAGCTACTAAACCTTCATTTTTTGAGTTTTTTGTTTTGGTGCTGTTGACTGTCTGCCATGACACTGAAGCTAAAGCATCCCATCTGTTTACCACATCAGCTTTACTCAATTATTAAGCTATCACCTTGTATTTGGTGTGTAATATATTAGATTTTAAAACATTTTTTGAGGAGAGAAAAATGGCAAAGAGCAAGAAGCAGTAGCTTTCTTAATGCATTAACTGGAAGTTAATGTTTTATATTGTCGTTTTATGTTGTCTTTTTCTGGTTTTTGTTGGTTTTGGGGGTCGTTTGGGGTTGTTTTGTCCTGGGATCTATTTATAACTGACTGAAGCACTTTTGCAGGTGGTGTTTTTTTGCATGCTAATCCTGCAGAGAAACATTGTGTCCAACAAAGTATGCTGGGTCAGCAAAACCAAGAAACTTGTGCTGGAAAGACAGTATCCACAGGTACATAGCTTGTATGGAGATTTGGCAAAACGAATGATTAACTATTACTGACAGAAATAAATCTAGTATTGTCTGTTAGAAAGTTGTGCATTTTTTTATTTCCCATAGAACAGATATTCTTCTTTTCGAAGTCAGCGAAAGACTCAGCAATGTAAACATGCATTTAATAAAGTAATTAATTAATCTTTTTCATCTGTATTCTGCCTTTCCCTTGAAAACAAGATGATCTTTTTGTGTTATTTTCTGTCACTTGTCCAGTCATACACAAATTAAATACATATCTACATATGAGGTGGTTCTACAAGGATTATTTTAAAAATTAATGCTATTACACAGTGGTTTCTGGCATTTTGGTGTTTTATTTTAATGTTCAAGATAGATCAGATTAGTGGGGAAAATTAAATTTGTTCTGATGCTTTTTACAGTGTCTGAGTTCAGCAATGTTACATGCTTTACATAGAGAGCAAACTGAAGGAGGTACAAAAAGAAGGCAGAACAGACTGGAGTAGACCAGACTTGAACGATGTAGGAGGGAAGGGGAACCATGAATGAACAGCAGCCCCATGGAAGGCTTTCTTTCCTCCAGAGGACTCTTCCCACGATGGCCATGTCAGAGACTTTGATGCATCATTGATTTTTTTTAGTTGGTGTATCACTGTCCAGTCCTATACAATTTTAAAGTTATTTAGAGGGGTGAAAGCTTATGACATCCTGCAAGTTTGAGTGATTTGATACTTGCAGGTACTAGCATGGTAACCATTAATCTTTTAATAGAGACTTTTAAAGTAAATGGATTGAATTGCATTTGATTTAACCTTGTGCTTAATTATTTAAAAGTGTCTGCCTGTTGCCCCAGCTCCATGCCTGTTTGAAAGGCTGAGAACACAGCAGTTAAAAATGAGCTTCATGTCATTCAGATATTAAATCTAATGTTTTCATTCATTTCTTTTATTCTTAATGAAAATTTTAGAGAAAGTATAAAAATTGTTGCCTTACAGTGGAGGACCTGTAGACTGACTTGTAGAAATACTGTTGTCTAAAACCAAGGACCGTCCTCAAAAATGCCATTGCAGAGCCTCCCTTAAGTGAAAATTCCCCTTCTTAGATGCAAGACTTCATGGGTTTGCATAGGCCTGAAGGCTTTTCCTCAGGTCACAACTGACGAGTCAAAAAGAGTGCTTTGAATTGGAGACAGAAATAATTTGGAAGAAGGCTTGGAATAGAAGTGCAATGTCCCTGAAAGATGCATATTAAGTTTCCCAGTAGCCTTCTGGTAGCCAGACAGCCAGAGTGTATTCAAGTCCTTCAGTGTCAGAGTAGTAAAGACATGAATTACTGTAGCGATCTCTGTGTGCAAAGGCAATTGTTGAAACTTCTTGCCAAGTATAAATGGGAAAAATAGTTTTGGTCACTGGTGATACTTGCATACTCTAGGTGGGGTCAGTAGGACCTCCGGTCTTTGAATTGACTGGTTGTTTTTTCCTGAACCAAGATGCTAAATAGTCTTCCACCAGTTCTTCCAATTAGCTTTCCCAGTCCACAAGCAAAATCTTGACCGAGTCTGAAGGACCATCAGACAGCTAGTCTGCATCTAGCCCATCTCTATATTTAGACACTGGCTAAGCTGCTTAACTACAGCAATTATTTTGGATGGAGGGAAATACAGAGTTGAGTATCCTTTGCTTACCAGAGGCACTGCAATTAATATTTCTGCACTAAACTGCCTAATGTAAACTTGGGGAAAAAAAAAAAGTTGTACTGAAGCCTGATACCAAACATAACTTGCCTGGAAGATGTATTTATGATAAAATTACGCTAGTTGGAAAAAAAGCATTTGTATAAAAATCCCTTCTCAAACAGTTATATCAATGCTTAGAATTGTGTTAACTGTGTAAGAATAATACTGATCTAAATGGACCTTGTTTCAAAGAGCACTGTGTGGTTAATATTCATGAAGGTCGTGGCTTCTAGAATGATACTTTCTGGTGGAGTGCTGAGAAAATATGTGGAGAGACTTTCTCTTAATGAAAAGTGGGATTACTGCCTAATTTTGCAATAGGCAGGTCAGTGTATTTGAGAAGCATATGCTTATTTTTAAAGCTAGTGTCATGCATTATTTCTACAAATATTTCCTCCTAAACTCAAATTAACCTTTCTTTTGTGGTGCTTTGGCTGCCATTTCTGCACTTTTGTAGAGGTGGCATGTCCATAGCAAAACTTCTGTCTTTTCCTGAACTCGCATCATTTGCTACCATTGGTTGGAGAGTGGGTGCCTTACAACTTGGGGTGTAGATTAGCACAGGTAGCAGTCTGCTGAAGTGCTGGCTTTCCTAAAAGGTTTATGCAAATCAATGAATGAGATTTTGAAATAGAGAGAGGTACAAGCCAAACGTGAGAGAAAATGGAAACTGCTTTGTGTTGAAGATTGTGGCAAGCTGAATAACTGCTGATTTGGAACTTTAACATCAGTATATGGCAAGCATAAGCTGGAAAAATAAGAGCAGACTCTGTCCCCTAAAGGAAAAATACACTTGTTCTGTCATCTACTGTATTTAAGCTGTACAGTTTGACCTGTAACTAGCATTGAAGTTCAGGGCTAGTTTGGTTAATGATTACAATACTTTACATCATTTTATTGTACTTCTCAGAAGCTCTTAAAAGTGTTTCCTCAAAACCAGCAACCAAAAGATAACCCTGCAGGAAACAAAAAATAATCCGAGTATTATTAGTGATCTTAACAGTTGAAAAGGTAAAGGTTTCTATATGTTTAGTGATTGTAGATTGGCGAAAATGGAAGTTCTTAGTGAGAAATAGTACATGCTTCTAGCTTTTGGAGAATAAAAAAGGCTGTAGGGAAACAGAATTTTAAACTTAACGGTGTTTCTGCTTTTTCCAGGTTGCACAAACTCTGTAGGCCTTGACTTAACCTTGTGTAAAGGGATCTCTATATTTGTGCAGGATTTCCATATCTACAGTCATCCAGTCTGCACAGAATATCTAGAAATTCTGGACATCTCTGCAGACATTGAGCAGAAAGAAAGTTATGGTAGTGCCCAGTAGTTTCACTTAATTGGAGGATCAAGAAGGTGCATAGTAGACTTGGGGTTTGATGCTGTAGATGGCAATAAAAGGATCAAAGGCTTATGCCCTGCATAGTTATTACTCCATGAACCTGCTGTAGGTCAAAGAGTTTTGAGAAGCATCAGACCTACTATGTATGAACCGTACAGTTTATACGTGATTGCTCAGTGAATCTAGCGTGTCCTGAAGGCAGTGGATTTACTGCACATGTGCATACCATGAGCATGCACGTATATCTGTCCAGGAGTTCTGGTCATGAAATATGATAGCTCTGTAACTTACAGTGCATGTTACAAAGTGTGTGATATCTGAAAAGAACACCCAGGGTTAAGATAAACTTACTGGAGTTTCCAGTGTTGGTAGTGATTCACAGTTACCTCTTTAAGTCCATAACAATGTATAAATGTATTTGTAATACAAGGCTTTAAAATGGTAAGGAATGGAAACATCCCTATGGAATTACCTTACTGCAATAGTTCAAGGTCCCAGCATTTACTCTTACATATTCTATTCAGATGTGATTCCCCTCTCAAATTTTTCTTACATTTTTGCCTTCCCAAATTGCCTTTCTGCTTGGGATCTTTGTAGTTGAATTTTCAGTGGTTGAGATTGCTGGGAATTTTTAATTCTTTTTCAGGAAACCTATCCCAGTTTTTGAGAATTGGGAGTATCGGTAGTTGATTTGGGAGTGGGTAATGAGGCTGTTATATGAAATGGTAGTGGTACAATTAACTATACATCAAATCCCTTTTTATGGAGTGTCTGAAAGGTCAGCGTATATCTCTGCTGCTCAATGCAGATTATATTTTACACATTTTACCCTTTTCCTTTTATTTTTTTTTTTTTAATTAATTATCCTCACATTCTTCTTTACTAAAAATGTTTGTGACATTTACCAACACAAGTAGAAACAGGTAGGAACTGTGATATAGCCTTCATAAATTGCATCTTTCAAGAAAATATTTGAATAACTTACTACAGTAGTTCTATTGTGGATTAAAGGCACATAAGTAATACGTGTGATTGGGTATTTAACAATGGTACATCTTCTGTCAAGTCCCTTTGATTTTATTGCGCATTATTGGCATGTTTTATAGCAGTAATTTTTTTAAGACTTCAACTGGTAAGCTTTGGTCTGTATCTCATAAAACCCACAAATTCTAAATGTTACAGAAACTCTGAAAGACAGCATGACTCTGATTGAGAGATATGATCAGAGCAGGTGCTCAGAAGAGTTCTGCATCATGGAGTTTAAATCATGTCCTTGTTAGTTCTTCCAGCTGAATATTGCCAGCATGCTAGTGCAGCTTTTGCAGGGCAGAAGAGGCTTATAAGTGTGTTTGCTCTGAAATGCCATGTAGTTTCTAACCTAGAATGAAACATTCATTTAAGATTAGCTTAAGGGAGGGTGAGAGGTGGGGCATTGCATATCTATATTCAAGCACGTTGCTTCAGGGACTATTTTTCTTTTGTCCATGAAACTTTTGCAACTCTAAACTTAATTTAGTGGTCATTTAAATACCTAAATATTTTTAATAAGTTTGCGTATAATGGTATCCTTTGTAAGGATTTTTATTTTTAATACAGTAATTTGTTAGAAAGAAATACTATATATTGTATTACATCTTTGTTATGTTATTTTTACAGATAAACACAAATCCCCTTCAGATATAATACGAAGTTTTCAGAAGAAAAGTCAGCTTAGGACCATTGCTCCAAAAGTGGTACCAAAAATGTTAACATCTGGAGTGGTTTCTTGTCTTCAGTCATCTTTACCTGAGCAAAATACGCCAATTTCAGCTGCAGGTTCCAAACCGCTGGTGGTACCAACTCAAAACTATGCTGTCATGCAGGTGGCTGGTCATGAGGGGACTTTTTCTCTGTTGGCCTTGCCATATGTTGCCCCTGCCCTAACGCAGCAAGTCCAGCAGTCAAGTGTGGCCCCTTCTGAAAACCTAAAGCTGCCTATCCCTAGGTACCAATCTGTAAGAAATAAATTCCTGAGTGACAAAAAACTGGCACAAATCTCTGTTTCGGGTGCACATAACAAGATTCCTACCAAAGCATTGATCTCATCACAGACTTCCCCCGTGACTACTTTAACTGAAGACTGTCCTGAAACTCATTCTAGTTCAGATTCAACTGAGCAAGTGATGCTAACAGACCGTGACTCAGCTGAAATGACGGTTGCTGCATTAGTAAATAAAAGCAATTGTGTGGAATCTGGATGTCCTTTAGTGAACAAAACTGAAATTGCTAACAGTAATGTTTCTGGACCATCTGTAGTTAAAGACTCTTTATCCAAGCGGGCAAGTACAATTAATCCCATGAAACTAAGTCTACGCTCTGTGAAGACAGCATCTGAAACCACAAGAGAGTCATTCATAACGTCTGAGAAACTGAAGGAAAAACCCACGAATTCTGCAAATTCTGTTGCTGTCCTGTCACCAGCAGTTTTTGGCAGTACAGTACAGATGACTCCATTGGCACCAAAAGGAAAACTTCCTATTTTGCCTTACTCAAGGATGAAAAATTCAGTGTTCTGTAAATTTAAGCAGAATACTAATGTTACAGATGTATCTGGTCCTTCACTAAGATCTGAGTGTGAAAAAATACCATCTTTGGCGAAAACCTTTCATGTTCCTACTAAAGCATCTGATAAGCGATTAGCTGTATCATTTATACAAGTCCCCAAACAAACCGTTCGAGAAAGTACTTTCTCTCCATCCAATAAAGTGGATGTCGACAGTCTTAAAAAATTGAACAGTGCAGCCTCTAAAAGAAGAGGCAGGAAGAGAAGAGCCCCAGATGATTTATTGGCTTTTCAGACCAAGCGAAGGAAATGCATCATTAATAAGTTTAGGGAAGGAAGAGAGAGGGCGAAAGTTGATCTTCAGCCACCTGAAGACAAAAAAGCAGAGGCAGTGAAAAAATACCGTAGTATTAGGCCAAAGCCAGTGGTAGTTGTGCAGGCTTTTGCACCACTGACTGCTGCAGCAATAGTAGAGACACCCTCTCCTGAGCAATTAGACCAAGATATTGTTTTAAATAGTTCACTTCCCAATAAATATTTAAGTTACAAGCAGAGTGATGCTACATCAGTTAAATCAAGTGATTTAAGTAGAAGTGCATCTTCAGCTGTACCTAAGCCATCACATAAATGTCATGTTTGTAACCATATCTTCCAGTTTAAACATCATCTTCAGGACCACATGAACACACATACAAACAAACGGCCTTACAGTTGTCGAATTTGCCGGAAAGCATATATTCATTCTGGAAGCCTGAGCACGCATATGAAACTTCACCACAACGAAGGCAAACCCAAAAAGCTTGTGTGCTGTGAATTCTGTGCTAAAGTTTTTGGCCATGCAAAAGTGTATTTTGGCCACCTCAGAGAAGTGCACAGGGTTGTTATCAGCACAGAGCCCTCTAGTAGCGAGCAACAGCTGCAAGATGCTTTAAAGAAGAGAGACACAAATATAAAAGAGGCAGAAGAAGTAACAGAGAGGTGAGTGTTTTCACTGATTAAATGCTAATGAAAATGGGATTTCAGGTTGTTGGGGGAAATTCGTAAACATCACCGTTACGGGAATTGTTGCTTCTCCCCCTCCAAGTGAGATTCCTAATGGTTTAAATATTTTGTTAAGGAATCTAGTCAATCCATTATTAGACCATCCAGCATATTTTAGCTGATTTATTGAATATAAATTATTACTGACACTTGAATATCCAAGGTAATTTTGCATACATTCTACTAATACCCATTATACTGCCAGTGGAGCTATTTTGGTCAGTTCATTTCTCACAGCTAATGCTTTTTCTGTTAATCCGTGCTGTCTTCTGTGTCCTACCCATTTGGGGGTTTTCCCCAGAAGATAAGTGAACCAACTGCAATAAGTGAAAAGCAATTCATATTTCAGTATTAGCTCATACTTTATTTACCCTATTAAATATCATTATCCCATTTCCTTCTCTGGAGTGCTGTGAGCTAGTTCATCTTGTGTGTTGATTACCGCTGCTTTTGCGATCACTTAGCCAAGTAGAAAAGTTAACATTTACCATATTAAGATGGATAGAACATTGTTTTAACTTTGCATTATGATTTTAAGGTGAAATTTCTTGACACAGTATAAATGTTGGCTTTTTTTGTTTGTTCCACTGTTCATTTACTTTCACGGAAGTATGCTTTATTGAGCTCAGGGCTTTAACCTGATGCTTCACTATGACACTACAGTTCAATTTTACACCTTTTGCTTTGCATAGCTCCATTCTCTGGGGCATCAGAAATTTTTAAGGTATTGAACCTAAGAAACAGCAGCGCTTTTCTTCCAGCCTCATTAGCCATTTTACAATGAATCATTCCATTTATCTGTTTTGTTGGGTAATCTGTCTAATGTGTATAGATACACAGTATTATGTGGTCCTTTTCGTAGACTTTGTGAGAAGGTTTCTTTGGAGGTTTTCTTTTGATTGGCTTAACTTAAACCAGGGACTTGGTACCTCTGTGTGTATCGGTTTTCTTTACACTGCAGAGCTGTCCTAAATCAATGAGAGGGGCTGTTGAATTGTAAATTAGGTTTTTAAACTTTTAAAAACTGTGTATTACAAACTTTGGGGCTGGGGTGGGAAGAAACTTTGAAGTTTCATTGTTTCCATCTTGGAGTGGGAGGTGGGACATGTGGTTTTGCCTTAAACTGACCTTAGATCACTCAGTGTAAACAAGTTATTTTCTCTTAGTAGTATGTTACAGGTAATGTTCATTTTCACTTTACTAGTACAGAGCTAGAAGTATTTGGATTGCCCTCACTAAATCAGGAACTTAAAAAAATGTTATTAGCCTTTTATTGAAAGGTTAGTGTTGTTAAAATATTATTTCTACCAAGGCTAATTTTGGAGGCAATTCTTAAACTCAGCAGTGTTGAACAACATTTGGTTTCAGTTGTTTGCTAAGCAGCCTTATTATTATTTTATTTCTCTTTTTTTTTTCTGTTTCAAATAAATTAGATACTGTAGCAACAGTGCCTGTTTTTAATTAAAAGAATGTTTCATGAATGTTATCTCTTCTTGGAACTTACAAGGACAGAAACTGCCATCTCTGTTCTGTGCATGGCTAATACTGAAATAGTCTATTTCCTTTTTTTTAACAGGGGAAATAAGTGCAATTTTGAGGACCTATTCCATAACCCAGGAGAAGTCAAATTACAGATCAAATGTGGTCGATGCCAGTTTATTGCACAGTCTTTTGGTGAAATGAAGTTTCACTTATTGTGCTCTCATGGAGAAGAGATCCAGGGAAGAGTAAAGGAAGGGGTTTTGCAAGGAAATAGAGGAGCTAAGGGGGAACTGATCAAACATGCAACCCACTTCTGGAAACAGTGCAATGAGAGAAGACATTTAGCAAAATGCAGTGCCCGTGAGGAGGAGTTTTATACTTTTCCAAAACTGAAAAGACAGATATACTTTCACCATCAAAATAATGTCGATATGTTATCTAAAAATGAACTGACTCAGTCAGGAAGCGGTGAAGCAGCCAAGGAGATGCAAAATGTAGGTTTTGGTACACAAAGCAAAAAAATAGAAATTTGGTCTAAAGCGGGCTATAACTGCATTTTGTGCAAACAGTTATTTGGAAGAAAAGAGGATCTTTGTAATCATTGGCAGAGTCGTCATAACTGTGAAGACCCTTCCACTTTATGGACAATTTTTAGTTTGTTATCAAAACAAGGAATTATTGAACTTTCTAGCAATGGTGAATATTGAAGCTCAATTCCACAGTGCTGTGAAAAACATCAACTACCTTACTAAATTGTTTATGGTTTTCTGCTGTGTTACTAAACTAACTCAAGAGATGTGTCTCTTCAGAGGTTTGTTTGGTGGGTTTGTTGGTTTTTTGTTTTGGGTTTTTTTAAGTTATGCTAACCTTTATTTTGTTGAATAGAAAATGTATTTATCCAGTATCATTCCTGATGGGTACATGCAAGCCGATCACTGTACTTAAAATTCACGCTTAAGGAACTTAGCAGCAGCAAATACTCAATACTAATGGTTAACATCAAGGAAAAAGATTTTCAAGTTAAACTATACTATACACACAGAAATAAATCAGTTTATATGAAGTAATCTCAATCTTGAATGAGATGACAAACCAGACTGGAAGTGTAATTTCAGTCCCAGCTGTGCTTCCAGATTTTATGGTAAATAAATATTTCCATGCACTTCTCTGGATCATTTGAATGTGCATACATTCAGCCAGCATTCAGGAGCTTTATAATCTATAATTTAAAAGCTTTTAATTCTTGTTTTCTTGATTCCAGTGTCTTCAACCATGTTCATTGCTTGCAGGTTTGTATTGACAGGTCTTTTAGGTGTTATATTCTGTCCTGGGAACAGCAAGGATCTTTGGATTTTAAAAGTGAAAAATCTATGTGTATGGGTCTTTTTGCCTGTAGCTCTTTGGGTTGAAGAAGAGTTAGTTGCCATCCATGAAGATGAAACCCTCAAAGCTTGACTGCTTTATGAAAAAAACCACGTTTGTTTTAAAAATAGTAATCTGAGTTGGTTACTCCTGGGAAGTTTGACATTCTGCGATAGTCTGCATGTTTCACAGTGAACTTTTTAGTATATCCCTTGCACCTCCTGTGACAGCAGCACTACTGCTGCCAACACTGTCAGCACTCTGCCTTTAACACTCTAGGTGTATAGCTTTTGTACCTCTGCAGTTGACCCAGTCTGTGGCTTTAAAGGGAAATTGTTCCTTCACTTCTAAGTCTATGGTGCAGGTAATGAGGTTTTTTCACTTGTGTTGCCAGATTTACTGTACTAGAGGAATTGCATGCAGCACCTTAACCTTCCAATATCAGGAGCTAGTAACAGTTACCTTGTGTAAAGCTGTAGCAGCCTGTAGTGCAGGAGTAGTGCATTCTGTGTCGCCCTGCTACAGAGCAGGCATGGTAGGTGACCATTTCAGCACATATCCAAGGGAGCAAGCCAGTTCAGGCCGTAAGGAGATGGAGTTCTGGAGCTCAGTTTTGATGAAAAGGTCATTGAAGCCATTGAATCTCATTTGAAACTGGTGTTTAAACTGCTGTTACTTAAAGCCTTATGTACCTCTGAATTATTTTGGGAGCAATAATGGAGACAGCGTAAGAAATCACTGTATCGCTGTTCAACAGAAGTCAGAGCACATCAGAGGGCAAACTGAAAAATGTACAGTCTCTACAGTACTACTCTATTAATTTCTTCTTGTGGTCAAACTGTAATTGAGGGATTGCAATGATAAAAGAGTCATTCCTAAAATGTCCCGGGTTGCCTCTTACTGTTTTGCAAAAATTGTGGTGATGAGAACATGAGAAGAGATCTAAAAGTATTGGGTTTTCTGAGTGGCATTCCAGAAGCTGTTGCAATATTTTGTGTATGTGTTTTGTTTTTAAACAGTAAAGGCAATTTTGATGAGGTAATAGTTTTGAGCGTAATTTCTTGTTCTATGGCGCTTTGCCCTGGAGTTGACCTATAAGACTGGAGCCAGGAAAAATAAAAGACAAAAGGAAAATGCTCATAGAACTGTACAGGTGCTTGGTAAGGTGGCAGAATCCCTGTGGGTTTTCAAAACTTCCTTCCTACTATCTGTTGCTATAAATACATATTTGTGGTTCTTTCTTTGCTTTTTTATATTACTTTTGTATGCTGAACTACTTCAAAAATATTACTTGTTCTTATTCTTGACACACCCATCTTTTAATGCATACAATATATTCATATTTATTTTCATTGGGTAGGTGGAAGAGAATGTATGGCATATTTGGAAAGGAATAGCTAATTTTAAAGTCAGTGTTTCATGTCAAACTGAGGCTATATAATTTAGGAGAGTGTGCTTGCATTTAGAAGCAATTTTTCCCCCCAACTTAATCTTTTAACTTTCAAAATCAAACAGCTTGGTGTTTCCCCTGAAACAGAAATGTGAGAACAATCGCTCCTTCACATAGTTACAATATATCAATGGGAAGTTCATTCCCAGCATAAAGTATGCATTTTAAGAGCTGGGCAAAAATCTTTAAAAAGGTTTGATCATGTTCATTATGTAGAATGGACATTAAATCACCTTTCCTTGCAAAATCACCCATCCCTTGGTATAGTTTAAAATGAGCTGAAAAGAATGCAGCTCTGAGACTGAGTCCCTCCTGTTCAGGAACAGCACCAACGATGGCACAGTTGTCCTTCAAAAATATTTTCAAAAAGTGTTTGTTAAAAATGGTGGTGCATCAGAGCCAGTAATGTAGATGAGGTTTTGGTGGTGCTTATCAGGCAAGAAGAGTTGCTCCCTTTCATTTCATGTAAAAGGAGGGGGAGGTCCAATGATAATGGGAGGAAGGAGGTTTGGGATAAGGGAGTCGGTCGCATTTTTTTTTAAATGGAAATTTTCATGTACAGTCTTTCCATCATATTTTTGTGCTTCTCTCCCTTTCTCTAGTCCAGGCCAAATGGGTAAAGGGGTCTCAGCTTTCAGCAATTTAAAGCCTGAAAACATGTTTTAAAGCATGGTCCTAAGCCACTTCTCAGTGTCCTCATAAATGTTTAAAATTAGAAGCCTTTTTTTCTGAGCCTGAAAGCATTCTTATGTTTCAGGCTATTATGATTAAGGTAGATTATGAAAGGTTGGGATTTTTGAAAATAGCTTTGCATTAAATACAGATGTGTCCTTTGTTTAAAATGTGTTTGTTTTGCATTTGTGTTCATTTTGATAACATGTGGAGGTACGAAGTGAGACTTATTTACAGGAACATTAAATAGTGTGTGTTTGCTGTTCAATGAAAGGGTTGTTATGAATGCAGTTTGCTGTTGACCTTGAAGCTGGACAAGTTAACATCTGGTTTTGCACATAAATTATATTTTTAAATTGTTAGAACGAATGTTATTATTTTTGTAGCTGTAGTTTTGTTCCCCTCTGATTTTTCATTAAATCTCTGTTTCAGCTTCACTGTTCAACTTTAAAGCTGTTCCTCGCATGGAAAGTTGTTTCTTCATCATCACGCCATAAATAATCAAAGCTGGAGAAGTTCCATCACTTCTCTGGCTTGCAGAGTATTGCCCTTCTCCAGCTGCAGAGCTACAGTTTCCTATGGCTAACTTGACATAGTTGCTGGCAGTAAATGTTTTACTTCATTTATTTATTAGAATTTAGATCTCTGCTGTTTAGTTCCATCAGAGTTTCTGTCATACCTCATTAGATACTTATTTTATCTACTATTCACTAAGCTCTTTAGAGAAAGTGTCATAAGAAGGATGAACAGGTATTTAAGAGAGCAGATTTCAACCCTAACTTTGTGCAGATGATGCTGACGTTTGAGAACCACCAGCTTATCTAGGCTCAGCCATGTAGTGTATTATATTTCTACAACACATCCACCTACATGCGCATCTATTTTGGAATGAAATGTATACTTCAAATTCAGCTGTCAGTTATTATTATCAAACCTGTACAATGTAGGTTTGTGATTATTATGCATAAAGATTAAAATGCTATTAACTGTAGTAGGTTTACTTGTCAAATTCCTTATAGCTCTGAAAAATGAAAATCTCTGCGTGCTGAGTATGACACAGAAAAAATGTGGTCTCATGAAGAAAATTCCGATGGCTTAAAGGCTGTCCTCATTTCAGTGTGTGCTTTTATAGCTGATCTGTCACATTGTAGGATTTTCTCTGTGTTTTATTAAATTGCCATATTTTTTCTTGGTTAGGAGTACTGAAGAAGACCTGAGCCTGCAAGCAAATTTCAGGAAAAAATGTGTTTACTTCCTTTCTCTGTACAGGCTGACATGTCCATGGAATCAAAATAGTCTTGGTGGCCTTACGTACACATGCACAATGAGGGGCAATGTGCAAGATTTGGGCTTCAGTGTATCTATGACTTTACATGGCTGACCGTTCTGCAGTTCCAAAGTAGAAACTACAAATTTGAGTGTAAAAATAACTTGGTTTTCAGACTTGAGTGAATTTCTAATACCTTATTGACAAACCTTCAAGAAATCCTAAAAATGACAGTAGCATACTTCTCTACTTGTGCTTTGTTTGACAATTTTATTGATGTAGTAGTACCAGCAGTGTTCTGGAATATGGTAGGTCTGGTGCTGTCGAGTACAAAGGAAGCTTTCTCCCTTCCATTTTTTCTCGCATTTTATTGACTTTTCCCTCTAAGCATTAGAAATGATGGGATGAATTATGATATCTGCTGCTGACAAATCCAGAAACATTATTCTGAATTTATTTTGCAGAAACTTCCATTTTTAATCTAGAATAACAGATGAAATCAGTGAAAAGAAAATTCTACTGGAGAGACATACGTAAGAAAACTGTCCCATATGTGGATTTCTCTGCACAATTACACTGCTGTAGATGAAATTTATAGATGATATGTCTTCTACTGGTGGGTACAAACAGTTTGTTCTTACCCAGAGTTATTTAGAGTGACCAAGGGAAGTAAGAATGAAAAAATGTCCATACCTTCTCTTTGACTTGAATTTTGTTAAATATTTCTACTGTTGCGCCAGTCCAGATCATGGTCCAAGGCGTGTGGATACTCAAACACTTTCTAGGGGACTTCCAGCATAATTCAGTGGAGGAAAGGGATAGAAATATGCAAAGGAAGTAGTGATGATGAAGGTTGGCACAATGTATTGAACATAAGGTCAAGCTTCAGTATGACTAGCGTTTGATGGTCTGTATAGGTGGAAGCGTCCTGTAGCCTTAGTCTGAGCTTCTCCCTTCCACCCCCCGTGGTTACATGGTTCCAGAGTCTGCTCCCACTGGAGGTATGTCCATCTGGAGCACCCTCAGCTTCCTGGAGCACAAGCTCTTCCAAATGGTATAGCTGACTTGGTGAATGTCCTCTTCTTTTGGTGTCTCAGTTACACGCTTGTCGTTAGGTGAGCCACATGCTGGCTGCTGAGACCAGCTGCTGCCAGATGTGAAATTTGGTCTTTCAGTTTTCTGAGGAAAGGATCTTTTAGCTTTAGTCCATAAAGGTGAAATCAAATGCTGCACCTGTACTTAGCAAAATAGGAAAACGGCTCACTCGGTTTCCTGCAGATACAATGCTGATAAGTAGTAGGAGAAGTAGTGAACTGTTGTAAAAGACTAGAATGTCCCATTGCCTAGTTAGAATCATAGAATAGAATCACAGAAGTTCCATAAAAGTGTCTGACGCAGATGTGATGCTATAAAGCAGCAATTCAGAGAGATTGTGACTGAGATTCTTCTTTCGTTTTCCCCTTTCTCTTTTTTACTTTTGCTTTTTCTATTTCTTGTCCTAGCCACCCTACCTTTTCAGCATCCTCTGTGAGCTGTTCTGGCTGAATGCAATTTATAAATGTCTGATTCAACAAAGTCAGCATTGTGTCTGGCATCTTTGCTACTAGCCAAAAGCCTGGGATCGAGTAGTTGTGAACACTATTTCGCAGAATGTTTCACAAAAACTTTGGTTGCAGAGGACCCCAGAGGTCAGCTGGGCCAGCCTCCCACCAGAAACGGCTTAGCAGCAGCCTGGGAGCAGAGCAATGTTTGGCTTTTTGGAAACCATTTCTGTTGCTGTTCCCACTGGTCCATCACCAGTGGTGGAGTCGCAAGCACAAACAAGGCTTCAGTATGGTAGCCGGTACTTTTAAGCACTGTCATAAGCAATTTTAGGACATTTGTAAAGAAAGCACAAAACTTGGGACCAAAAATATCCCCCCAAACCCAAATAAAGTTATGGTTTCAGCTCGTGATCCTTCAGTAGTAAGCTTTTGGCACAAAACCCTGTTGTTTTTGTTGTTGCAGACCCTGGCCAAGCCGCTTGTTTGCCTGCGCGAAGCAGGTTACACTCCTTTGACTACTCTGCTTTTTCTGGGACTTCAGGCTGTGTGCTTTTCACATGCAATGAATATACTACTTTTTTCTACAGTTGATTTAGGGCAAAAATAAAGCATTTTATTTCCTGTATGCTAAGTAATTTTGTGCAGCATCAGGTTTAATCTGACTTTTGAACGTACACCTGATCAAGGAGATCAATATACGTTCCTATTGCTAGAAGCAATAAATGACACGGTGAGGGAGGAAAGCAATAAATATCCCTGTGACCATAGCTTTGAAGCAATGCAGTTGCTTTCCACTGGAAGTTTAATTTCTTCATGTTTTTAGTTAAAAGCTTTTATTAATTTTAACTGAAGTAAATACACTGCTATACTTTGCTATTCAAATAAATCCTTTTTCAGCTCTGAGTCCTTGGAGTTTGAATCTTGTCCAGCCATTTTCTGCTATCTGCCAATTCCTTGCTAAGTGCAAACCTGACACTCTTGCCAATAAATCCACCTTCGTGCCATTTAAAGTCATCTGCTGTCTTTTCTCTGGAGCTAATCAAAGTTTGCAAGAAGAGATATTTTTAAAGGGAACTAGCTCTAGAATTCAGGCCATTTAAATTATGCAATTTAATTTAAAGAAATTGCAGCAAACTATAAGATAGAGAAGTGGTACAAATTGTTTGAAAGCTCACTTATTTTTATTCTCTTTTATGAATAATTGGAGAGGAAGTTTTCCAGGGAAGAATTTGGGGGTTTATGCTGTTCTATGTGCTGCTTTCCTAATCCACTTTTTTAGACTTCCTGAGTACAGTAAAGCAGAGCCCAGCCATGCTTCATAAGTCAATTGCAGCCTGTTAAACTCAAAGCACCATTTTATTTTTACCTTCTGAGACAGCTGGGCTGATAAATGGATGGGATACCGGCACTCCAGGAGACAGCCGCGATGTCTGCACAGGTTAATAGTCTCATGTCTTTGAAGAACAGCATTTCCAGTGTCTGTACATGCATGCACGCATGATCACACACAAAATTATAAAAGGATTAAGTCTGTGGAACATTTTTAACGTGTTAGTGTCACACTGTACAGTGGATTCCAGTTATTTTTCTTCTATTAAAATGCAGTAACAATGTCATTATATTGCTAATATATCTATGACTGATCTGAACTCTGAAATACACAGTGGCCACCTGAGTTCTTCCAGGAAATTGGATTAATCGTTGAATTGTTGGAATTTCTTTTTAAAAACGTGCTACTCCTGCTGGTTAACACCACATGTAGGGTTTAAACGATATTTCTGAGTGATTTATTGGTCCAGCAGAAAAGACTGGTGCTAAACCTTTCCACTGGGATTTGCTTACATTAGGAAGCAATGCAGGTGGCAGTCTTATTTCAACACAGAATGGATTTTTTCCCCTTTCTTTCTGATAAATGAAGTGCTTATGTAAGGTGAGAGATTGAAAAAAATGAGAAGCCTGAAGCCCTTGGAGGCTCCATCTGAAAGCTCCACACGTGGGCAGAGGAATGCAGGGTAAATCTGATGCAGTTTCTGTACCTGCTCGCCTCAAGGATGGTGGGAGCCTCCCGGCTGCGCCTCAGCCAGCTGTCCTGGGGACGCTGCTCAGGAAAAGCTCCTCACTGCAGCCAAGAGTTCGCATTTAGAAACATTTAGCATCGAGTCCAGCACAAGAGGGTATTTTGACACCAAACGCGTTTCATCCATCACTAGATAGTAAATCATTCCCATATCTTCATGGTAGGCATCCTTTATTCTTTGAGCTTTTGTCTCGTGTTTTCATTTTGTGCGTAACGTACAGGATCTGGACTGGAATTAGTGCTCAACAAATTGTCTATTCTGAAGCTTTATTGTATGCGAGACCACTCCCTTGTACGTATCGTCTTTCTCCCAAATGATTCTTTTGGTGTCATTTAATGGCAAACACTTGGTAGTTTTTACTGTCAAGTATTACAGGTAAATCTAGCAGTGTCATATTCTTAAATTATTGTAGCGCTTGATTAAATTAGCCCTTTTAAAAGGGATCCAGGTTCACTAATAGTGTTTCCTGCAATGCGCATCTCTAGAGAAAACTGAGATCTGACTTTTATAGTCAGAACCAATTAGGCTCATCCTCCCCCCCCCCCCACCTTCTCTCTGCAGCATTCAGATGAATCGCATTTTTCAGGCACAGTTCAAGCAGACTGTCAGGTCTCCAGGGCTCTCTGCCTCCTGGGCTCCGCATTCCTACTGTCAGCTGTGAAAAATAATTCCCCTTTTGCAGTTGTGTCCAAGGAAAGTAAGATGATAAATCCACAATTTAAATTTAAGAGGAGGGAAGTGCATTATTGTTTACTCAGCATTGAATAAGGTTTTGTTCTAGGAGATACGGCCGCTGTGGGGCATGGGAAGGTGTTCTTGGGTTTAAAGCTTTCTAGCTCATGAAGTTGTTAGGATTCATTGTCACTTAAAAGAAAATTTAGGGATTTGTTCTTAGTCAAAATCCTGGGAGTACCCTAGATGTGGCAGTGGTTTTGAAAAACACCAGGCTGAAAGAAAAAAAAAAAAAAAGGAAGAAGAGAGTGAACTGTAAACACAGCGTAATGAAGCCTCGAGGAAAAAATCAACAAAAAGTCCCCAATATGTGCAGGCTGAGTGTAAATAACTTCTTTCAGATAAAATTCATGACAAAGTAGACTTGCTCTTCAACTGCTCTGATGAAACTTCAGTATAATTAAGAACAACTTTTGAACCAGAAGAAAATGTTAGATCTTTTAGCTTTGGAGGACTGAGAAGAGAAGTTCTGCCTGAGGTAGGGGAGAGGTGCAGGTACGAAGTCAGTCACTTGGAATCATTGCTCAGTTCTCTGTGCAGCATTTGTCTGCAATATTCTTTTCTTTGCTGTAATGCCATAGTAGAGCTTCGCTGTGGAGAAGAGATGCTAGAACTTTAATCACTGCTAAGTCTGCAAAGTGATTGAATCTCCAGTTTACAGCGACAGAAGTCTCCTGTTTAAAAAAAAAAAAAAATTTAAAAAAAGGAGCCATTATAATGAAGCCTTAAGTCTCTTGCCATTCACCTTTTCACCTTTCAAGTTTCCTGCCCCTCATTATATCACTGTTAGATTTAATACACATCAGTATCAATTCAGCACAGCCGTCTAGCATCCTTGCTCTGTACAGGCAAACCCTGTCACTATTCTAATAAACCTTTAAATGTATCCAAATCCTTCTCAAGGCTTTCAGACAACACAGCAAGTAGTGCTTTGCTCGCTGTCACATGGAAGCGATTAGTTTATTTCTAAATGCCAAGCTTCTGAGAAATAAAGCAGCATGGTAAATGCAGCTACCTTCCTTCTTTAACTTGGTTTTAATAGCTTGCTGTACTAATGGCCAGAATTGTAATTGGGTGGGAGAACTTTGAGCTGCTCCATGTTTCAACCGGTGGAATATTAATATTATATATTGGAAACATTTTCATAGACGACAAAAGGCTAATGTGTCTCAGGAGCGAGATTCGTTCAGGAGGGGCCAAGGTCGCCATGCATCTCGGCTTGCCTGCTCCCAGGTAAGCCAAGCGCAGAGCCAGGCCTGTCGCGTCCTGTGCCTTGCGGTCCCCTGTCCCAGCCCCGCGTTTCCCCCGTACCAGCGTGCTGTAGCCGCTCAGGACTCGATTTATTCTGCTGCTCAGCTGGCACCGGGTGACAGCGTGGGCAGGGGCCGTGGTGCTGCCTCCAGCCAGAGGACCCTCCAGGAGGAGCTGCCTACGGAGGGACGCACGGAGGCAGGTGCCCAGCAGGCGATAGAGCAGATCCTGCAAAGGCTTAACTTTTAGACACTTTGGGTATTTCTGTGGCAGTTAATAGTATTCTCGTTGCAAGCCTCTGCAGGACTGATGCCCGCGATGTGACATCTGTGACACCCAGCCCCTTCTGGCACGTGGTGGTTGCCCATTAGCCAGCAGCCGAGGCGCTGGGCGAGTGTATGCGAGCAGGTGATGAAAAGGGAGAATTAATTTGAATTACGAGCAGTGTATCTTATCTCTTCTCATTAATTCATGAGAAAATTGTGTGTGTAACAAGAAAAATCCTGTTCCTTGTGCTGATTACAGCAATCCAAACAAGTCAAGAAATCCCAGAACAAGAACCTTACTTGGACTTCCGTGACTGTCCTCACTGGTAGGTTATTATCCTGCGAGAGTTAGTAATTATGGGATGAAGAGTGAAGTTCTGTGAAGAAGCCTGAACTGAGACAGACGAAAACCAAGAAGTATTTTTACTTAGTTACAAAGAAGGAGGTTAGTCACTGTATGCAATTACAATGCCAGATGGAATAAATTGGTCTGAACTCAGCCACTAAATTGCAGTTTGCAGAAGGTACTGAACCAGGGCAATAAAAGCTGGAGAGGAGTTGAAGAAATTCAAAAGTATTTCCAGTGCTGGATATTTGGTAAGAACGAAGGCAAATAAAGATAACTGAAAAGGTAAATAATTTTTTTTTATATCTGCCAAAGTCACTGCGAGGGATTAAAAGGAAAGGGTATTTGGTTCCTCATCTCAAGTTAAATTCACTGGGGAGCTTTTCCTCCCCTCCCGTTTGCTCTTTCACACATGGTCGCATCCCCCATGCAAAGACTCTGCACAGGTATGCAATGCACAGGCTGACTGCACTCGTGCTGAGGCAGAAAGCAGAAAAAAATCCTGTATTGTCATTTTCTTTACTGTAGCCTGTGAAAAATCTCAGATGGTCTCTGTAAAGAACAGAAGTTCCCAATGCTAAGTAGAAATTACTGATTGAAGAATGACTGGCCGTGGATGGCCACAGCGTGATTTCTTTCTCATACACTTAAAAAGTACATTGTTGGCTTTAGATTTTTCTCCCTCACGCAGTTTTCCTACCTGTAGTA
Source organism: Haliaeetus albicilla (assembly GCF_947461875.1). Classification (NCBI taxonomy): domain Eukaryota; kingdom Metazoa; phylum Chordata; class Aves; order Accipitriformes; family Accipitridae; genus Haliaeetus; species Haliaeetus albicilla. The sequence goes on along the minus strand of NC_091484.1, from coordinate 64,081,104 downwards.
TTGGTTAGTGATTGATGTTTTCGAGACAGTCTGGGGAAAGTAATTAAGACAAGCAGGTCTGGAAGTACTTTCAGGGATTTCAAATAGAGAAAGATTGAAATACACTTTGAGAAATAGTCTTGAAGATGTAATAGCAGTTTGGTTTTCAGGTGTGCTGTGGCAAACAGTATTTTTTGTTGTCCTTCTAGCTGTATCTCCTTCCTGTCTGTGCGCAGCAGTCCTTTCCAGCAAAATCCCTTTTAGTCATTCAATGTATAAGAAACTTTAAAAAAACATTAGAAATGAACAAACAAAAACCCAGGTGGTGTTTTACCAAGTGGTAAAGCTGAGCATCAAGGTTGACTGAAGTGCACCCGCGGACGTACAGTGGAATCCCTTTTGCTTTGGGGAGACGTGTGTCCAGGGAAGGGGAGAGGTACAAGCAGACGGAGCCTACCGCTGTTATCTCAGCGTTTCCCGTCGCAGCTGAGCCACAGCCTTCCCAGGCACAGCGTTACCACCACCAGAGCTGTTTGCAGGCTCCATCAGTGTCCGAATAAGAAAAAGGTGGCTCGTTGCTGAGAACAAAATACTCTTTATCCAATGTGAAATGCTTTGCTAGTGAAACCTGATACAGGCTTCTCGTTCAAATAATCTCTGTAAGGTTCAGTTTGCTGCACTTTGAGCACTCAAAGCGCTTTGGTTAATGAGCGGGAGCAGGGAGCGCGCAGCCCCCTCCTTCGCCCCTCAGCCCTGGGGTGCCGGTGGCAAAGGGGGGAAAGGATTTTGGAGACGGTGGTAGGTTGGGAAGAGCAGCCCGTCGCTTTCACTGCCCAGCAGTGAGGATGGCTTACAGACTCGGCCAAGCTTCAGAGACAGTACAAGGGTTGACGTGGTTTTATTTTGTTGTCTCCCGTTCTCCACGTTAGGTGCGAGTGCCCTGAGCTGGCGCTCGAGAAGAGACCGCCTGCCCCTGCAAACCGCTCTGCCGCTGCCGGGCCGGAGGGTTACGGCAGCTCCCACGGGGGCCACAGGCAGCGGGGAAAAATGGGGCTGTTTCCGTGCCTTGTAGAAGAAAGCCTGAGTGATCGTGGGTGAGGCTCAGAGCAATAGGAATAAACTTCTCAGGTCATAAAGTTTGATCTCCTTCCTTACTGCCTTATTGTTCTGGTAGCTCGTAATCATCTTGTGAGCTAATAGCCCTCCTCATCCGCTGTCAGAGCCAAATAACAAGTCCCCATGTGAAAGCTACAGTTCCACTTAGGTGTCTCCAGGTGCTTGATGTGGAATTGGTGCAATCAAATTTAATCAATTTCTAATATTTCAACCCGCAAAGTCATCTAAATCTCATACATAATATTCCGGTATTCCCATCACCCTTACAATACCAACTAACTCTGCCAGACCCACAGATTTCATTAGGATTCTCCTACCTGCTTAATAAAAAATATTAAATAAAATAACTCGAAATGCTGAGCCTTCAAAAATGGTAGCACCCATCTTTAACTGACAGCTGCCACCTCAACACAGCCCACGGTCGTCTTCCTCTTGGCCAGCTTCTGCCCACGACAAAAGTATGTGGTTAAATAACTGGTTTCTGTATGGCACCTCTTAACTGAGGTGCAGGTAGCTTACACCCAGCACACCCCACTGTGCAGAAGATTGCTCATCTTACTGAAGAATGGTATGAGATTAGGTTGAAGGTAGACAACTTTGGGGAGTATATACAGACCTTCATGTCTTTCATTATCTTTTGACTTCATAGATGTTTCCAAATCATAGTTCAATAATGAGGACGGACTAAAACGGCTATAAATGTTGAGACTGCTTGGTTTTCCCTCTTTATGATATATTTTTGGCTCATATATTGATGCTTTTCCTTTGATAGATGTTTTGCAGTGGAGACAGGCTGGTCATTCCCAGTTTCTGTGCAACAAAATCTTTTTCAGGTGGGATATGGGCACTTGCAGTTTTACATTCACATTCCCATTTAATTTCCTTTGCAGGGTCTAACTGGGTTTGTCCACATCCCTACACCTTCTTACCCGTACAGTTAACTTTGCCAATCAGTTCTGTTTTCGGTAAGTCATTCAGTGCTTACTCCTGCTACCCTCTCTGAGGTGACAGGATAAGGCATCTTCCTTACAAGCCTTTTCTCCTTGTTTGGGATTCTGGTTTTTAAATAGCATTTTTACATTTATGGAAAGAAATGTCATGCTTGCCCCGCACTCGAGTTCTTCAGCTCAGCTGATGTCATTAACCTGTTTCACTGGTTTCTTAAAGCTCGACATTAGAAATTGAAAATCTGACTCAAATACTTACCTCAATTGCTTTTTTTCCCCTTTTAATTTGGAATAAATCAAGTCATAAGGAAGTGGCATCAATGTCTTACCTAGATGGACATGAGCTAAGACAAGTTAGCTCAATTCCACAGGGGTTCTTGGCATATGGAGCAGTACTCAGCCAGGCTCAGTATCAGGTGGGTTCAGAGATCCCCACCGTGGGCAGGGAAACCGCAGAGCAGAAGGAAAACATTAAGTGTTTTGAAACAGTTGTGAGAGGCTCTGCACAATTTATGGCCTTCAGGGGCCCGTGAGAGGTTTACGAGGCCGGAAGGTTTCTGGGGAGCAGTTTTGTGTGGGCTTTTGCAGGTGGCTCCCCGAGATCATACGTCTCCATTTGCTGGAATCGCCTTGCTGCTGGAACTGGTGCTGCTTTGGCTTCCCAAACGGCTAGTCACGCCTTTCTGGGGAAATGGGCAGTTTTGCTGCAGAGTGGCAATCGCGTTCTTGGATCCTCTGCATCACCAGGAGGATGGGCAGGCTCCTGGCATGTAGCATCAGTATCAGTAATCGATAAAGATCGATATGCCGTTTTGGAAAACAATTGTTTGTAAAATGTCTGCGCAAGGCCAGATGGAAAAAAAAGCCTTGTATTCAGGTCAGCCTTTACTGAACAAATTTATTCCTCCAGGTGGTTTTATTTTTCAGTGAAACTTCTTGCAACAATACAGAAGATGGCGAGTGATGTGCTGCAAAAATCTAGTTTTATGTATATTCTCGTTGACTTTTCAGCAGAGGCCTGTTAGATGTTTTCTGATGATCAATTGTTATAATCCCTTTAAATAGCAACAACATAATTTTAAGTGGTTTATTTAGTGTAACGCACAAAGATTGTAATGAGCCAGAAACCTCTCCAGGAATGGTGGCCATGTCAGTGCCTCCTTTCCTGAGATTATCTTTCTAGTCATTAGGAGCCCACTAAAGCTATCGAGCACAGCTGGAAAGAGGTGTTCGTGCCGATATTTCATATGCTTGTCATCCATTGACCACAAAGGCTTCATTTGCTCATCCACCCCCACTCACTGTGCGACTCTGGTGGGAAGTGAGCACACGAGTGTGCAGCTCCCCGCTTGCTGTCCATGGGTGACTGCGGGGTCTCCTTCCACGGGTGAAATGTGCAATGTGGGGAGAAATGCAGCCATGCAGGCACCTGGCTGGTGTGACCAATTCACGACAAATTAATTTCTCTCGCAGACTGCCGGATCTCCCCCTTTGCAGGCTTTGAGGCAACGCTTCCAGTGAGAGTGAGGTCTGTGGCTTCCCCACCCAGCCGGGCTCAGCAGCAGCAGGTCCCAGTGCTGCATCCCAGCCCATGGTGGAGAAGTTGAGAAATTCCCACTCCAGTCCTGGAGGATGGAGGTCACTCCCATTTCCCCAGGCTTGCCTCAGTGGCCACCCCTGCCTCCCAGACACATTGGTGTTCTGCTGCCTTTCTTGTCTGTATTTAACATCTTTTGGCTTAAATGCCATTTCTTACGGCTTTGGCTGGAAAGGAAAATGATGGAGGAGGAGGCCTCTGCCACGTGCTGATACGCTAGAGACCACGTGGGGGTTCCCCAATGCTTCCCAGGCCAGAGCATGTCCTATTGCATATCCCACCTGCAAGCTGCTTGCTGGTTAGGCAAGCTCAAGCATTTACTCAGCTTCCAAAAAAATCCGTGCTGGGGCTGAGAGCCATGAGTATCGATAGTATGTCACTGAAGCCTTTATTTACACAACTGGTGCAAGTATCATGGGAAGATTATTGCAGAAGGGTGGATGAGGGTTGTTTAAAGTGGATTTCAGAAAGAATACAGGAATTGATAATTCAGTTTTATGAATCACAAAACCGGGCAGCTACAACTTGCACGAGGAGCTATTTGGTAACTCGTAGCATAACCTGCCCACCATATAAAGGTATTATCCATCCTTGAAGAGGTTGCCCTAGCTGTGTTTTAAGGGATATATCTGAATGTAGTTATTTCTCCTGGGTTTTGCTCTCCTATAGGGCTAGCAGCTGGAGAGCATGCTTTCTGATCATATTTTGGTCTTATTTTTAATTTCTTTCCCTCACCTTAAAGTATTCATCAGCTGCTGCAACCTGTTGTTTCAGACAGCTGCTAGATCCTAGCTGATGGATTTTATTGATTTCTGACTCTGATCTTGCAAATCTTATTTCAAATTCATCACCTGCCAGGGCTGTTCTGGGAGCCCGAGCTGAACTGCAGCGTATTACGGATGAGAGAGCTCTCTCGTGGGCTTTCCCGTGCCACGAGCTGCAAAGTCCCTCTGGGTCCCCTGCTCTGGAGCAGCCCACCCTGATGCTCTGAGAGGTCTCGGAGCAAACCCTGACCTCTTCCCCTCCTGCAGCCCCATGCACGGCTGTGCCCGACGCCTCGGCGTGCCAGCGCCGGCCCATGCCGCGTTGCACCGCGGAAGAGGGGAGACGAGGAGCTGTGCCCGACAGGCGTCAGGCAGCGGCTTGGTGGCCCCAGCTCGGCGGGTGGCAAGCTCCCCCATCCCATCCCACCTCCAGCCCCGCTCTCTTCGCACACAAATTATGGTCCCGTCCCCTCCGCTGCTACAGAAAGCCTGAAAACCTGAAGCAGATGCAAGGTTTCACCTGAGTTTACAGACAGCCTGGAAGCAATAACTCTGGGAGGTATAAACTTCTCCTTTCATCGTAATAAGATGTTAACGGGGGGAAAGCCCCACTGCTCCAGGCAGTCCTCTATTAACGCTGCCGCAGCGGCTGGGAAAGGAGAATCTGCTGGATGGGTTTCTGCAATGCCCACCCCCATCATCCGCCCATGTCGGCAGCTCAGGGTCTCCAATTCACACCCCCCCCCCGATGTGGTCCCACTCCCGGAGGCAGAGGCTGCCTGGCTGCCCCCCCAGCTCGGGGTCCCCTGGGTCCCGAGGCCTTTGGTGAGGGCTGTGGGCAGTGGTGCACAGCATTCCTCGGAGGGCTGAACAAAACATCTGTTTGCCATCGCTTGGGGTTGTTTATAGCATTTTGATGCTCTCTTCTGCAACATTGTATTTTAAGGAGCCTGGTGATACTCCCATGCAGAGTGCAACAGAAGTGCAGCTTGCTCCTGGTTTATGTATTTCAGCTAGGGTTGCCTAATAATTTACGAAGTTGACAGAGCACGCTCCCCTCTGATGCAAGGCCAGATACAAGAGCACTGTTCCCAGCTCTTGCGTTGCTGGTCGCAAGCCGAGCCGCTCTGCTCTCCCCCTTGCTTTCTATCGGAAGGGATGTTTGGGCAAAACCAAACTGACCCTTCTTTGACTTGAAGTAAAAAATGACATCATAACTTTGGAAACCAGGCTGAAATTTGTCAACATGCAGCATGGAGTTAGAGGACCAGAACCAGCCAGTGCCTTCCTCTGCAGGGCTCTGTACCTATTTGCTTTTCTATCGTGGAAAGTCCATACATGAGGTACGCGGGTCGGGCAGCATTAAGGTTAAGGAGGAATAGAGAGGTAATGTGTCTTCTGCTGGGCAACCGTATCTACTCCGATTGTGCTGGATTTTCAGCTAAGTGTGACTGTGAAGGATAATTACCATCATGTGTTACCTGAGATTACAGGGTTGCTTTCCAACTAATGACACTAGGAGAACCAAGCAGTTGTTAATATTTAATCAGACTCTTGGCTTAACAATTGGATAAATGAGGTGTGTAATTACACAATTATAGAAGACATTTCAGATAGGAACTGTGCTGTTATTAATAGTGAAGGTGAAAGCTAGTGAACATACACCGTTCAGTCCCATCAAGCACATCATTAAAAAAGATCTTCAGCACGAGAGTCTAACAGCATGTCCTATGAGATGGTAAACAAAGGTTTCAGCTGCTTTTGAGATAAAAATTCCTGCTTGGCCAAGAGGTTTCAATATAAGAAAAATACCAGACCAGATGTTTTGTTGATGTGGCAAGCTGTAATCAGGGGTAACTAGGGAACATTTAAATATGTACACAGAATATACCACGCGTTTATGGCCTTGCTGTACGTATCATTTCTCAGCAGTCAGGCAATTTTTTTCCCTAGGTTATTCATTTTAAATTTTACAGGAAACAGAGAGGTACCTTTTAATTCAGTGTAGTACTTACCTGCCCAGTGGAACTTTTCCTTAAAATAAATGTCGTATAGCAGATGCAAGGTGGTGTGTTTGATGGCAAAGTACTGGTCAGAATGAAAATGGAGATGCTGTCTATGATAATTTCATTAGTCTGTTCTTTTAATCCTGTGCTTTATCTCAGCTCCTTAAAAACATTTCATTTTTTCAGGTGATCGTGATTTGATAAGATTGCAATTGTTGCAGTTCTTCAGGGCTCCACTGCAGTGAGCACTAACTGCAATTCTCTTGAGAATCAATTAGTGGGATACTGGAAAGTTAACATCAAAATCAAAGAACTTATTGACCAGCATCATTGCAGGTTAGTGATATGAATCTGAATAAAGCATGAAATTAAATCTTAGAAATGCCTTGCACAGTGCAATGAGGCAGCATTCAGGTGTTAATGTGGTTTCTCAAATGAGAGGATGTAAAAATGAGAAACACATTTGTTGGCAGATGCTATGGGCAACAGTGTTTTGAACCCTTCCTCTTCCCAACTAGCATTCCTGAAAAGTTTGCAGTGATCCAGACCTGGATGTACAGACATTGTTGAATTTCTCGGTGTCTGGTTCTAACTGTGACTAGGTAGCACCACCTCTGAAGCGTGCTTTGAGATTGGGGGAAGAAATGTCCTGTCGAATTCACATTAATGCTTTTCTTCTAGAGATATTTATATTAAGAAATCATGTAATCAGAGAAATGGCTTGCGTGCTCACTGCTCAGCTGAGTGCTGGTTTTGTGCCAGTGGCTGAGCTGCACCCTGAGCTGTCAGGTCCTCCTGGCATGTGCTTGCACATCGGTTCCTCTTTAACAATTTGTACTTGGTGTTGAGCTCATGCTGTGAAAAGAGCAGAACCCTTCAATTATAGTGATGCAGAGCCAACAGAGATAATTAGGAAAATAAGATCTCAGCCCCAATGAGGTTAAAATTTATCTATATGACATGTTGGCATAGAATTGTAAAGGAGATACAAAGAAATGTACAACCAGAACAATTTCCTATGGCATGTTACCTTATGATCCAGTTTAGTGCAACCTTTTTCTTCATCCTCTTTCTTCTCTGCCTCACCTTGAGTCTGCCAGTCCTGTCTTACCCAAACTGGTCCCACTGAAATAATTTTCCTCTATTCTGACTTTGTCATGCACCTTCCTAAGTCTGCATCTCTGTGGCTCCCAGTCTCACTTTTGAGTTCTGTATAGCCATGGACTGCGCCTTCCAACCTCCTTGGCAGACCTCTCTTGCTTGTGTGTGATACCCACCTCCTTGTGCTCCCCATTCCTTCTAGTACTTTCATTACGTTACCAGCAAGAACAGCTTTGATAAATAGACTTGCAGCTCTCTTTCTTTTCAAGACACGATTCCTCTGTTTCGCTGTCCCCATGGGCTACCTCCAAATTCCTGGATGAAAGATAGTTTAGAAACCCAGGAACCTTGGAGCTGTAATATTTGAACATTGCCCAGACAAGCTAAAATAGACTGAACCTGTTTGGTTAAAACACATCTTTCTTTTTCTGCTGAGAACCCACCCTCATGGCAACTCCATCCTTGAATTGTCCAAGCTGCACATTCCCCGAGGAAGGACCACCTACAGCACTTGGCTGTGAAACACTTCATGTCTTGATATCGCTGCGTAAATAGATTGGGAATAATGAAATAAGCAGCATGCAAGGGTTTCCACTCCCACCCTACAGACCCATGCTAGCCTGCTCTCCGAGGGGCGAGTGCCCCGGTGGTGAAATCTCCTCTGGCCCTTTGGGCACACAGTTTTTCAGCGAGCAGCAGGGAAACTGCTGTTGGCTGGTGGGTTTGTGAAGGGGTGAAGAGAGAGCTGCCTACAAGGTCCTGCCTGCTGGGAGCATGGGCACGGTGACACATAATCTCCTGTACCAGACTCCAGCCTTCTCTCAATGCACTACTTTTAAGAGATGGTTTCATTCTCTCTGAAGCTTTTTATTGCATCACATCCCGTTAGTCAAGACATGATCTGTGCCCAGTGCTACTCTAGCAGTTACGATAAAGGCCTTTGCTGTTGGCGTTTGGGGGAAAGTCCAAGACTGACAGAGGGACTTTTCTAGCTAAGGCAAGCAAGATTTATTGGTTAATTAACCTTTGTGGCACCTTGAAAACAGAAAATGCTGCGTATGTAATTACGTATTTTTCTAATGCCAAAGTAGCTTGCATTTAAACCTTTTGAAGCCCTAATGGCTTGGTCTGTGAATTCCTGATCCACTGTATCTATAAAATTAAAAATAAAACAGAAAGATATTGAGTCCTGGCATGTGAAGGAGACTCCTCTTCTCTCATGTGTGGGGTATTCCCTTCTGTACCTCTTGGAGGTTTTAAGTCCAGAAGACTGCAGAGTCAGTGACCGTAAAGTACTTATGGCATGAATGCATAAAACATATATTTAATTAAAATGTGTAAAACGTGGAATCTTTCAAGGATGCTGCTTTGTAGATTTCTGCAGATTGGGCACATCAGTAATTTATGCACTGCCTGGCTTTGCATGTTGTACTGGGCTATTTACTCTTGTCCTCAACTGGAGCATGGGCCGTGGCAGCCTTTCCGCTCTGTGCACTACCCCAGTGAGACAGGATGCTTTGCAAAGGGAACACACAGTGACAAATGCCGTCTCATGAACATTTGAAGCAGTGCACACACAGATACACACGGACAAGCAATTCTCAAAGAAAAATGAGTTGCTGTTATCGTGGAACTTGGGAGTAAGTTTAGCTTTCTGCCAAACTGATACCTCCCTTTCTCTAGTCGTGATTTGCAAAGGCAGCTTTCATGGGTTTCATAAAATCAGTTTGTTTCCGTCTTTTCCTTTGAAGAAAGTCAGTGTCACCCAGACCTCACAGTGCTCTCAGCTGGATGCACGTGTTGGCTGCCCTGTTTGATCCCCACTGAGCTAAATGTGTTTGTTTGCATTTAACCTCCTTTGAAGGGAGAGTCCAGTAATGTATCATCTCTCTGTGCCAAGCCGGGGGGATCCTTCCATGGGTTTATCCCACAGCCCCCAGAGGTAGTATTCAGGGCGCTTTATAATAACATGGAGACACAAGCTATTCCTCTATGTAATAACTCCGGAAAGAAAGAAAGAAAAAGAGGTGGCACAGAGTGTGGATAAACGTCAGGGCACATCTTACCTTTTAATGAAACTCTAAGTATCAAAAGTAAGTCTGCTAATGTGGGTGTCGCTAGTCAATGGAGGGTAATCAAAAGGCTTACTCAACTCACTTTGAAGTTTTGAATGAAGAAGGGTTTCTTTCGGTGCTTCAGATTCTGGTCAATAGGCATGTTAAGTCAAGTGCAGTCAATGAAGTGCAGAGAAGCAGAATGGCTGGGGAAGCCCAGGGAGAGGAAAGATGAGCAATGAGCTTGTATTTTGGCAGGGAGGTGACTGCAAGCCTGCACTCACTTCAGCATAACGAGACAAGTGAAATAAGGCAGTACTGGGTTCTGTAGGACCCACTTATCTTTTATCTGTAGATTTTAATTTCTATTTGTAAAAGAATAGATGGATGTTATGCAACGTTTTTCTATACTCCAGCTGTGGAAAACAAACCACATCTGGCACATAAAATAACAATGAAATTATCTGAAAGCTGTACTGTTCTTAAGAGCAGCTACAAGTACGTGTTCAAATAACTTTCTGGAAAAGAATAGATCCAATTTGTCAGATGATAACACATAAGCTTAGAAGGAAGGAAAAATTAAGCCAAGAGAAATATTGCACTTCAGAGAGTTCAAATAAAGAGGTTCCTTTCCACCAAACTTCTGTGGGCTTGCAAGGCATAAATTACACAAACAGCATTTAAAAACAAGAATGCAAAAATCAAAGAGCAAAATTAAAGCTCTGTTCGTGTTCCAGCCGTGCAACAAGTGTGTAGCAGATGTCGGAGGCCTATGGTTAAGCAATCCCCTGGTCTGGATGCACAATTTCAAGCGTGTCCTGCTGGCACACATCTGAAGGTAGGTTGTAACAAACATACTGTCAGCTACGTAAAATACATGGTCTGTGAGAAGAGGAAACACTGCAGATCTGGCCATGACGCTTTCCCTTGTGTTTCTCTAACGAGGCTGCTATTTCATAGTGTTTCTGAACTAGGAGCCACCAGTGGCCCAAGAGCTGTCACGCTCCATCTCGATGAAGACCCACCTCCTTTCCTGGTTCCTCTTTCGCGCTGGTGCTGAGGTTTCCAGTGAAGCACAAGGTAACTCGCTGCATCTTAGGTTGAAGTGGAGCAGTTCTCCTTAACTGCAGCTGACGTTTGGGTTCAGAGGATGTATCCCACTTTCACGGTCCGTTATACCCTATTTGGGTGAAAAGGCCTGTGCTGCCAAAGGCAGAAAGGAGTAATAGAAGTAAAAATAACATATTGAAACAGTTTAGCTGGGGAAATTCTCAAAAGACTATTGATTTTTTTCTTTGTTTTTATGTTTAAAGTGATTTCTAAAGCTACAGTTTGATAAAGTTCTTAAAATATGTCAGACTTTACACATTAAGTGGTAGAAAAATACCATGCCTCCTACACTCACAGCAGTGGGAGAAGCATGTTGTGATGACTATACAAAGCCCTTCCTGCAACTGAGTTCTTAATTTAAATATTTTTATCTACCAAACAGTAATAAAACATCAGTCAATACCACACACAGATCCCAGATGAATGCGGGACAGAATGCAAATTAAAGGCTTTGCTGACAGCCTAAACAAGAGGGGTTTTCATGCAGGTCTGCAGGCTTAACATTAAAGATCGGGCTCTTGTTTAAACAGCTCCCCTTTACATCACCTCTGCAGCTGCAATGGACCTTACTGTGGGAGTAAATTACACGCCCGCTTAATCTGAGAGGGTTTAGATTAAATGCGAAGTGTCATCGTGGGGGTGGAGGGGATGGGCTGGCTGGGGAGAGGGAGGTGATGGGGGGAGATGCTGTGTACGAGCCTGACGTGAAATCAAATTAACTAATTCTGCTCTGCGTACATTTTATTCCTCAGAAAAGCTGTGAGTCTGAGCTGAATCCTGCGATGGGAAATGCTGATTGTCTGCACTTTCTCCCTCCTATTACCGAGAAGATTAAGAAAAAGTATGTTCACATCCATGTTTCCAATATGTTTATTAATATGAAAAGTTTTTGGAGTCCAACACTGCAAAAGCAAAGCATGGGAAGGCAGGTGTAAAATGTACTGGTTCATGTCGGTGGCAGCTGCAGTTTCATTTCTGTGGCAGAGTGATAAATGACAGGAATTCACAATTTTCTCCCAACTCCCTTGGAAGATGTATTCTATAGAATGAAAATAGAAGCACTGAATTATTAAGAATCATCCCCTTTACATATGAAAATGGTACGGTGTCATGTTAAATACACCATATTAAGAGGTCAATTAGAGACCTATTTTGAGTTAATGGAATTAGTTCTTTTTTTATTTTACATTTTAAATGCAATCTTTCAAAGTGTACTGGAGATCGAAGGAATAGAAAATAGAGTAATCCAGTTAAAGGCAGTTAATGCTTGCAGAATGCCTGAGAGCAATGCTGATGGGTGAAAGGGTGTGATGGGGCAAGGGCTGAGCAGACAGCACCCTTTTCTTCCCATCTGCATTGACTTTCCTGTGTGTAAGTGAGAAAAGCTACTTTTTTTAGTACATTCCCTATATCTGAATAGACCATAAAACAAGGGAAAATATGCTCGGGCCCTGGCTTCCAACCACAGCCCTCATTTCACTAAATTTTACAGTACTTCCTTAAATCCTATTTGATTCAGTGGAAACTGAGTATATGCAAAAGTCCTGAGTGCAATATTGCAACTGGTCAAGGTACAATTGTTGCATTAGTCACTGGACAGTTGTTCAGCCACAGATTTACGCTGGAATCAGCTCCAAAGGGAAATAGTTAGAGAGAGCTTCTTTACTCTTCAAAGGATTTGCTGCTCCCATGCTGCCCCTGGAATATTAATGCACATGGAAATTGTCCCGTCCCCCTATGTTACAAGAGAGGAGGTGGCTGCAAAAGGGGAAGCCTCTGGACCAAAGGACAAGTCAATAAAGGTGACACTAGGAGTATTTTGGCATCCAAGGACAGTCCTGCCCACACCCCCCCAGGACCCCTGCTAGTCTTCTCCCTCCACCCTGCCCAAGCACACATCCATTTTGGCGTTTGCACTGGGGACCTGGATTCAGCTGGAAAATCAACCCGAGAAAAAAACCCAATAGGCTGGTTTTCTTCCAGCTGACTTATTCTTGCCCATGTGGCATAAATCGCTACCAAAATAGATATATATCTATAGTCTCCTTTTGCCTGGTCTCTAGATAAGCTGCACACAGCACTTCTGTATTAGGAACACTGTTTACAGTATAGACACGTGGGATGGCAACTTTTGTCGCCAGAGTTACTGCTTAGCTAAAGAGATGATACGTACAGTGCATGAAAGGGGACATGTTTATGCTGTACAGAAGAGCCTGGCGATAGTTTAGCTCACACACGCACGCTGCTGCTGCAGCATCGGCACCGAAGAGACTAGACCCTTCTCCAAACAGTACCACTGTACCAGTGCAGCCCCCATGGCTCCATTTCTGTAGCAGAGCAGGCATGAATTCCTCTTGATTCATCTTGTCTGGTCACAGTTCAGGGTTCCAAAATGTTTGGGCCAAGGGTTTCTTTTATTTTGGTGGTATGCTCCCTGCAGAGCCAATTATTGGTACCTAACAAAGAAAGCCACCAGATCCTAAGCAACCCCAATGCTTGTATAACGGTAATTTGAAAGCTGTATGGGGCATAAGATTAAGAATGTTGCATTTCCAGTTGGTTGAACCGTGTAACTGGGTAGAGCTCTTCTCTCTGTAGCTGCTGGGACTAAAGGGTTGATGTCAATGTTAACATTAGGAGGAGACTTGTCATTCAGGGCTTTGCCACAGAGCCGGCATCGCTACGTCTTGCTACTGTGGAGGCCTGATCCTGCACTGGAGAGGTGCCGGCAACCAACCCAGCCCTCCCAGCTTGGGAATTCGAGCCACTCACTTTCCTGTAAGCTGGGCCACAAGACCGCTCATTTCCTGGCGCTTTCTGACTCTTGATCTTATTCCACTGATTTTTCCTTTACAAACAACAGAGGGAAATCTGGGAAAGCTGTGGAAAACAGAAAGGAGAAATAGGTCACGCTAGAAATTCTGAAACCTCAGCAAAGCTCTTGTTTAAAGTGATTAATTCAGTGACCTCTGACCACAAGGCAGACCTTCAATTTGCCAGGAGAGGATAAAAGAGTCAAGATCTGAATGAATAAAGAAGGGATGAAGGGTGAGTTAATCCAGTAACTGTGAAGGAACATTGGAAATAAAAATACTCAGCATATATTCTTCTTCTCTTTAGTCCTTCTATTGCATGCACTTTATTTCTGGATATGGTGGAATATCAGGTACATTTATATTCTTTTTGATCTCCACTGTTTGATCCAGATCCAGCCAGCAAAGCAGACTGATGCTCTTAATGCTATTAAGTAGCACAGTCTGCATTTATTTATTTTTCTAGAAAAGAAACTTTAAAAGTACTTGCAAAACGGTACTGGGTTAAAAGAAAATTAGGTATTCCAGCAGCTTGTAACATTTCCTTCTTTATTTTCTGAGGTTTCTCATCCTAAAATACACATTTTTTGCGAGGGAAAGTGACAAACTGGTTAGTAACACTGAACACTTTTGCCTGAGTTGCCTGCAAAACTCCCATGCAGAGTATAATCTTTCATCTATAGTTATAAGCCTGTAAGCTGCTTATACTATTTTTACTCTAAATTCACCTTTCATTTGGTTAGTCTCCAGCAATTCAGATCAAATTTACACTTGGAAGTTCTCTAGTAATTTCCAGTTAACACCCTTAAAAAATGAGAAAGGAGTCTTGAAATAAATTGTCTTAGTAATGCACATATTTTTGCTGCTGGACATTAAGCAGATACCTCCTTTGTAGTATCTGATATCCTTTGATATCAGATACAATAGCTTCGAACATACCATTTTCTCCCAAGTAGAAAAGAAGACTTGTGGGAAAGTAATTTTGAAAATGCTACTGTCCAGCAATGCTAATGGTGTGAAAACTTCTCCATACTTGTTTATGCCAGTAGCACTTTAAAATGAGAGAGAGAGACCTTGGAGTAACATAAAACACCTGATTGGTACCTCCTATAGTCCATTACTTAGTTAAGGTTCAATCAGTAAAGGTTCACATGCTACTTGAACAATTTTCCACTTTCATGTGTGGTTTAGGTTCCATTTTACAGCAGCAAAATATCAGGCTATTACTGATTATTTGATTTTACTGTAAGGAATAAATGAAGAAGTGAAGATAAAAGGTATAATAAAAACCTTGTCTTCACAAGATCATAAATGTTTTAAGATTCAACCAATAACGTATTAGACTTCAATCCTTTCCTCAAATAGAAAAACACTTCTTAAAAGTGTATATTAACTCTTATTTCTTAAGTGCGGGTGGGGGTTTTATGGTTCTCAAAAAGGAATCCTGAGAGAACCAATAACTCTGTTTATGTCTGCACAGCAAAACTGCCGTTCGTTTGAGTTGTCTTTGATTAAATCATTATCTTCTTCTGCTTTATTCCCTCCGGAGACATAAGAAGACATTAGTAGCAGAGATAAAGCTGTTGAGAGTCCAAGAAACAAAAATGGAGATTATTTATATTCAGCTGTCCGGTAAAAGATTAGAAAACTGAGTAATTATTTTATAATATTATACTAAAGGATGAGGCAAAGTTTTGGCTTTTGACAAGTATGGTGTGATAAAACCAAAACTGCCTATAATTAATATTTATTGTTATTATTTACAAAGCATGCTAAAGTGCATGCTGATTTACAGGGAAATATACAGATAAAATCCCCCGGACAGGAACTTTATGTGACAAAATAAATCGTAACAAAACTGATGATGACAAGGAGGGTCCCTATGCCTCCCTCCCTTCCTAAGCAAGAGCTATACAGCTCCTTGGAGGGCAAAAGTTTCTCACCTTGTGCTAATTAAACCCATTGCTGATTTAGTGTTTGTTCTGCTAGGTATGGATCACCACCTAAATTTTAATTCTACTGTATTACAGTTGCAAGGAATATTCTGCTTATAACCAGAAAAAAATATGCCAATATTTAGTGTAATATACAACATCCTCCAAACACAGTAGCAGGGATTACACTAATGATAGCTGCAAGTGCAAGTAACAGAAAAACATTGACACTATCAATCACAACAGAGCTTCAGCAGCAGTTAAGATTTATGATGTCAACCCTATAATATAGAGCTGTTAATGAAAATAGAAGATTGAAACAATACTGATTTATTTTATATCAGGCACATGAAGGCTTTAATGAGAGCATCTTCCCATTGAATGGCTACTTGGGGCTGTCCCAGTATTGCAGGACCCTCAGTAGTTACAGTCCTTACGCATTGCCACTGCTAGAATTTTAAATGGAATTTTGAAAAGTTTAGGTTTTCCTCCAAAAAAGGCTGTGGATATGAGGCTGCTGATCTTCAAAAAGTAGCTTTGTGGGCTTAAAATTAATAGTAAAAATTACAGATAAGAGGCAGAAAAGGTCCATTAATGCCTAAAATGTGTGCCGTTCAGGACCAAATTTAGCATAGAAGAAGATGGGGGAAAAAATCATCTAACTATGCAGAAGCCTGGCAGGTTGTAGGGGCTTATATTTTCAGATGTAATGATACTCAGGCCTCTGAAGTCCCCTATTGCACAGCGAGAGATCTGTCCCATCTCAGCCAAGCCTAATTCAGGAAAGGTTTGATTTGATATTCAGATCTCATTTTCACTCACTGCCAACATTAAATCCCGTACAGCAGTAATGGTCCCTGCCTTAAAAAATGCCAAAAACTAGAAAAATCTCCAGCAGAGGCAGATGCCTCTTCCCTGCTGCGCTCATGGCTCACATGCCCTCACTGGAAGGCCAAGGCATAGCAAGTGGCTGTGATTGATTGCTTTCAGATGAATAACTTTTTGAAAAAAAAACCCTCAAAATTCCTGAACAAATTTCTCAGCATAATCTGATACTCTGAATAGCTGTTTTTTTATTTGAAATACCATATTCCTAGTGTCAGTCTGGTAAATAAGGAAGACACATCCTGGTTTTGAGTGTCTAATCATAAGTACTGATAAATAAATACACCTGTCTACCTATTTCTCCAGAATTCATTACTTATATTAAGCAGAGTATGTGTCCACACGTGCAAACAGTTTCTCAAAATAAGACTTTTAATAATCTATGTCTACCTAATTTTGCATCCCCTCCAAGATCATGTAGACATACAATGGATACACCTCTATAGCTAAGCATACATGCACGTGCCTATGAGTGGAGACATCAGAAGTGGAGCTCACACTTAAGACATAAAAACTAGTAAGAAGTGAGTGCTGTGATCCAGCTCAGTAAAATGTCATCAGTAGCATTAAGGTGAAACATTTCTGAAGATTAAAGTATTGCAAAAAGAGCTGGACATCCTCCATTAGTTTTGGATTACTCCAGCTTGTGAAAGACGCACTTTTCTGTTTATTCAGGGTAAGGAGGATTGTTATCCTTGGTGGTTCTTGCTCCCATCAGGTAGCTGCGTTAGCCTTCAGGCCCCTGCATCTGCAAAATAGCCCACAGCAGCTCGAGTGGTGCCCACTAGCCAGAGATCTTCTTCTGCTGTCATGGGGGTAAACGCGCTGGGCTCAGGTCTATGCAGCTCAGCAGGGGTCAGTGCTTGGTGATCATGGGGACTGGTGTGCTTGTCAGCAGCATCTCCATTTCGCTGGATTTTCCCCCAGCTGGGCAGGGCAGTCCTGGTTCTGCTCCCGCTGCCAGCCAAGGGGCTGGAAAGCAGCTGGGCTTTCCTCAAGCTGAGGTGACCTCATGCCTTCCTGCATTGAAGAGTTTCACCGAGTTTTGCCTCTGCTGTTGGCTCAGGGAAGGTTTCGTCCTGTCCCTGTCACCCAAACCCACCACCAGAAGGACAAAGGCTCACCGTCAGCAGCTCACCTGCACCCTACCAGGGAGAGCGCTCCCCATGCCCCAGAGCCCACGGCTCACCAGGCACATGCTGACCAGGCAAGAGCTGCTCTCAAACATCAGGTTTCCCTGTCCCTTTGGCTTCATGCCGAGCAGCACACAGCTTTGGGCTCCCCGCTCAGCCTTGCTGCTCCCCAGTGTGCCATGGCTTACGCTCACGTGGAGGAGTGTTGCTCCAGGGAGCTGAGGTGCCTGGAGAAAGGTTTTAGTGCTAAGATGTAATGATTTTCAAGGATAAGGTATACAGCCCATGCCAACAGGATTAAACTATGACTTAAAGCAGGAGGAACTGTGCTTGCCCTCCTCTTGCAGATCAGCATGATGAGATGTCTCAGGCCATGGGCCCAGTGTCCAGAGAAGAAGAGGAAAGCGGGGCCACTGCAGGAGCAGACCCTTTCCCCTCTGCTCCACTATCAGCAGTTTATCACTTGTCCTTGCCTGCCATAAATGTCACTAATGTCTGTCATTGCGTGGGTGCCCCATCCCCTTCCTTAGACTTAATGAACAGAAGTCACTGGAGGCCATAGTACCCAAATGTCCATCCTCTTCCTTAAAATCTGTCCCTGCTCTGACACCTCCAGGAAGCTCATGAGCTGTGAAGACCACTGCCTGTCATGCAGATCACTGCTCGCTGGCCGTTCCCCAGACTGGCTATTCACGTCCGTGGGTTCCTTCCGGCCAGCGCACACCTCGGTGCCCCAGGTACCCCTTGGCCACCACCAAGGACCGAGGAACCACCTGCTGGAAGGGCTGGCGGTGGTGGGAGGGTATCGTGCACCCCCAAGCCTCGTGCTTGAAAGATTGTTTTTAAAGGAAACCCTTTGTGGATCAAGGTGAGGACTGAAACCTGTCCTCATTCCTCTGTGTCCTTATGGGCACAGCAATCGCATGCAGTGGACTGCGCCCTGTTATGCTTGGCACCGTGCACATAAAAAGAGAGATGTTCCTCGTGCCCCCCCAGTCCCTGGTCCCCATCTCAGATTTGACATATTTCTTCATGACTGCTTTCCTACCTTGAGAGGAGTTGTGGTTAATCCCATAGCATTTTTGGGGTGGTGGCTGTAACTGTATTTGAAATATGATGCTAACATTATAAGTAGGTGCAACACAGTTAATGACTCCTCACAAAACTGGTGTGACATACAAGCATCAGTGCTACTATCTGCATTTAACAGCTACAAAGCTCAAAGCTACAAGGGAAGCTGCAAAGACCTGTGTAAAGGACACAGAAAAACATGTAGCTGGGATTAGATGTCAGGAATTCCTTCTTTACCAGCCTTATTAAATGTTGGACCAAGCCCTACTCTCCGACATGGCTTTTACATACTTTGTAAACACACAAATTTTCCAACTGATCAGCCAATAATTTGTCCTCCAAGATTTGTGCACAGGTCAGGTCAGCGTGACTTGGGGATTGAGGTGGATTGATTCCTCTTCAACAGCAGTATTTACAAAACTGACTTCAGTTTCAAGGCACACACCTAGTAACAGTGAAGTCAAAGGGTGGTCATGGCTAGGAAAGAAGTGTTTGACATTTCACTGCCGTGAGTTCTTCTATTTTAGTTATAGCTTAGTTTGTTTTTTCAAATTCTCTTTATGTTAATATAAAAAGGAATTCAAGCTGAAATAGTTACCATCTGCCTGAAAGAGGACAGGAAAACATGGTTACAAAAGAATGTCTAAAGTGTGGAGCAAAATACAGTCCTGCTAATGGCAGCATTTCTGTCATTAACATTAAAGATTAAAGGCTATAATATACAGGAAAATATATTGCATGGCTTATCACATTTTTAATGAAGGGTTCAGTGTTACAGCAGGCAAGCGCTGAGAAGAAAAATGTACCTCTTGGTTTTTATTTGCTCTCTTGGGAAACTACCCTATCATGATTGTAGCCCGTAGGATCAGCCAAATGAACACCAGGCAGTAAGTCAGCAGTCCCCAAAAGGTTAACAGAGCTTCTTCCTAATGTTACAGCAATGATTAAAAAAATTAGCTCACATTAACCTTTCACCTTTCAGTGGATGGTTCAAATCTAGTATGGGTTGGTAGTGATTGAGAACAGTTACTATAAGTTTAATGTTTTTTTGGTGGCTTACACAATGTGAGCGGGTGGTCTCACGGTGCTTCCCGGGGGAGGCGTGTCTGCCTGATTAAAACCCCAAAATAACTTGCCTCAGTTGGTGCTAGTTGGAAACCTCCCAGACAATTTCGGTGGAGACCTCTGCGTGGGTACAGGACAGGCACCGAACAAGCTGCTACAGGCCACGGCTGCAGCAAAGGCTGCCCTTAGACACTCTGGCTTCCCAGCAAAGTTTTGAAGTCCTGATTTTTTAATTAAAGCAGGTTTGCCCATCTTTGGTGCTGAGCCACCCCAGGGACCTGCTCTAGCTTTAGCCCCTTCACCCTCCCCCTTCCCCACATTCCCCAGGTCCTCCCAAGGGTGCTCCCTAACTCCTCATCCCCACACACAGGTCGGACCAGACCTTCACGTGTGGGTCTCACTGGACAAGTGTGGGGACAAGGCCTGGCCATTTGAGGTTAGGGGTCTGCTCTCTTCAGCTAATGTAATTTGCGATGGAGGTGACTTTCGCCCTATAATCACTGGCAACGAATGCAGCTGCAGCAACCCATTTGCCCCCTGCATTTGTGTACTTCGTCCATCTCCAGCCCATGCCCCTTGCCCACTTCCCCAAACAGATCCACAGTGTAAGCGCATCCATAGGGTGAGAGACCGCAGACAAGCATTTGCCATAAGGTAACAGGCACAGAATGGCCCAAGAGCATGGAACTCTGGCCCAGTGACGTGGACTGAGAAGTACAAGGTCCAACGCGCTCCCTAAGCTTCACCATGATGACTAAGGGAACATTAGCACGACCCCAGGATGTCCTGGTTCCCCGTGTGCCTTCAAATCTTGTACTGATTGTAAACATTTAATCAATGACACATGCACAGACACAAGCTCTCTGTAAATCCTGCTTGTTCCCCATGGAAAATCCTTTACCTGGTCTAGCAAACTACTCTCCTTCCCCTTCTGTTGTATTTTGCAACTAGAAAAAAATATCAGGCTCTGGTCGTGTGCATTTCTTGATTCCTGGGTGAGAAAGCAAGCAATCAGCACTCAGGGGTTTTTTCTTTCTTGGGTAAATAGTTCTTGTTAAACCAAGCTAAGTAAGGTGATTTGCAGTATGGATTTTTCCCATCTAGGTTATTAGAATAAGTTCAGTCAGCACATTCAACCCTAGTCTCTAGTGGTACATAAATTTAATGCAACACTCAACTCTCCTTCAGTATTTTTGGTGTATACTTGAGTTTTTCTTGGCACAGAGAGAAGTAGCAGGTGGAGTGATCAGAGACTTTTTTCCTTCAAAGTGAGATTAGGGTTTTTTTAGGTTCCTTTGTTCTGTAAAAGCCTTGGTCTAATTCACTACAAGCTATCTAGGACTGAGAATGCCATTTCTTTACTAATTTATATGTTTGGTTTAAAGCTGTGCACCGATCTCAGTGGATTTTCTCTATTTTTAGTATCCTGCTAAGAATTTTTAACCAAAGGGTTTTATGCACAAGAAGGGCAGGTTTTGTTGGGATTTCTTTATTTTCGCATTACACTATCAAAGGCAAATAGTTTCCTCTTTCTTCCCCCTGATAGCTTCTCATCTCAGCAAGAGAAAGTGGGACACCCAGGCTAGCTCGAGGCGGTGGAAATCCACCAGCATCTGTTCAGGACAACACTGACTGACTTGAGCCCAGGCTGAGCTGGGTACGTTAAAGTTAAAATCCCCCAGTGCATGCGAGGAAGTGTGCTTGGGAAGGAGAAATACGAGAAGGAGAAATAGGATTTGCAATGAGCTGTCTTCTCCAGGAATATACTAAATAGAATTCACCTGGCAAAGAAAATCGGAGAATGCATGCAGCTTTCTTGGCAGGTGCAGAGAAGGTCTTTGACATGATTTAATAGTATTTTAAAAGGCAAGCACTAGAAACAAATGGGAGTGCGCTGGGATGAATTAGATGGATTAAGATTCAATGCGATAACCTAACAACCTCAGGAATAACTAATGACCTACCCTAACAGAAATGTCTGCTGTGTAGGGAACAAGGCACGGCTGTTCACTTTAATGATTTTGCTGGCACTGAAGCCTCTCATTTGGGACATTCAGCAAGAACAGTTTATAAAAAGTATTGGCTGAAGTCCTCAATTTGTGCAAATTGTCTTGGTTCCTTTGGCATCGGGCGTGTGACCCTCTGGCCCATTGGAGCATCTGCCTCATTCTGGTAACAAGACAGAAATCAATGCAGGCCTCAGTGTGAATGATGTATTGATGGCTGAGATACCCTTGTTCATAGAAATGCTTTGATAATATCATGAACAGGACAGCCTAGAATTTAACATCCAGAGGCGCTAGAGACTGCCCCAAATGTTTTAAGTGTGCAGAAGTGACAGCAATGGTTAAAACTTCTGAAAGGGTGACTGTGGTGTACAGGCATTGGTCTGACACCCAGCAAGGCTCCCTTCCGTAATAAGAGTGATCCTTTGCTCCTGTGACATTTGAAATAAGAAATGGATGATAGTGTACCCAAGAACTGTCCTTAAAATGAGTACTTTGCCTCAACTTCTTATCAGTCTGATAATTATTCACTGCATCATTTCAAAAGGAAAATTATCATGGTCTTGGCTGAACAAACTAAAAGATCTCCTAGCATATCAATTAACAAATTGTATAAGAGCATTGCAATTAATTTGTTTAATTCAATTCCTTATTTCTTAGCAGTGCCAGGCTGATTTAGTGCCTTGAAGGACACAGATACTCTGCAGAAATGAAGAGAATGTGCTGGTGACAGGAATGAAAATCCCCTTTCTGCAGTCATTTACGAGATGAGGACACTGGGACAAGTGTCCATAAATCTCAGCTTGGCCACTTGACTTGCCAGCGAGTCAGAGCTACAGAGAATCCACCTGAAAGGCGGAGGGCTGTTAACTGTGCGATGCGTTCATCACAGCTATGAGGGGCTGTGGGTGCTGTCTGTCCACGGACCTATGGGGAAAACATGGAGAGCTCCTGTACATTCAGACTGTATGGTGCATATCACAGTAGCATGCAAATATGGCTTCCGTCTCTCCCACAGCTTTCCATGGGATTAGAGCAGCCCTCAGGCTCTAAGTAGCAGTACACAGCACAACTCCCAAAGGACCAAGCATGTACTCCAAATTCAGGTGGGATGGGGTGAGATCAGTTCCCCTCTTTTCCTATGTTCTTTTAACGTATATGCTCTGTACCAGCACTGGCTCGTATTGCCTTGCACAACTCTTTCTTTCTTATTGCAAAAGATGTTACTGAGCAATGAAGAGCTGCACAGCCATTAAGCCCTTGATGGTGAAACAGCGTGTACATGTGCAGATGTGGGTGTGTGGCCAGCTAATTGCAAACCGTGACTGCGTATGGCACACACAATTTAATACAGTTGAAAGTTCAGAGCCTGACCTTCACAAAGGCTACATAAAAACGCTTCCCTGGATCAACCTCAGCTCATGATTTCAGCTGTGGTACCTTTGAGGCACTGCCCTGGGTGTGGAAGATGTCTCTGTCCTGCAGCAGGGCCCTGCGTGACATTGCGCTCTATCAGCTATTATCAGCTCCTTTGATTACTAACAGGTATGTTAGAAAGCATCCAAGTTTTAATCAGACTTAAATGGACTTATAATGATATCTGATCTGGGAATTTAGTCCAAAGCTTTCCTTTTCCGTGATGGTTTTCATTTCCTGTAATTTAGAGCTGGAAGCATTTATGGAATATCACATGGTTTTAGTTTACACAGGAAATCAGCTGCAGTTGCGGGAAGATACTGACTTAGGGATTTTAGGGTTTGTTTTGTTGGGTTTTTTTTAAGAAACAAAGATTGCTTCAGAGGAAAACACTGCAGACTTCTACCTCTGCTGTTTGAAGCCTGCATTCTGCAAAGTGATCTATGATTATATAGGAACAAGCAGTTTATTTCTGTTACATGATAATCACTTAATGTGAGTGAAGCAATAAATGCCTTTCCTTTTTACAGTGAAGAGATAAACCAAGTGCAGGAAAAGATGTGGAGGAGGGTGAGGGGAAGGGATGCTGGGCAGCTGCAGCAAGAAAACCCTCTGAAGCAGGAAGTATCAAATAGAGCGTGCATGAAAAGCCTGAGATGACCAAATCAGATTAAAATGGGAAAAGGTGGTTATGTTTCTTGAGTCACAGCCTGCCATTTTAATGACTCTCTGTGTGACTCCTGGGGAGGGGTTGGGGTACATCAGGAATAACACATGATGCTGCACCACCCAGACCACGCCGCAAAAGCCTTCTCCATTCCCAGGGGTGAAAAGCTGGTTTTCCCCACGGTGCCAGGCACGTTTCTCTTTTGGCTTGGGGTGCAAGTGCTGAAGTTTCAGTCTTGGGACAGGGAAAGCACTTTTGAACTGCATTCCCGCTGGTAACACTTCTTCTCAACAAACTACTCCTCTGAAAGTGCCAGCAGAGCAGCTCGGTGTGCTCCGGCTGGAAGGCCAGGGCAGGGCAGGCTGGCATCCCTCAGGAGGCAGGCTGCGAAATGCCGGTCGGGAGATATCAAAGAGCAAGAAAGGCAGCAGGAAGGGGGGTGGAAGCCAGCAAACTGCAATAAAAATTCATCTCTTCCCGAAGGCAGCCCTGCCCACTCCATGGGTCTCTGGTGCCAGCGCAGAGGGAGATGGCAGGCTGCGAGAAGAAAGAGATGGACCGCGTAAGTCAATAGTGACTAATGAACCATGTTGGAAACACCATCAAAAGCAAAGGGCTGGATCTGCAGGACGGCGAGAGCAGAGGAGTGCTGGCTGCTTGCTTTTTGCACACAGAGGTACATTATGATTTTAAATGAATCCAGAACAGCTGAGGCATTTGTGGACTAAAAGCCAACATAACCATGACCACCTTAATCATCCCCTTGTAAAATGAGCAGCCATATGCGTGAAATCAGCCCATACATTTTATGGAATATCTGTTGTATGCTGGACAAGTACTTGGACTGAGGTTTATTTTCTCAGGACTTCAACTCCTGAAATATAAACCATGTAACCTTTCTCTTCATAAAACCAGAATTTAGAGAGGGGAGGGGGAATTCCCCCAAGCTTTGCACTGCATGGCATTGCCTCTCACATGTCGCTGCACTTGACAAAGTCTGGTGCTATAGTGGACACTATAAACAATGATTCATTTACCATCCTGCGTGAACAGCCCTTGTCATGATGGGGAAGGGCATTTAAACAAAGGCGGCATGGCTTATAATATTTGTTAGCGAGATATCAAAATATTTATGTGCGCAGTATTTCTTTGCTATACTTCTCAAAAGGCTGAGGTTAATCAAAAGGAGCCTGTTCCTTGTCTTAAAATCTTGTCCCAAGATGCCTGCTCCTTAATCCCCAGAAAGCAATATCATATTTCCCTACTGGTTGCTTCTCAGCTAATTGATTCAGTATCAGAGGCAGTGTTATGCTGCGTTAGGATTTCTCAGGGCGAGAGAGTTCCTCCTTGACCATACCTCTCCTGGGCTCTGGTTCTGCAAAGGTTTTGTGCATGTGTTCAACCATCTGCGCCGGAGTAATTCCTCGGGCCTCAGCAGGGCCATTCATGTGCATCGTTACGCATATGCAAGGGTCTTTGCAGGACCATGGTCTGATTGTATTTTATGTTGTACCATGTCCTGTAATATATCACAGTCACTGGCTTACATGTCACGAGTTCCTTCAGCTCCCGGAGCAAATTGTTGGAAACAGGGTGGTTCATGATGGCCAGAGAACACTCGTGGTCTCATCTTGGGCTTTTCTGTTTGTTCCACTTTCATCTTGTCCCATTCTGGTTCTTCAGTGTTTCTGAAGACTTCAAGCTCATTTTGCTCTCTCTCCTCCTCTCTGAGGTCTGTATAAAAACACCAGGGAAAATGCCGTAGCCTATCCTACCACGTCCCGGTTGCTGTTTTTATACTACTTGGCCATCATTGAGACAGTCCCAGAGGTCTGTGCTAGATGGAAGCGAGGGTGGTGTGTAGGATTCTGTGCACAAAAGAGAAAGGAATATTTGGGTGGGAAGTCAGTCTGTCTTCTTTTTGTATTTTGGCGCAAACCCCAGAGGACTCCCCACTTCGATTTTTTTAAGTCATCTTCTGGAGCACATAAAAATCTCTGCTTCCAGCTGTACAGGGCCATAGTCTATTTTCCCACTGCTGCAAAGAATGAATTGAGGTAGGTTGGGGTTTTCTGGCTATTTCCCTGACCTGCCTGCAGAGTGG
Source organism: Haliaeetus albicilla (assembly GCF_947461875.1). Lineage (NCBI taxonomy): Eukaryota > Metazoa > Chordata > Aves > Accipitriformes > Accipitridae > Haliaeetus > Haliaeetus albicilla. The sequence goes on along the minus strand of NC_091484.1, from coordinate 64,055,336 downwards.
TGTAAAAGCGTGTGCAGGCTCAGAGCTGGCAGGAGCAGGGTCCTCTCCGGTGTGAGGGAAGGTCAGCCCCACCAGCGTGGCCCTGAGAGGGGAATAAGGCAAAAAAAGCAGCCTATGCCATCCCATGAACAGTACTGGAAGGAAACATGGCCAGAGGAGAAGATCACACCGCCTTTGTGTGGGAAAAGAAGATGGCATTTACCATTTATTTGGAGAAAAGGTTGTTTTTGTTAGGGAAGGTGTAAGCAACTGTCTACATGGGAACAGGACTCAGGGAGCAGACTGATTTATGAGAACAGGTACTAACTTTGGAAATTGGAAAAGGAACGATTTTGCACTTGCGGATGGTGGGGGCGGGCAGCCAGGAGGGCGAGGAAGCCACTGATGGACCCTCCCCTTCCAGAGAAGAGATCTTTCTTCTTAGGGGGTCAGCAAAAAAATCCTGCTGAAACAAAGATTTGGTTTTGGGCAACAAGCAGAAAATTATTTGAGCAAGAGAGAGGAGCCGATCCAGAAGATACCGTGCAACTTCACTGCTGGGGGATTTTTGAGAGGACGTTGGGGCCCCCAGATCATCCCTCACTGTCCTCACGTGCTGGACACGGCCTTGCAGCAGCAGCTGCCTGTGGCACTGGGTGTCCCTGCCCTGCATCAGCCCAGGGGCAGAGACTCCTGCCCAGACACAAACAGCGTATGCTGGGGAATAGGATGTAGACCTGGGATGAAGATCAACATTATTTTGTGGTTGACCTCAATCTCAGTTTTTCTTCATCTAAGGGAGATTTCCAGGATGTTGCAAAAGAAGATAGACTCGTGGGAAGTTTAATCACAACTTCTTAAAAAGTGAATTAGCCCCCACTTTGCCCCCTCCCTTCCCCCCCTCTTGGGATCAACCTCAAAGCTGCAGCCAGGAGTCCAGGCGGGACCGCTGCGCTCCTGCCTCTTTCTCCAAGTCCTGCTGAAGTGCCTTATCTTTAAGTAGTCTCTGTGCAAACAGTGTCTGTTGGAACATGATGAATTTGCGCAGATGTATTTACCATCCTGAACTAGATTTTAAACAAATTGACATTTTAATATGCATATATTCCTGTCGCATTAAAAAAACCTGCTGGTATTATGCCAGAATGTGATATATAATGATGTTGTTTAGCGGCAACTCTGTCATTTGGTGTTGTTGACAGTAAAATAAATTAACATAATAAACATAATTTGTTCAAAAACAGCTAAGTAAAAACAGATGGTTAAAATATTTTGGCAGGACCCGTTAGCCCAGGTTTACATGTGTGTTTAGACATTAGTTCTGTTTGCAACATATGTTACATATTTTCTTGATCCCATTTAATATGCAAATACACACCCTCTTCCACAGTTGTATAAACAGGTCCTTTACAGCATGAGCGATGGGGAGGGTGGGGGCAACAGGATTTTTTCTTGCTTTTCTGTGTCAGGACCAATTCTCGGCTACGTAAATGGGAGAGGAAAGTAGCCATAGTACTGTGAGAAACAAATAGGGCGGAAGGTGGAGCATAGCAACATATTTGTGTACTGACACAATGGATCTATTACTGGCTGCTGATACCTACTTGTGTAAGGCGCTGGTTTGTTGCTCGCTCTCCCGACCACGCCAGAACGTGTTGTCCTCTTTGGGCTCCGCAGCCTTCTGCTTACCTAATTCTCACCGCACTGGCCTGAGCCCTGGCAGGATTAATGGTCACATCTAGTCCCATCCCTCTCTCCCTTCTGTTTGTGAGGGCTAATGTAAAAAAAAAAGAAAAAAAAAAAAAGGAGAAGGCAAGCTGCTCTTTTAAGAGAACCTGTCATGGCAATGGAACAAGCTGGGATTAAGTTCTTCTTTTTAACTATTTCTAAGCTGTGGCTGGATTGATACAGGCATGTGAATACTATGGAATTCTTGTCAATGTTTAAAGGTTACGTGCCTGTCATTCATTTTCAAGGTACAGGGACATGGTTTACTGGCGGACTCGGCAGTGTTAGGTTAACAGTCGGCCTTGATGATCTTAAAGGTCTTTTCCAACCTAAATGATTCTATGATTCTATAGCAGATGACAGTAATCTTTGTGCTGCAAGAGAAACTAGGGGCATCATACCTGGACATATTTTTAATGAGCTGTATATTTCATATAAATTGTATTTACATGTGTACATAAGATGCCCCTTTCAAACCACAGCTCCAGAACAGAAGGAGCACGGACACATGGACATACCACGGACCATGGGTGCCTCCCAGCGCACAGCTGCTTCTGGAGAGCTTTGAGCCAGAAGGCAAAGGTGGTCTTCAGTGCCCTCCCGAGAGAGCCCGGGATGTGCTCATACTAGACTGCACCAACCACACAGGGTGAGTTTTGTTACTATGTGGACTGGAGAAAAAGGTGCTAGGGAGGGTAGCACCAGTGGTGTGAGCTCTTTTCTTTAAGTCGGTAGTAAACCGTGCACACTTCAGGGTTTAGTGCATATGCAGACTTCAGTACTAGGTGACCTCAGGTTGTCCCTCTACCCAACTTTGTAACCCTCTTTCTCACTCACCTCACATTTGCAGAGAGAGAATGGCTGTTCACATCCCCTTCTCCACTCATCATCCCCAAAATCTTCTGCACCTGCCTTGGAGATCTTCCCCTGCCTGTCCCCTCCAAACGCCAGCAAATGTCACTGCCCGTTTTGTCTCCCCGCACTGGCAGCTCTCCCCTCCTGCCCCATGTCCCTGCCTGCCCCAGCACCTCCCGGCACCCTGGAGGGCAATGCTGGGGAAGGGTCTGGGCCACCCTTCTGTCTCTGGAGCAGAACAGGATGAGGGAGAGAGGGGATAGTGCCACTACCCCACATACCGTCCATGCTGGGCCTTAAAGCAGTGACTTACGGCATCCACATCACGAGCAGCCGGGGCCTCATCCTGCAGGGAGGGCTCTGGATGCCCAGGAAGCATGGGCTGCTCTCCAGGGAGGTATGCCATCCGTCACCGCAGAAATACGTGGCACGAGGGAATGTTTTCAGAGGTTCCTCAAAATGTCACTGCCCCTTCCTTGCGTGGCTCTGCGACGTAGCTAATATAAAATATTATTTGTGAAACTTCTTTTTAATTGCTGTTTAATGGCTCCTAATATATTTCAAATAGGCATCTGCAAGTTCATTTTGACATTTATTAGAAGCCATTAGATACCAATTTAATGGTGATTTTATGACAAATGTCTGACATCATTAAAAATGTGATGGTTGATAAATTATAATGTGGTGTGCTTTTGAGCGTCAGGGAATTCAACTGTTTCCAAATGTGACTGGTTTTGATGTTGTAAATTAAATTTTATTTCTAATTGATTTATGTTTGTGTGCTCTGAAAGTGAAGAGTATCAGAAGTTGAAGAGTTAGTGGGGAAGCAGGTTCTGATGAGGACAAACATGGTCAGTCAAACCAGCATAGCTACTGATAGCTTGATTTGGGTGAAGGAAGATGGTATTTGGAATAACCAGCTTTTTAGAGGAATTGCTTGATCTCTCCTACCAGTGTTCCAGTAAGTACCTTCCCCTGCATTAGTCTGATAATTTGTTTACCACTTTTATTATTGTCTCACACATCACTCATCCTGGACCATCATCCCCTTGTGCCAAAGAAAGGACACGCGTTGGTCCTGCCTAGGCAGTTTACAGTATGGACAGGCCCAGGGCTGAGGGAACAGGGAGACAGAATTAGCATCATAAGCAGCAAACACTGGTCTTTAGAAAGCTTTTCATAGACATCATGGCAGAAGAGATTTTTTTAGAGATAATTGGCAAATGTTATAGGAGGCTCCTCACGAGCATGAGAGGGTAAATGGTAGAGAAGAGAGCTGTGCAAACTAAAAAATGGGTGATAGAGGCTGCCAAGGAATCCCTAAGCTACAGGATTCGGCAGATCATGGATGTGGTTGCCAAAGGAAATCTCTGTCTCAAGTTGCATGGAAATCCCACATTCACATTAACATTTGCGCAAAGCAATGGAGCAGAACCATAAGTATATATCAGATTTCAAAGTGAGTACAAGACCTGCAGATGGGGGAAAAGATGCTTTCTCAAAGAGGGCCCCTGGCTTTAAGGAGAACAAATTGCTAGGGCCACTGTGTATGCCTAGGTGGAAAACAGGACTTCTTGGAGATGAAGGTACAAGTCAAATGATGTGGTGTCAGGAAGGCAAGGTCACCTGGGCCTCCAGAGGCAATAAAGAATCTGGATGTGGTGGAGGAGAGGATGCCTTTGGGATCTGTGGTGTTTGAGATGAAAGAGCTGAAGCAGCCCTGGGCAATGATGCAGCTCTGGGCTCTCCTGGCCTCCCCCATGTCCAAACGTAGAGGCAGGTGCTGACAGCCCTGAGCTGCTCTGCTGCTGGAGGGCTGAACCATCTCTGTCCGATGGCCTTGTGCCTAAGGCACCTATCTTGCCTGTCTTAATGACTGTCCCCATTGCCAGGTTCATTATACCTTCATGGAGTGGCACGGGAGCACTGAAGAGCTGCCTAGAAAAAGTACCTAGTAACTGAGGGATTACATTTCCCACTCTGTGTTTGGGAGGAATGCCCTCAAGACCCACTCATTTGGGGGCCAGACTTCTTGGAGAATTCATTTTTGTCCTCCATGGTCCAACAGCTTGGCAGTTGGTAGGACTGGCATAGGCAGGCATGCCCGAGCAAGCAAAAATGCTGACAGCGTGGCAGCATCTGGTTTGATATGTGTGTCTGCAGCCACCTGGGGATGCTGGGTACGATCCTGGGTAGCTTCACGTCATCGGTGGCCATAGCGCATCTTCGTTGGTGCCTGTATCTGTGCCTGCTAGATGAAGGCTATCTTTTCACAATGCAGCCTGCCTGACAGCTCTGCACAGAGCACGGCACAGCCTCCATCGGGATGTCAGCCATGGCTTCTTCATTTAATTGTTCATGTGCAGCTGAAGGCAGTGGTCACAAAACTTCGGAAGGCAGGCAGGGAGAAGAGCGGGGTGTCACGCACACCATTCATAAAACAGCTGTGGCATGGGCTGTTCGCTGCCTGCTCCTCCACAGGCTCGCCTCCGGCTGGAGGACACAGCCCTGCAGCCAGTTTGGGTGAGGGGGCCCATCGGGTTTCTCTGCGCTGTGGAGGCAGTTGTCATCCTCCAAGCCTGGGCTGCGAGCCTTGCTCAGCTACCTTACAGCACAGCACGCAATGTAGTTGCATTGCAGTGGCTCTTACACAGGCCTGGAGTCAAAAACAGTGTCCTCAGTAAAACTGTGCATCTTCCCAACCCTATATTGAGCCACGTGGCTTTCTAAAAAACAAGATTTTTGTTAAACGAGATGCCCTTTTCTGTAGATTGCAAGCATAAACTGGAAGAGCTCCATGGAGTAATTATACAGTGTCAAAAGCTCTGTTAAAGAAAGAAGATTTTTTCAAATCCTCCCAGGCAGTGTTTCCCTAACACACTGAAGTCCCTTTTGGCCCCATTAACTTATTTTCTTGTCTATTTTTCAAGTCTTTGAAGTTTTTTTTCTTTTTCCTTTGGGTAAATGTCATTTTACCATTGCATAGTTAAGGGTGGGGGTTACTTGAGACAGGTCATGCTGGAACAATAAAGGCTTGAAAAAAGAATACTTTGCATTTCTACCACCGTGGTGCATCTGAGGGTCTTCAGGTTTGATGAAGCTGAGCTTTTCTTTTCTTAAGGGCCTACCTCTGCCAGGACAATTGTATACAGTACCAAGGTGGGACTTCACAGCACATTCGTCATGACACATACGCCCATGATGCTGTGCACAAACTGCCTGTATACGAGGGGTCTAAGAGCACCTTTGGGAGCAGCCACTCACAAGTGCAGCCATCTGCCTTGTGTTTGGGCTGACCTGGGGAGTTAGCTCAAGGTAGCTGGCACATGTTAAACTTGCACTTTAAAACACCCTGTCAAAGTTCCCCCCACCCCAGTAGATAAGCCCCAAAGCGTTAAATGGCTTGTTCCAAGACACAGGGAAAACAGAAGCAGACCCAGGCTGAGCCCGAATTCCTTGACGCCGAGCCCTGGTACCCTGCGGCTGGCTGAACCCCAGTCCTGCGCTGCCAGCTTGCCAGTCTGCTTGCTGCTCCCCCAGGCACAGAGCACCTCGCGGTCCTCTGCGGGCTCCTGCGCCTCTTCCTTGCCTTGTATGGAGGTCCTCTGCACAAGGAAAATTGTTTTGGTTGTGCTTCCCTGGCCTTTTTCTCCCTCTCTCCCTCTGACTTTTCAGAGAGAGAGAGAAAGAGATGCTGGCCAAAGCTGAACGCACCATTCCAGGAGAGGAAATACCATTATACTGGCATCATGAACGAGAGGGATCCTAGTGCTGTACTTAAAGCGAAGCATGAGCCTGGGTACATCTGGGTTCTGTTCTCAGTCATGCTCCGGGTTTTCTCTGAAGTTTGCCCTACTTACTCAGAGTCTCTATGCCACAGCCTCTCTCCCTGTGAAAACAGGGCTGTAATATTTTCCCTGCATCTTAAAAATATTGGGGTTGTGAAAGACTTGGATACTTGAGTGCAGATGTAATTAAAAATGCAAGATAGGGTGGATTAATTATACCCCAGGCCTCTGGTAACAGAAGCCAAATGTCTTGTTCTGTGGTTTTATAAGGAAGAAATATGTGTTTGGACCATGCTGTGTCATCAGGCTCTGCTCACTGGTGCTGATGTATGGGGGCTGAAGCAGGGCTGGAGGCTGGGAAAGCCGCGGTGGGGAGAGCAGGGTCGGGAGCTCCCCCCAGACCTGCGCTGGGATTGCTGGTGCTGCTGCTGTGATTTACTTAAGCTTGAGGGCCTGATTCGGCAAGTTGCTGAATACATCTGGAGTTGCTGAGAGAGCAGGGCGCTGACTCCAGCCTGGCTTTATAATCACCTCAGCATCAGACAGCCCCGTTTTGGTGTATGGGGCAGGTTTCAGGGTTTTTTTAGTATATAGCCATGCACAGCCATCATGGTCTCTCCATGTATGTGTGGGCATGACTGCAACACACACGCCCTTCTTGGCCAATATGTCTGGTGGTAAAAGATGAACCCAACCGCAGATTCGGCATGCCGGGGTTAACCTCCTACTCGCTGGCAGCAGACACAGCTCCAGCCCTGTTTCTTGTTTTGAGTAAAGGGAAAAAAAACCAACCCTGTTTGATTTGCTCCTGTAATAGCAGCTGATCTGGATTGGATTTTATCCAAGTCTTTATGTGATTATTTGGGCCAATCCCCACAGTATGTACACAAAACTGTTAAAAAAAGATGAGACATTTTAAAATACAGTCGGGCTTTAAAAAGGCCTGCTTAAATTGTAAGAAATACTGAACTTCTGCCAGGGTTTTTGGTATTTGGGCGAAAATTGAAATCCCCTTACAAGATTTGTTACATTATTGAGCAATTATAACTATCCGTAGTTAAATAATGAAAGAAAAACAGTTTTACTGGTCTTCTGCTAGTGAGTCGTCAAGAGAAATTAAAACAAAATATGCCAGTGTATGAGCAGTGAAGCAGAGTTCCTGCAGGAGGAGAAAAGCCCGCAAGCAGATTGATGGCCATGGTGCGGTCTCTCTTGTAGAAACATGACAACGTAGAGAAAAGAGACCATAGGGGAGCTCACTTGTGGTGTGCCTAAGAATTGGCTGAGCAGCAAACCCCTTATTTTCTCTGGATAATTTTTTCCTAAGTGAGCAAATGCCTGCTATAGAAATGTCAAACATTTTCCGAGAAAGGTTCCAGGTAGAGAGTGTTGACTTGCATATCTGAGAAATCACTTAGACAGCAAACTTCATGAGCAGATGTCAGTGTTTTGAAACCGTTTGACATTATTAAAGATGCAGGTGGCACGTTGGCACTACTGACTCAGCTCTAGGCAGCGATGGGCATTGCCTGGGAGACGCAGTAGCTCATCACTCTTCCCAAAACTCCGGTCACGCTCAATGAGGAAAGCCAGGCTAAGATGAACTATAAATCTCAAAATACATATTTTTAGTAAAAATTACGTGTGAAGTCCAATTTAAAAAATTATAATAATATTGATGTTACTAGTGTGTATGTCATTTTTCACGTGTAACAGGAAACACACCAGATCTTTCATGTCAGCTTAGGCCAAACCTAGTAGACTGTGAAACTCTAGAGAAGAAAGGGATTTAAAAATTGCAGTTTTGTCTCCAACCTCCTGTTTTCTTGCTGCTCCCAGATTTCCCTAGGTGCCTTCTCATTTTCATCACCTCCCAGCAGCCAGGACCTTGTCATCTAATATGTTTTTAGAGTGTATTGAATCTAAATGACCAGTACTCAATGACCAAAACATGCCTGGTCAAGGCTGCCTTGCAGGGTCTTGTCTCTATGACCTGCCTGATCCTGCAATGTGCCCAGTACCCTCAGCTCCCCCCTCACTGGCACTCTGCTGCAGGTGGCTCTTAGAATTATAGCACAGTTTGGGTTGGAAGGAACCTTAAAGATCATCTAGTTCCAACGCCCCTGCCATGGGCAGGGACACCTTCCACTGGATCAGGTTGCTCAAAGCCCCATCCAAACTGGCCTTGAACGCTTCCAGGGATGGGGCACCCACAGCTTCTCTGGGCAACCAGTTCCAGTGTCTCACCACTCCCATCATAAAAAAACTTCATCCTTATGCCCAGTCTCAACCTACCCTCTTTTCGTTTAGAACCGTTGCCCCTTGTCCTATCACTACAGGCCCCTCTTCTCTGCTGGCAGCAGCTTTTCTTCTGGCTGCCTCTCCACAATATCAGGGAATGGAGCGTGGCAGAATGTAATGCCCAAAGGAGCATTAATTCCCTTCCCATGGGCCCCCCGAGCACCTACTAGCGAGGCTGCACTCTTGCTCCTCCTGACCGGTGATGGTCTAAGCGGAGTGGGGCAGGGGAGCAGCTCTTTGCAATTCCTGCACCGATGATTTCAATGTTGATGCTACTCCTTACACTTAAAACAACTTGTAGTGTCTCTAAAATAGCACTTGGGGAGAGGCCGATGGGTTGGTTTGGCTTTTTGTTTGTCTAGTTTTTGCGTTGTTTTTTTTAAAGTGTGTGTGCTTTATGTCCCAGGTACAAATAAATGTTTGCAGGGCCACAGAGGCTGCAGTGGGACCATGCCTGTTTCTAACCGATGCCGGGTGAGATACCTGCTTGCCCTCTGCTGCCTGCGCAGGACACTGCTGCTTGGCCCTCCAGTGAAGATGGCCCAAACGGGAGAAATGAGGGTGTGTGCTGGGCCAGCTTCGTGCCAGGTGGCAGCTAAAGGGCTGGGACTGAGGCATGTTCCTTAGGATTTTTTTGCATCAGGCCCTCGGGCCGATGGAGCTGGAAGGGATTGCTAGAGAAAGAATGTGAGGCGAAAGCTCTGGAAAGCACAGTAAGGTCCCATAGGTTTAATCTGAACCCTCTCAAACCGTGTGAACTTGGCACGTTGAGTTTCCAAGTTCATCTGGCTGAGACATGGAGGAATCAAAGAGAAAGAAATCTCCTTTTCACTTGGTTCCAGGTGGAGCAAGATAACTTGTTCTGGCAGCCTTTCAGTGTCCCAGAAATGTGTAATGATGTATGCCGAAGTGCGTGCCCCTACCCTCTGGGGGAGAGTTCAGCATCTGCAATAAACTTGCATAGTCTAAACCACGCCGAGAACAAGAGGATGCTTTTCAAAAGAAGCTGGCAAGTTCTCACCATTGCCTTCAGCAGTTGCAGTTCAGCCAGCTGATTTAATAAGGGACTTCAATATATGTTCTCCTTCCAAAAATCCAGATTCCCCTTTACTATTCAAAAGACAACGATCGACCTAGGGGAAAAAAAGAAAAGTTTGCAAATATGATTGTTTCCTTCAAACTGTGAGTTACACTGCTTTCCTGCTCAGCTGGCACTGTTCTGACACGTACATGTGAGTATTTAACATGCTAATTAAATGCCTTGTGTCACACAGGTGCTGGCTTCTTTTAGCACTTACTTAAAAATTCCCCACGGAGCCGGTGCCCATGCCGGAGCATCACCGCTGCCCGCTACCGCCTCGCACCAGGACCGAACCTCAGGGCAACGTGCAGCGAGCCCGAGTCGCAGCCGCTGCCAGCTCCCCTTGGCTTTCCCTGAGAAACGTCTGGTGCAGCAGAAAATGAGAACTGAAGTAGAAGCATTAACTCTTTGCTTTTCTTTGGGGAAAACCCAGGGGAAAAATAATTCCTCAGTAATATACTGGAAGATATTCATGTATGGGATGTTTAGCAGTGCTGAGAATCACCTACGCTTTCATACACGATAAAATGTTACGATGATTTATTACATGAGAAACCTTTCGATTATATTTAATGAGCTTCCATTATATTGGTTTATTAGAAGAGAGACAGTCCTCATTAAAATAATTTCCAGAATTAAACTGGAAATGTTATTAGACATATTTGGGGATATGAAAGTCTCATCTATGGGAAAGGTATGTATTTGTCTGAATGTGAAAGTAAAAAGTCCTTTTAAATGTGAGGAAGGTGACAGACAGCAATAGTTCAGTTTTCCAACCTGAAATTTTAGCTCTGGTCAGTGTTTACTTTCAGGTTCTGCATTATTTCTGTGAGCAGTCTTGTTTTCCCATTAAGAAATAAGCTAGATATAGATAAGGTTTGGAAGCAACTCGATAAAGAACAACTGAGTTTGTAGTAGCTGCTAACTCAATTCTGTAGTCTGAAAATAAGGGATGGAAGGGTTTTGTCCCAGAGAAGCGGAGTGACAGCTTTGTGCTCGGCTTTCAGATCACCTCAGGCTTCTCTCAGAATGATTTATTTTGCACTTTACTCTATATTTATTAAACAGTTTGTGTGATGCATTATAAAAGCTGGAAACACACCAGCAAAATCCATTTTCCTCATGTACTGCCGATCACCGTGAAAGCCTTGGCACAGCCTGTCAGCGGAGCACGGGTGAGTGTCAGATACACGTTTCTTTCCTGAGTCACACAAGAAAGGAAAACTTATTGAAATGTTTGTGTGTTTGTGTTGGACCGGACAGTCTGACAACTCTGCTTAATGACACGAGAGTTTAACATAATTTAAAGCTACTCTGATCACTAATCTCATCATAAAGAAAGTTGTGGGCTTTTTCTACTTCCCCATCTCCCACCGACTTCATTGTCCACTGATGTCAATAGGAATGAGTGCCCTGGGTGTGCAGCGGCGAGTCTGACATTTTAATGAGCCACAGTACAGGATCTGAGCAGCACTGAATACCCGAGCCGCTATAGATTACACAGATTTAGGGGAGTGGGAGAGGAAAAGAGACAGAGAGGGGGGAAAAAAAAACCCTTTTCTGCCTAGCTTTACACTGACTGGAGTGGAGAGATACATCAGCAGGTGATAGGATTGCATCCAAGTCTTGATTTTTTTTTCCTTAAAAATGCCTGTAAAAGCCAGAGCCTGCAAAGGGTCTGAATAAAACATGAGGTGAAAAATTGTGCCTTACTTCTACTGTGAAGGAAAATTAGTGGTGGAACAGGAGCGCCCCTTCCCCCATGTGATTGTTTCTGCAATCCCAGGAATTAATTACCACTTGGCCACTGGGTACCTGGCCAACAAACACTCCCAATATGTTGTATGGAAAATTTATTTCTAGATATGTTTAACTGCCTCAGAACATCTTTTCCTAACAAAAGTACTTGCTCCATTTTAAATCACAGAGTGCCTGGCCATTGGCTTTATTCAGAAAATAAATAAATACAGTGTATGTTTGTACTATATTTGTCAGTCAGGTTGCAGTACAGCTCGGGACACCTGAAGTTGAGCACCTGAGTTGCCTGTGTGATCACAGGACCACAAACGACACCCAAAGGTCACTCGGGACATCCAAGACAGGTGTTGAAAGGCAGGAGGTGTACTTCACCTTCTGTATCCGTTCAAGTAGGAGGTGAAGGGACCTATGCTCCTCTCATGAGCCACCTCCCCATTTGCAAGATGAAGCAAATCTCTCTGAAACTCTTTTTTTTCTTTTCTTTTTTGTCTTTTTGTACGCTCTGCTGGCCAGAGGGGCCTGCAGTGCTAGAATGTCTTACATCTGACAGCAGCATGCAAGGTGGGCTGACAGCCATGTAGGATGGACCTCTCAATAGGGTGGTATATGTGTCTCCTGCCTCTCTAAAATGGTCCAGCCATGCTGGGAAAAGCTTCAGTGTAAGGATCTCTTTCCCTCCATGGATGGGAAGGGGTCCAACCAGACCTTGCTCTCTGCAGGAACAAGACTGCAAACTCAATTTTTATGCCACTAACCCCAGCGTGGAAGTTCCTTTTGGAAACGTACAAAGCCTATTTGCCTCATTTCCCAGAGGGCAATCAACTGCCACAGCACAGGAGGAATATTTTGTCACTATCACCCTGACTTAATTTGAATTTCATTTCCAGGAATAATGCAGTGTGTGATGAAATCACCTCACCACTGCTGGCATGCTGCCAGTGAGGCAGGTGATAGCTGGCTGCAGCTAACTATCCCTTTTTATGTCCTCTTGGCCATCATCAACAAAACGCACACAAAGCAGGACGTCGCACCTCCTTCACTGTACAAGCAGGGAAAGTTCCAGGTTGTGATGAGCAATGTCCTTCACCAACATGGGAAAAGAGTCTTGTCACCCACTTTTGTACTCAGCTTGCTTCTGGTGGGAATTTTAAGCAAGGCGATGAATAGGAGTTTTTCTTTTCTAGAGAACAGCAAACCTCACAGCAAAAGACCTGAAGGTAGAGAAGCTACCTCCTCTACTTCTCCTCTGCTGGACTGCTCTAGCAGCACACGGCCTTGTTTCCTTTTCATACCTGGAGCAGTTTTGTACACACCAAGGGGACTTCCACGCCTACTTTGGGAAACTCTACCACCTTCTGTTACTTTGTACCTGTGTCCTTGCACAAACCATGTTTTTTTCTGTCTGTAAATTCATCCCCTTACATCTAATCTTATCCCAAATGAGCCACCCTTAGTGTTTTTAGCCTTCAAATGCTTGCAGAGGGTTATCATATCCTCCTCCTTTAGTCATCATTTGGAAAAGTTGTTTATACTGAATTCTTTCAGGCTTTCCTCATCCAGCCGTTCCCTCCCACCTCTCATCTGTGGTGGTGCTCTTTGAAAGCCCTCCAGCCTGTCTGCATCACCCCAGGCCTGAGGTGCACAGTAACGATTGCAACAGCCCAGGTGCAGCTCCGGCAGAGCCCTGTTGCAGCCCCAGCACATCCTCACGCTGCGATGTGATACCTCAGTGGGCAGCCCCAAATCACACTGGCTTCTCCGGTCCTATGATGCAGCAACGGCTGCTGACTGACTTGCCTGCTTCCCAGGTTTCTCTGTCCTATTGACTAGCAGCGTTTCAGATTATTTCCCCCAGATGTATTAACTTCAGTTTTCCCAGGCGCAGTCTAATTTGGTTAGTTCCTGCTCATATTTCTAACCGCTCCTGCTTCCCCCATATTATCGCTACATCCTCCCTCATTTGCTTTCAACTGCTTGGGCCAAATTACAGAGAAAGCAGAGATGAGCCAGGATGTGTATCCAGGCTCTCTGCCAGCCATTTTGCAAAGAAATCACCCAGGCCACAAGCTCCCACCTCTCGCAAGTCACAGCGACAAACTGTGAGTTAGCAAATGGCTTTTCTTTTTCCAGCCTACATGGTTACACGGGCAGGATCGGTAGCGGTTGCCAGCTGACCCGCGTGGTCACAGGGGCCTGAAGGTTTCCAACTCCTACGGTGACCTGCAAGGTGCCCCTGGGTCCTCAGGGGAGACCATCAGGTATTATTTCCAAGCAGTTATTTGAGGTTGGACACAAAAATGAACGTGTCCTGATTTTCAGATGCCAAGTGCTTATAGTTTCCATTGGTGATTTTGGCCGCCGTGCTACCTAAAGAATGGAGCTCTGGGCACAATTTGACTGAGAGCAGAAAGGTTCACCACCTTTGAATGTCACCTTTGAAATTGCTTTCCTGTAGGTGAACGAATTTCAGCAATTTTGGAATTGTTTGCATGCATGTGTGTGCATTTGTGCATGTGTGTGTGTTCTGCTTTTGGAGGCAGAGACCAGGCAGAGGGACATTAACACTCCCTGAGAGCACAGGGACTGAAGGGGCGATGACAAGAGTCACTGGAAGTCTGTGGCCTTACTTGGGAGTGGGGTGGCCTGTGCTTTAGCCAGCAAGCTGTTGCATATTTTCCCTCCTCAGAAATAGCCTGATTCGCCTCGCACCTACATAAGCTGCTTTCCAGGAGGTGACCTGCTTTCCTGACTCCAACCATTTAATCAAACTGGGCTTTATTTCTGGTTTAGTTCTTTATGTAAAGTTACTCCTGGTTCACGAACACTTTCAGCAGCTGTTTATGGCCTTTCATCATTGCACCTCTCACTTCCTCGGGGCTTTTTCCCACTCGACGACTGAGGCATCATGTCTGCTGACGCAAAGTGTGCATTCCTAACTTCACTGCCTTCAGCTTTTAGAAAAATGGCTCTTTAATAGGGCTTACATTTCACTAGACTGCAAATGATTCTGCAAACCAATATTTACTAAGTTGGACTCAACCTGTGGAGTGTTCCTGGTACCCAGCTGCTTGATACCTGGGCAGGCAGGGCCAGCTCCATGGAGCGGCCGGTGTGATGTGGCCCCCAGGCCCTTAATACCCAGCGCTGGGGTGCCTGGTAGATGACACAGGAGTCACCTGGCCAAGCTCCCCCTGCGTGAGCCCAGTCCCCTCCACTCTGCCCCAGCAGGCTGACATCGGGTGGTCTGGAAGATGACCTGGAAGGTAAAGACTGTGCAGCCCCTTAGGCCAGACATCAACCCCAGATCTCTCCATAGCTCCAGTTACAGTGTTATGGGGTAAATACAAGCTAGTGCTGCCTCCGCCAGCCTACTAGCAGCTGGGTCTGGTGTGCGTTGTGCAGAGATCATTAGTGGAGACCCCTGTGCCTTGGAGTCCCTCAGGCAGGGGAGGAGGACCCCGAGCTCCTCCACAGCTCTAGGTGGGACGGTGAGGAGTCCTGCTGCAATGGCAAGGGCTCAGGGCAGACCTTCTCTGCAGAGCCCTGGGTTACTGGGAAAACTTAAGCACTTCTGGACTCCAACAGTGGGATTCCTCTCTCCTCACTCTATAGTGGAGCCATACACCCCGGGCTCCTTTAGAGTCAGTGGGGAGAGGGAAAAACCTTTTGGATACAATTCACCTGACTTGATATACCTGCCCCCTTTCGGATGAGGTGACTTCAGTCCTAGAATCCAGCAGTTGAACCAAGTAGAGCTCTGCTAACTATAGATCTGAGCGGTGGTGACTTCTTCCCCAAAACCTCCTCTTAGCCCCTGTGTGGAGCCACGAGGCAGATTCAGGTGCAAGATGCTCTGCAAGTCTGAAGGCTGAACATGGACAAAAGGAAGAATGGGCAGGCAGTGCATTGCAGCGGTCACAGTGACACAGCCATTGATAGCTGCTTCTATGCCCTCCCTTAGCTTACCCATTCCTGGCCATCTCCTCTTGTAGGCAGGATCAAATTGGGGCTTCAGCTTTAGTAAGTGCTACAGAAAGTGAGGGAGACTTTGAATGATGTAGCTGTCCTGGCCCTCAATTTGTCTGTGCTTACCCAGCACCAGAATCGGGGGAAACAGCCCAGAGGCATCCCGGTTGATGGGCTGGGAGCCAGCGCAGGTCCCCTGATGTCAGTGCAGTGCTGTGCCCAAGCTAACAAACCCAGGGCTTATTAGCTCAGGTGCAATGCCAGGCGAATGCGTCAGTACTGCCGTCAGACCCACTGCTGCGTCTGTGTGACACGGGGCTGCACCTCGTGTCGTTACCACCTCTCTGTGCACGGGCAGCCCTGGGCCGCTGCCTGGTTTGGAGCGTACGGGGCTCATAACCACTACTTGCTTCAGGCCAAATGGGCAAGACCCACCTCCCTCCCCCTTCTCTATATACAGTAATAAACCCCATGAAAAAGTCATAGCAAGTGAGAGAGAAGAAAGTCCAAGCCTGGTTTTGGTCACCCATTTGGATCTATGCCTTGGAAATGCGCAAACTGCCGACAGCCATCAGGCACGAGTAGTTTACCCTCACTCTGTTAGTTCCCGTGTCCGGACAAACGTCCTTCACTTCTCACTTGACGTTAGAGACTGCCTGTCTCCTAGGTATTAAAAAGTGTCTTACAAGTTGAAGTTGTTGTGGTCCCAAAATGCTTTCAAGAGACCTGATGTACACCGGTGACAACACACGCTGTCACAGGTGTCGCAGGGCAAGAAGGCTGCTGTCGGTTAGTCCATTAGCCCTTCCTAACAGTGTTCCCACTGCAAGGTAAAACACACTTGAGTATTCAGCACATGAAGTGCTTAAAAATAATAGTTTTGTGTGTGTGCGGGGTGGGGGAGGTGGTTTCTCTGCGAACTGCCGTGCTGTGATCTGGCTGAATATTTCAGCAGCGGAATAAAAGCCCCTCTCCAACTCTTCCGTCCCCGAGCACCCAAATAAGGGTGTACGTATTCAGCACAAGCACTGCTCTAAACCCAAGCCCCAAACGCTAGCAGGTGCTTCTCCCTCTCTTTTCATCATCCGAGCATAGCTGACGTCTCCTGCCAATTTCAAAGGCGAGCGAACACAATGGCGGTGGGGGGCGAAGCAGCCGGGGGGGTGGCAGGGCCGGGGCACGGAAGGGGCCCTGCTTGGCAAGGTGAGCGGTGCCCGCCGCGCTGGCGGGCGGCCCTGCCGGCTCTCTTTGTGCGGCGCTGGGAGGAAAGGGGGGAAGGAAGAGACGACAGCAAGCGAGCGAATTCGAAGTGAAGCGGCTGGGGCCAGCGAGCCGTGGCTGATCTGTGCCAGCTGCGAGCCACCGCTCCTCTAGTCAACGTGCCAAGTATTTTGCTGGAGTAGGGAAGAAAGAGCCACTAGACGTGTGCGCGCGTTCGTGGCCGACCGGGCTGGAGGAGAGCGAGCTGGATCCACCTTGGCCGTACCCGCTGACACGCAGCCATCACAAACTCCCTAGCGCCTGGCGTTCGGGGTGTCCTCCGTGCACAGCCGCGGCCTGGCCGGCCCAAAACCGCTGGGTCCCGAAGGAGAGGGACAGGGGGGCCATGCTCCCCACGCCTATCCCAGAGCAGGGAACGCCACACAGCCAAGCGTGTGTCTGGCAGGGAGTCATTCCCCGAGCTGCTGCAGGGGACGGGACCTCAGCACTATCTCGCCTAGACCGGCAACCAGAGAGCCGGCTGGCAGGGAGAACGTTTGGCCCAGAGTGCCCCTGCCGAGCCGCCGGCGTCAGCACGGAGGGCAGCCGCCTCCCCTCTCCCCTCTCCGCCGGGCCGCTCCCGTTCTCAGGGCCAAGGGACGGCTTTGCCGTTCCCGTGTGTTTCTGGAGAGAGGAGCGCGGTTCGCGTCAACCGCAGCTCCCGGCCCCGAGCGGGGCTTAGCGCTGCCTGCGTGGGAGGAGGGTTGGGTCCGGACAGCGCTAACGCTCCCGGTGGGGTGTCGGGGGCGAAAGGCGGCTGCTCAGGGGCTTCTGTCGGGGGGGCTTGCGCAGCCCGGCAGCGCCACGGGCGCAGGGCAGCCGGCGGCGGGACTCCGTGAGCTCACGACTGCGAGCCGGGCACCGAAGCCCGGCGCCGGCCGCCGTCAGCCCCGGGGGCGGGAGGACGAGCCCCTCCGCGGGCAGGCGGCGGCAGGCGGCAGCCCCGGGGCCCTCTTCCGGGCGCTCCCTCAAGCAGCCGCCTTCTCGTTCGCCGACGCGGAGCACCCCGGCCCGCCGCCCGCTCGGCGCCCCCGCCGCAAGCCCCTCCCCGGGCAGCCCGGGCCCCGCGGGCGGCGCGGCGGCGCTGCCACCTGCCGGCGGCGGGGGCGGGGGGGGGCTCCACGGCGGCGGCCCGCGGGCGGCGAGCGGGGGTTGATGGGGCGCGGGTGCGGCGGGAGGGCGAGGGCCGAGGCGGGGGCTTTGGGGGTGCCGGGCGCCGCCTCTCGCCGCGGGGAGGCCCCTGCAGGCTCTCCCGGGCGCCCGGCGGGCCAGGCGAGGCCTGCGGCCCCGGCGGCGGGGGGCGGCCTGCGGTCAGCCTGGCCCGAGGCAGCAGGCTGCGGCGGGTGAACGCCGGCCCCGGCCCCCAGAGGAAGGACTTCAGAGCGGCGTGAGGGCGGGAGCGGGGACAGGCTTTCTGCTCTGGCCCTAGCCGAACTCAGTGTTTTGAGATTCGGGAACGTCTTGAGCCAGAGGTGGTGTGGTTGTCTTAGGAAGGATCTGCGTCGTAGCTGCTTAAACAATGCCTTGAGGTAAAATTCAAGGGTATGATGGCCGTTTCTTGGCTCCCAGGCTTGTGGAAAGAATTGTAGCTACCACACGTTCGCTAAACTGTATTCTGTGCATAGCAGACACTTCGCCCAGCGATTAATTAGGGGCCGCATGGGGAGATGCAGGCCGGCAGCGCTGAGCCTGAGCAAGCGGCTGCTGGGCCCTGCAACACCGACCACCCCGGCGCTGCGGCCGGAGGCGCTCGGCCTGACCCAGGGACGGGACGGGCAGCTCTGGTGCCCGTCCCCTGCCTCAGCTCGGCACCCCTGGATTTTTAAACCCCTGTCCCAATTGAAGGGCACCTGGTGAAGTTCCCCGAGGCGACACAGCAGCCTGCGTCCAGCTCGGGTTTAGCCAGAGGAAGGGCGCGAGCTGCTGCGGGGATGACGTTCTCGCGGCAAGCAAGGGGCACGAGGCAGTCTGGCGCGAGCGGGGCGTCCGTCCCAGCCGGTGGAGGTGGTCATGGGGCAGGAGCACGGCGACGCGCCCCCGTTACCAGCGTTACTCGTGGGGAACGGAAGGCACCATGTTTGCCAGCCACGTTTTGTGTAGGGCAGCAGCCAGTCTTCTGCCCAGTCGCCTGCCCTCGCAAGATCCTACGGCCCTGGCTTATGTGACGTGGTGTGAACATGGAACAAGGACAAGCTCCTATTAAATTCAAACACGGCTGGCAGCCTTCAGCCACTTCCTAATATAAAATGAAAAGACGTTTTAATCACTCTGTGCTGGCATTTTTCCAACCGTTTTTCCTCATCCCTCCCTTCCAAGAAGTCTCAGTCATTATCCCATCTACCAGGAGCACCTTCTCATTAGCAAACATCCTCCGCTTGCCTTCACTGCGCTCTGCCTGCCTCCCCACGCACGGCTCAGTCCCTTCCTTGGAAAATGCTGCTTTAAGGGTTTTCTAACTTTGCTTGATGAGTTTGGCTAAGAAAGGGGAAAGTTTGGTGTATGTCATTCAGGAAGAAACAAACCTGTAAGAGATCCATCAGGGGACAGAGGGAGGAGGCTGCATGCGCAAGTGTGTTTCCAGAAGCTCCGCTTTCACACTCGGTTGTGTCTGGTAAGGGCCATCTCATTCTATAGATACAATCTGGAAGCAAATCTGCTGCTACCAGGCTCTCACAGACAACTGCCTGGTCTGTGTCATCAGAAATGCGTCAGCTGCGGTAACATCCTCAAATGCAAAACCACATGTTCTTCTAGCGCTTGGTCTTATGTTCTATGAACATCAACAAGTGAGGTGTGTTGGATAAGGTGGTATCTTATTTGTCCAACCAATACGGGCTTCTCATAAACTTCACCTTATGGAGTCTTTGCACACATATTAAGGACAAACAGTAGATCTTCTGTGGTATCTACTCTGTCCAAACTGGTACCAAGACCAGTGGTGGTTCCAGAGGATCTTGTCTTCACAGGTCATTCCTGAAGGGCTCCAACTTGTCCCTCTGTTGCTCAGACTCTGGGCTGTCAAAGTTCGTTCCTGTTGCTGCCCTGTGTAATTTTGGCCAGTCCTTCTGTGCTTCATGTTACTCCCAGCCTTAAGTGCTACATCTGCTTCTGCAAAGTCAGTCTTGTAAGTCTTTGCTCATCTAGCAGTCATGTGTTGGCAGAACACACGGCTCTATATAAATCAAAAAGCATTGCAAAAATTAAGTCTGTTTTGCTGGAAATTTTGATACTAAAGTAAACCAGAGGCTTCTGGATAAAGTAAAAACCTCAGACTATTTCTGGTAGTTTTCCTTTTGTGGAGTGTGCTATGTTCCTTAGTATTTATTCCACTGGTGTGGTGTGTTACGGTGCAGCATGGTTCTGCTTTTGTTCTGCAGGCAAATTTTGAAAATCTTTTCTGAAATAGAGAATCATCTTTCCCAGATCACTGATAAACCACTTGGAAAGAATTGGGGGGAAAAATACACCCCCGCCCCCAAACATTAGAGTAAGGCACCAGCAATTGTATTCCTGAAATACAAAAGTTAGAATTGTTAAAAAAAAAACCCAACTACATATTTAGATTGTAGGACTTCACTGAAATGAAGGTAGCAGTCAGAGTTGGAAAAAGAGAAAGCATTAGAACTAGCTGAGATTTTACTTGGAAACTACTTACATAAATGACTTAAGTTCAAAAAAAGCTATAGAAGTGAAATGATAAAATACTGCCTGGGCCCCCTTAAATAAACCAAGCCAAATCAATTACTTTTCTGTCTATAGGTCATGAGCGATTTATAAAGCATAGAGTGAATGAACAGAGGCGCTTTAATAATAAAGTGTTACCACTTCAACAACATTATTATATATAGCATCCAGTTTCTGGAGCTAGGAAGCAGCTGCCTTTCTTCGCAGCAAGTCGCCATTACCAAGAGTAGCGTTCATATAGAGGCTACTATATGTTTAGTGGCAGCATAAAGACAATTAATAGCCCCACACGTATAAACTGGTAACTGTTTACAGCATATTTCTAAATTAAAGGGATTAAATACCAGAGTGCTGCTATCACAGCACAAATGGCTCAGCAATTGCCACTGGAAAACGAGTATGCTGGTTAGCACAGCCTGGAACCCACAGGCTGCAGAGGGGGAGGCTGAGCAAACACCACCCTTTAGGCGAGTGTAACATTGAAGCTGAATAGGTATTAGCTAGTAATATGGAAAATGGGGACAATACAGGTTGCTTTCTTCTGCCTCCCCTTGCTCTTCCAGCAATGCGTGTGGTCTAGGACTTTTCTCTGGTTCAGTTACATGGCGAGTAGTTCCATGGACAGGTCCCTGCAGAGGAGGGCGAAGTTTGGGGTGGTTTAGGTAGCGTTTGCAGCCATAGTGTTGGCAGCCACCTAGATAGACCTTCAAGGCCCCTTCCAGCTTGGTTGGATTGGTAGAGCCACCAAGTGTAGAAATACATGACTGCAAGGGTTTGCCCGCACAGGACCTGGACTGTGTGCATGCAGACATGTGTAGCAGAGCCAGGCACCTCAGATGCACATTCAATAGCTTTTACCATGAATCTCTACAACTGACTCTACCTTCTATTGATGAAAGAAAGTTTTCTTCAAATACCCCGGTGTCTTATTGCAATGAGAGAGCAGAAAACAAAGCTGTTTCTTTTGCATAAATATTGTATCTTTTAGCAACAGAATGTAAGAAATTCGTCCAGTCTGGTCCTTGCTGTGAAAATACATTCCTGTGCTAGTCTAAGGCACTACACTGGGCAGGAGTGATTTACAAAGCTTTATACAAGCAGCACTTTATGGTCTTGCCAAGAGAGCAACTGGTGCTTTCTGCTTTGTCAGTGCATCAGGACTGCAAGCGGACCTCAAGTCATGGGGCTTCCCTTACTTACGACTGTGGCTGTAGAAACAGGATGGGGCCATCTTTGCCCCTTGGGCTGCACATCCTTATGGAGAGGATAAGATTTGGCATGAAAAAGTGTGAACTTGCCGTCCCTGCTGCTGATCTCGTGTGCCTGCTGCCTTGGCACTTGGGCACATTGCACTGATTTCCCAAAGAATAAAGGGCAGGGAGCACCCAAAGGCAAAGTAGCCCAGCTGCAGGAAAGATGATGGTGTGCACACAGCGTGTGGCACTCCCTCTTTTTCACTGTTTGAAATATGCTGCACTTCGGGAGAAGCACAAGCCAGAGATAAAGATTTACTTTGCTTCAGCTCCAGAGCGTGCAGCTTTGCAGACTGGTTAGGGTTGCTTCTTCAGTGGCTCTCCAGCTCTAGAAATAGTTCCCCGCGTGACTGGCTCTCAGTCCATGCTGCTCTCGGCCACGCCAGAGCACAGAGGAACGTGGAGGAGGGCTGCCCTCCACCAGCTGCACGGCTGCTGAAATACTGCCACTTGGCTACATACTCCCCCATCTACCCCTAAGTCTCACAAAACCAAACTGGAAAATCCCCCACGAAACATTCCTGATACAGAGCGGATCCCAGAGCTGCCAAGCGGAGAGTTTAAGACCGCCTGCGAGTCACAGAGCAAGTGGGATGCCTTGCAGCCGCCACCTTTGCTAAACTGAGAGACGCTGATTTTGACCTGTGGGCAGGTACCATGTGTGTGAGCAGCGGGTTCCCTCACAGGTAGGGCAGCGGCTGACCAGCACGGTCCCTGGGATTGCCCTCCTGCCTGACAGCAGGAAGAGCTGCTGCTTCTCCCTTTGCTTTCTGGGACTGGTCATACTGCTTGGGTATTTGGGCCGTGCCTCTATCTGTGGAGAGGTTTTGCCCTTGTTCACCTCCAAGTTCAGAAGTCAGCGCCCAGAAAAACACTGCTAGCAAGAAGCCAGTACAGCACACATGCTAAGGCTTAATGTGAAGGGAAAAGTATTGTTAAAATATTTTAGCTGTTTTTTGTATTATTATAGGACCAGGATAGTTGGATTAGACAGAGAAAAACTAACACCGTGACAACACTAGCCCACAGTCACAGGTTTTAACAAAACTTAGCTGCAGAGCCAGCATGAATGAGGAAACTGCACCGACTCCCCAGACTGTTCTTCGGCCTGTTTTAGTTACTAACTCACCAGGACAGCAGCAGAAAGAGGAGTTACTCACAGTTAGCAGTTCTTCCAGGCGCTCGTCTTGCTCCACTGATCAAATCACAAGAAAACAACATAGAATCAGCATTAACCTTACAGGGCATATAAATATGAGATGAGAGGAGGGAGAACCCACCTGGCATTTCAAGCACTGCACTCCAACCTCCTTCATCCCCATCAAAGATCAATTCACACATTCAATTTCAGGAGGAAGGTTAAAAGTGTCCATCTACCCGTGGCAGCATCTCAGGCTTGCATATCAACCCCATGCTGTTGCCCCGTGAGAATCAGAGGGAACCATGTGTCCCCAAAGCCAGTACTGACTGGCTGAGCACGATCCTCACCTCCTGCTCAAAAGGGATTTCCCTGCAGCGTCAGCTGTTGGCTCTCAGCATCATATTGGGAGAGCGCATTAGGTGAACAGCAGCCTCAGGTGTTTGTTTGAATGGTGGCTTGGGCGTACAGGCTGCTTTCTCCTACTGGGCAGCAATGACCTATTATTGCAAATCTACTTTAGTTTCCACACAAGGGGATGTAGAAAGCAGGCACTTTGAAGAATGTTATTATTTGAGCTATTTCTCTTCACCTGCTACTTGATCCAAAAGGGTTGTTTAGACTGAGAGTTAGTAGCAGAGGCTAGTCAAATGGTTCTTCCTGCCACTCCAGTCAAGCAGGGTTAGTGCTGCCCTGTGGGGAGCACATCTCCACCAGCCAAAGCCTCTATCCCAGAGATCTCTGCAGCATTCAGACTCCACTGCATCAGCCTGCCACTGCCCCCCTCCCACAAAAAGCACCACAGGCTGAGAAGCTTAGAATCAGCTTTCACCGGTTGTGCACGTGAGTCCACAACTCCTGCTCAGCTAAAACCTGTTTGGGAGACTGGTGGGACAGTGGTGGGCAGAAACTAGCTCTCCCAAATTGTTAAAGATTAGTTTTCTTTTTTCTCCCCCTACCTACCTTCCATTTTCCCTCCTCTTCTGGCTAAAGCATACAGGCTGCAGATTTTTCAGACATAATGTTTTATTTGCTGTTTTGGCATACTAATGTATTCACATTTCCAGCCCATTTCACTGCTAACAAATCCTTACGTGTGCAGGAATGCTTGTATAATCAGAGAGCAATGTTTTTAAGAGTCAGGATTGAGCAGTTCAAAACCATAGGAGATAAGAATCATGGCTCAAGGCCTGGAAGCTGCGAGATCGACAGAAAATGCAGAATGCCATGTTCAAGGTAATGCCTTTTTCACACAGAGT
The DNA here is from genome assembly GCF_947461875.1 of Haliaeetus albicilla. Classification (NCBI taxonomy): domain Eukaryota; kingdom Metazoa; phylum Chordata; class Aves; order Accipitriformes; family Accipitridae; genus Haliaeetus; species Haliaeetus albicilla. The sequence continues at coordinate 64,031,286 of NC_091484.1, read as the reverse complement.
CTCTGCACCAGATACTTTGCCTTTGAATTCACCCTAGACATTGTGTTCTTGGGGGTCTATTTGAAGCAAGCAAACAACACTTAGACAAGCCATGCAAACAAACAAACTACCCCCTCCCCATACCCAGACAAAACCTGTTTCAGCTGTATTTCCCATGCAGGGCTATAAAAACAGCTCAAGAAGATTTTAATGGCCCTTTCCAATTTCCAACCTTAAATGGCATTCCCCACAGTAGAGAGGGAAGGTAGCAGAAAATTAAAGCATAACCCACAGTTCTGTTTGAGGCCTTACACTGACTTGTTTTCTGTTGTCATCTTCACATTTCAGGAAGGCATTTTGATAAATAACAAGTATATTAAGGACAATAAAATATTATATCTTCTGCAAAACCTTGAAGCTTTCCAAGGCAATGTTATGGGCAAAGCACTTCAGTAGGAAGTTGGGTTCTGCATCCTGGTTCCTGGAACTGGGACACAAGATACCAAATTGTGTAAAAATTACAGGAACTCTGAGAGCTGACAACACTGAATTACGTTTCACTGCCTGTAGGTCCTCAAGCCGGCTTGTCTTGTCTTTCAGCTGAGATTCTAAAGGCTTTAAGAGTGGGTGGGTGTTGCCCTTCAGCAGCACTTGGAGGACTGACAGTGTTTTCAAAAAACAAAACCAAATGATACTACCCTGCCAGAGGGAAAAACAAGGTCAATCATGCTATGCAAATCAGCTCTCTGTTGGAGAGAAAAATCAAAACAGAGGAACCTGCTACCCCTATGGTACAGACTGAACATGAATAAACAAAACATAATTCCTGGTTGACTTTATCACCAGAGAGGGTAAAAGAGGAAAATATATGGGTGCAAAAATACTTAGATGAGTACAGCAGTGACTTTGGAAATCTCTCAGTGCTTGAAAAATAAACTTGTCACTATAAAGCCCTGCATTTTCAAACTAAGTGTATCCCATGCAGAAGACATAGTTGAGGACCTCTGAGGAACTATCAGACATCTAAACATATTTTTGCTGGAGGCTATGTAAGAAGTATCCTGGCTCTGAATATTGTTGCTACCCTTTTCTTTGGTTTCTGTCAAAAACTGAAATGAAATAACCCATAATAAAAGGAAATACACCAGTGAGAAAATTCACCTGTAGTATCTCAGGCCAGTGAATAGTACTTGTGTATTTCTAGGTTTTTCGTTTATTTACTTAAAAGCTAGCTTACAACTTATTAACTGATGTGTCAAAACAAGATTAATTTTAACTACGGAGCAATATTTACTGCAGATCTTGATGAAATCTACACCTCACACATTCAAAGATCCTACTTTCTTTCCCTGGGCCTAGGAGAATGACAAGAGCAGCAACAGGTACCACTGCAGGTGATCACCTTTTTACCAAGGCAGGAGGAGCTCTGAATGGCTGCAGGGCAGAAGGAAAAGGAAGCTTATGCTAGCAGGAACAAAAATGTGAAATCCACTAGGCTATCAGAGGACAACCACACAAGTTGTTAACAGAAATGCCAAATGCCTGAAAAACATTTCAAACAATAGCATATTTTTACTCTATTGCTCTATTCAATGTCCTAATTAGCTGAATGAAAACGATTTTGACTCTGGTGCTTACTGAAAGAACGGACACAATGCCATACTCATTTTCAGTTCAAGTTTTACTCCCAATTGCACAAAGGTTGAAAAGATTTTTTCAAAGTTTGAAAACCAGCATAAAAATTTTGGTTGCATGTATAAAACAGGAAAACCCAAAGGATACAGGAGTTGCATGACTGTTCCAATGTTCAACATTAAAGTGTTGCACATATACTGATTCTTTTCTACATTATCTGCTTCTCAAATTTTAACTGTACAACACTTGCAGATATCTGAGGTTAAAATGTTTTGATAAAATACCATGTTATGGAAGGTTTCAGTCACTTCGTACAGATTACAGTACAAAATAATGACAACTCAGAGCATTGCTAAGAGTTTATTCAGAAGCTTTTACTTTTGGTTCTTATATCACAAAAGACATGTTTAATGTTTACAACAAGTATTAGAAACTGAGATGTTTTTATTTCTACTATTATAAAAGTAACATAGGAGACCATTCTAAGCCATCTTCAAAATGCAGACCGATCTTTTTTTTTTTGTATATAAACTGTACACAAAAAACAAGGCACTATACATTTTTGGATAATAAAGTATAAAGGTCGATTCGCATAGTTTCTCAAGAAATCCATGCTATAAATACAAATGCTTTGTTCGGTTTAGCACCTGAAGCAGCACTGAGAACAATTCATTAACTACTGCAAAGAGAAACTTTTCAGAACGCGTAGAAGATACATATTGGTGGTATAGCTAATTCAGTACAAGCAACTGCCATCCAGCTACTTTTCTGCAGTTTTGACATGACAGTCTTGAAAGTGAATATATATTGCATTGTTAAATACATACTCATTCTATGTGTTTATATAAATATAAATTCTTTGTAATCCACAAACTAACAAAATAACACTTTACAAAGAGAACTTCTTCAAAAACAAAAATGGCAAGTATTGTATATAGCCAAAGGACACCTGCAGCAGTAGCTCAAGAAACTACTGTTTCAGTGCATAGGAGAGCAGAGCTTAAAACACATTACCTTTAAGAGTCAAAACTGAATTCCATTTCCAAAGAGTTCTCTTGGCCTTTTATAATATTACACACCTCCAGACAGGTAGTCACTAATAACTTCAGATTATGTCTATTTATTCTGTAAATGTGGGGTACAATTCTTCTAAAGGGCATAGAAAGTGAAAACAGACATCCCTTTAGTGCTCACTCCAATAAACGCAACTTAGAAAAGTCCTTTTGCCTTCTTTAGATTAACCTGCTTCCAAGATGGCAGTGCATTGTACTCTTCTCTTGTCATCTCTAATGCAACCTGCATTTAAAATGAGAGGATATGCCATTAGTAAAAACACTCGTAAGTAGCAAAACTGTCAAATGACTTCACAGCATGGTTTGACACACATGCACAGAGTAACAGTGCACCTATTCGCTCCTTACCTCAAAGTCCTCATCTGAAAGATAAATTTCAAGCTTCAGTGGATCGACTCCCTCAGGTAGAGGCCTAGCTAAGAGATCTGCTAATGGATACACCGTTTTACACAGCTTGGCCAGCACATCCTCTACAAGGATTATCTGATTAGAAACATCAGCATCCTATAGGGAGAAAAGGAAAATGGAGAACAGGATCACAATGCTGAAACCACCAACTGTTCCCATTGCAGTCTGCAGATGGCATGGGATCAACCTGCACTGCCTGGCCCACAGAGCACAAAGCTATACATCCAGGTCCGTACATAGGTGAACAGCCCTACCCTACAACAATTTCACAGCTTAAAAAAAGTCTGCACTTAGCAGAAGGACATGCTGTACTCTCCATTTAAGGCTGAATTCTGTGTTTAGTCATGAAGCCAGCATTTTCCACTAAGGATGGCTGCAGAAGACTTGGAAAACAGAAAATGTCATTTGCCTTGAGATGCCCCTTCACTGAAGGCTTTTAAAGCAGTCACGTGTAATTTGGCTGTGACTCTGCTTCCCATGTGGGTAAGTCAATGCTGAAGCTCTTGGAGCCAGCTGATCCTTTGCAGGGCATTTTGCTCCCCTGCACTTTGAGCCCGGAGAACAGACCAGAACTGCACATTGCTGCCTGTTTCACATGATCAAAACAGTTGTTCTGCTAAACTCTAGCACATCTCTTTCTAAGAGATGATTCAGATAACACTTTCCTCCTGTTCTTAACAAAAAAAAGAATGTGAGAAGTTACATGAAAAAACAACCAGGAATGCCTCTAATATCCACACTTCCAGTTGGAATTTAGCTATGTTATTTTTTTCCTGTGCAGACTCCTGAACTGTACTTTCCAAGTTCATCCTCTGGATTTTGGGGATGACGGCACAAACAAGAAATGTTACTGACAACACAAGACATAATTACTAGCAACAGAAAACAGTCTGGGCAATGAAAAGATTTACCATTTCTGTGATCTCTGCGATGTCTTCCCTGTGTTCCCAACTTGGGAACATATTAGTGAAGGTCAGAGGCTCTAGGCCAGCATGAATTAGATAGGATTTTGGGGGCTTCTTTATATTTTTTCCTAAAAACAGTCAAAATACAAAAAAAAGAGAGAAATTGCAAATGGTACCATATTTTGCAATGTCACCCACTATCCAAAGCTACCTCGTAAGCATGTTTAGTTGATTCTTTCCTGAAAAGCTGAAGTAATTTAAGGCAGTAGGAATAAATTTCACCAGGATTTTTTTTTTTTAATATAGTATGGCACCTTTTAACATGTTTTTCAGTATTCTTAAATTTGCCTTTTACTGTATCTGACAACAAAGATCAAACCATGTACGCTGAAAATTCCCCACAGTTACTTCCTAACCCAATGTATTTCTTATCTTACAAAAATAGAGTTAGAATAGAGTAAAGCAGAGTGTGATGGTCTGAAATTAGCCAAATTCACGTAAATGAAACCTGGTATGCTCAGCCAAAGTGTCCTGCCAGCAGCAAATAAAGCTTAAGCTTGGAGGCTTAAGGGAGAATGTTTAAACTGTTCTTAACTTGGGATACTGAGGTCAAACACAATCATTTTGTTATTACAAATTCAAAGGAGTGGGATCTGAAAGTTAACAGAGATATTGCAATAGCTGGATGGTAATTACTGATGATTTTCAAAGACAGTCCTGCCTCTTTAAAACGTATGTGTGCACACTATATAGGACATGGACATAAGAGCCTTCTCTTCCACATATTTTCACTGTGGTTTATTTCTTGTTCTACCACGAACAATTCAACAAGCACTTAAAAACACTGCATTTAAAAAATGTGTGAATCTGCTCTAGTTGCACTGCTCCGCTCTCAGTAATTCAGCCAAGAAATAAAAGGAGAGTGGCATTTGCTAATGTTCCAGCATAGGTGAGATGAATTTGTACGTAAATGGAGAAACATTTCCATTGCATGAACTCTGCCCTCAGCACAAGCTGATCTCCTCACTAAAAATCACTGAAGGGCAAACCAGATTCTTCCCTCTCCTAGCGGTCTGCAGCTCAGCTCTCCAGACTGCTGATTTAGCAGATAAAACCACAGAAAAACTTGCAAGACATTTTGATGAGTTAAAGAAGATTTATGCACAAGGAGAACTGCTAGGTATATTCAAGGGATATCCAGAGTTGCTAATTAATCTCTTTCATACCATCATGTAGTTAAACACTGCAAGCCAGGAAAAGAAAAAAAAAAAAAAAGGGGGGGGGGTGAGTGGGAAATGGGGAGAAGGACATAGATGAGGAAAGACATGGAGAGAGAGATAAGTAAGAGAAAAGTGTTCTAATGCTTCTGATCACTCAACTATATTCTGGTAGTCAAAATAATTGCAGCAGCATTGGTATCTCCTGAAATACAGTTTCTCCACCTTGGTAAGTAACAAAACATAAGAGCTAGTCAGCCCTGACAGCTTGATGCAATAAATTTTTGAAGGGGTTGACAGAATCCCAGATCATGAAAGTGACAGACCACCAGAACAGCATAGTTTGAACGGTAGGAAACTGCTAAAGAAGTTCACATTAGCTTTGGCATAGAAATAGTACAAGTAGAATTGGTCTTTAACAGTAAAAAACTTGTTCTGTACCTATCCAACCATACAGCCCAAAGCTCTTGAGAACTACCCCATGGCAAAGATGATAAAGCCACAACTGCTGCAAAGTCATGGCCAGAGGTAAAGAAGTGAGCACCCAGCAAAAAAACTTGTCCTATGATACATATGCTAAAGTTCAGACCCCTGAGGAGTCACCGAAGAGCTTTCCACTGTGCATCAAACTCAGATGCAGCGAATTCAATCCAGTGCAGAAGGTATTAATCACTTTTCCCATCACTGAACTTCATGAAGTTCAAGAAATCTGGAAAAGTATCCAAACCTCAGCATGTGTATCTGATTCCATCTCTCCTGGGTCCAGAAAACATGATTTTCCATTACCAGAGGATTACCACTGCATCAGCAACACTGAGACCAGGATCTCACTTGTAGCTCTCTCGCTAGCCTGCTGAGCAACTCTGGGCACTTCTTTGCATGGGGCTCAGTTCCTCTATGGTGACATTTACTTCTGCTGTGAAGCACGCTGTATGAAATGATTTCAAAGAAGTGCACCTTATCACTCCTTCTGACTTGGGAGAACTGGGGGTGGTGGAGAACAAGTAACTGGCCTTTTCTTTAGGAATTCAGCAGTCGCTGCCCAAGACTCTTCCAATTACTGCCCTGTCTTTAGCACCCCATTCCTAAACAAATGCTGCTATTGGGCAGGGCAGGGCAGTGCCAGGGACACCAGAGGATGAACGACAGAGCAACACCGCAGTCCGATGAAGGTCACGTTTCTGTGCCTCCAGTACTGGTTTTCAGCTGTCTCCTGCCAGGTGTTACCACCTCCCATCAGTGACATGAGACAACTGAGTAGAATCACAACACGTGCGCCTACTCCTATTCGACCTGCAGATTGGGAAGGAAAGACTGGCTTATCCTCATAAGGGTGGAATATCCAAGAAGGGTATCGCTTTCCCTCTTCAAATACACAAATATCTATGGGAGAAGATGACAGTTACCACCAGCTGTGTCACAAGTTGTGAAGTTTATTTGCTACAGAAGAGATCAGTGGCATCATGAGGTCTCAAGATCTGTAAGTGATCAGGCTTTCCTTGCAAGAGGACATAGGTTGGATCAGTTAAGCTGTAGTGACTTATTCACAGTGGGAAACTGTTCTGAACTAACAGAACATGGCTGTTACTTATGCCCTCTTTCCTGGATGGTAACCCCACACCTTTCTTTATTCATCCTTCATCAGAAGATGCAAGGTCTGTTCCCAGCCTCACACAACCTTAGATGAAGTGAGAAGAAAGCATTACAGTGTCTCAAGGAAACTCTACTAGCACAGAAAATAATCTGGTCAGTGTGCTCTTACATGATCATCAATTGCAGCTAGAATCACTGCATACTGACTGGTAATAACTGTTTTCTAAAAATGAGTACAGAGCCTCAGCAATGTGCTCCAGCATTTCCAATGGCCGCCTGTTTCCGTGTGAGACTTGTTCTCGATCTTCAAAGTCTTTCCACCTTCCCCACTAAATCAAAACCCAGTTACATCAGCAAACAGTATCTTCATTCAGTCTTTTGATACACAGAAGCTTATGAAATCTAAGAGGACCTAGACAGAAAGCATTCAGGTTTAAGAGGCTGTGTTCTCAGAATTCACTTTTAGGGATCTGATGTCTGAACTATTTTCCCCACAGCGGGGGCACAGAAGAGGAATAAAGCCTTTCCTCTGAGAATTGAGTCAGCAGAGTATCTTCGCAATTTGGGAACAATGCCATTTACTAAATGGTTTGCTAAGAAAGAGTGGAGAATGTATCTTCAAATACGCTGATGTTTATCAATAGCATTGTGGGAGCACCTGAGTACCTTTCAACTCAGGACAGCAAGGCATGGAAAGGCATGACACACTCAGAACAGCCAGGCACAGCAATCTGTTACCTTTGCAGTACCGGAGCACTGTCTCCATGGCGCATTTCCTGTCTGTAGCCCACCTGATTCGAGCTGATCCAGCAATTTTGTTTTCCACAGGCCACCAGCCTTGCCACAGGTACACTTCATGGTGATTGTCAACAAGGAACAGTGCTACACAGCCAAAAACATAACAAATCCATCATCAGTTGCTTATTAGTTCTCAGAATCCCCTAAACAACCCCAGTCTTACATGCTTGTCAGCATCAGGACAGGATCATTTCAAAGCTTACCGATCCCTTTTGTTATTCATCCAGCTGAACCTCAGCTGAACTCAGGTTCTCTGATATAAACAATGTATTTTTATAGCAAGCTTTTGGGATACATGTATGTTTGATTAGTTCTCAGCATCTTTACCACAAAAAAAATTACTGTTAGTGTTTAATGCAGTATAAGCATCACATGCACACATTTTCCTGTGATAAAGCAAGTTAAAAGTGATTACAGTTACTGAATCACTGCCCAATGCAGGATACAGTTATCTGTTTTCTTGTTACTTAAGTATTTTAAAGCATATACCTGGCTGTGGGGCAGTGTAAAGATCTTCTTGCAAGAATGGCATGGAATTGATGACAGCAGGGTCTCTTGAAGGGTAAATGTACTCAGTGGCTGAGAATTCTCCTGAGGAACTACTGAGGCTGAACAGGCGGGGGGTGAAATTAAACTTTCCAGGATCTTTAAAGAACAAAAATTAAGAAGATTTCCAACAGAAAATACCAGAGGTGAATGTAAAAAATAAAAATAAAAAAAAAAAATCAACTTTTAGAGTCACTGTAAATTCTCTGGTTTTTGAAAAATAAAGAAAGATGACCAGATGTCTTAGGGGACTAGCAACAGCTGTGAATAACTTGAGCTATAAGGCTGGCTGCCATCAGTTTGAATCTGATCCTGGCTACTTACTATCAGCCATTTCATAACGGGCTGTTTTGCAAGCTTAAGTGAAGCAAGCTCATCTCAGAGTTTACTTTTTAACTGACACATTTTCTACTTGGTAAATCAATCCCCCTGCTACCTTTGTTGGCAGTTTCAAAGCAAAGACTGGAAAAAAATGTGTGCAGAACTGCCTCCTAAATCCCATCAGAAGACAAGCAAAACGTGTTGGTAACAGCGTTAACTATTGCTCCGTGCTGCATGAATACAGAGGGGCTGCAGAAGGGGGAGAGAACAAAATGAAACACTTAGTTTTCCAGCACTTTCCTTCTAGAACAGCATTACTTAACTCAGTAGATTTTTTGGAAGCATCTCTCTGAAGCGATCATCTCAACTACCAAGAT